>NW_027461085.1:250000-550000 GCF_046129695.1 Lonchura striata
GGGAAAATGGAAAAAGGATGTGCCCAGGGGCCCCTGGCCCTGACTGCAAAAAATCCTTATATCGAGGATGGACCCCACACCGAAGTTGTCCCCACCTCAAATTTGTGCTGCCCTGATAGACCCAAGGGAGCCCTACAAACTGACATCAGGAACCTGGATTGCTGAGTTTTCTTTCCCAGGGAAAATGGAAAAAGGATGTGCCCAGGGGCCCCTGGCCCTGACTGCAAAAAATCCTTATATCGAAGGATGGAGCCCACACCGAAGTTGTCCCCACCTCAAACTTGTGCTGCCCTGATAGACCCAAGGGAGCCCTACAAACTGACATCAGGAACCTGGACTGCTGAGTTTTCTTTCCCAGGGAAAATGGAAAAAGGATGTGCCCAGGGGCCCCTGGCCCTGACTGCAAAAAATCCTTATATCGAAGGATGGAGCCCACACCGAATTTGTCCCCACCTCAAACTTGTGCTGCCCTGATAGACCCAAGGGAGCCCTACAAACTGACATCAGGAACCTGGACTGCTGAGTTTTCTTTCCCAGGGAAAATGGAAAAAGGATGTGCCCAGGGGCCCCTGGCCCTGACTGCAAAAAATCCTTATATCGAAGAATGGAGCCCACACCGAAGATGTCCCCTCCTCAAACTTCTGCTGCCCTGATAGACCCAAGGGAGCCCTACAAACTGACATCAGGAACCTGGACTGCTGAGTTTTCTTTCCCAGGGAAAATGGCCAATGGTTGTGCCCAGGGGCCCCTAGCCCTGACAGCAAAAAATCCTTATATCGAAGGATGGACCCCACACCGAAGTTGTGCCCACCTCAAACTTGTGCTGCCCTGATAGACCTAAGGGAGCCCTACAAACTGACATCAGGAACCTGGACTGCTGAGTTTTCTTTCCCAGGGAAAATGGAAAAAGGATGTGCCCAGGGGCCCCTGGCCCTGACTGCAAAAAATCCTTATATCGAAGGATGGACCCCACACCGAAGTTGTCCCCACCTCAAACTTGTGCTGCCCTGATAGACCCAAGGGAGCCCTACAAACTGACATCAGGAACCTGGACTGCTGAGTTTTCTTTCCCAGGGAAAATGGCCAAAAGTTGTGCCCAGGGGCTCCTAGCCCTGACTGCAAAAAATCCTTATATCGAAGGATGGACCCCACACCGAATTTGTCCCCACCTCAAACTTGTGCTGCCCTGATAGACCCAAGGGAGCCCTGCAAACTGACATCAGGAACCTGGACTGCTGAGTTTTCTTTCCCAGGGAAAATGGAAAAAGGATGTGCCCAGGGGCCCCTGGCCCTGGGCTGGAGACTCACTGCAAAAAATCCTTATATCGAAGGATGGACCCCACACCGAAGTTGTCCCCACCTCAAACTTGTGCTGCCCTGATAGACCCAAGGGAGCCCTACAAACTGACATCAGGAACCTGGACTGCTGAGTTTTCTTTCACAGGGAAAATGGAAAAAGGATGTGCCCAGGGGCCTCTGGTCCGGGGCTGGAGACTCACTGCAAAAAATCCTTATATCGAAGGATGGACCCCATACTGAATTTGTCCCCACCTCAAACTTGTGCTGCCCTGATAGACCCAAGGGAGCCCTACAAACTGACATCAGGAACCTGGACTGCTGAGTTTTCTTTCCCAGGGAAAATGGAAAAAGGATGTGCCCAGGGGCCTCTGGTCCTGGGCTGGAGACTCACTGCAAAAAATCCTTATATCGAAGGATGGACCCCATACTGAATTTGTCCCCACCTCAAACTTGTGCTGCCCTGATAGACCCAAGGGAGCCCTACAAACTGACATCAGGAACCTGGACTGCTGAGTTTTCTTTCCCAGGGAAAATGGCCAAAGGTTGTGCCCAGGGGCCCCTTGCCCTGACTGCAAAAAATCCTTATATCTAAGAATGGACCCCACACCGAAGATGTCCCCACCTCAAACTTGTGCTGCCCTGATACACCCAAGGGAGCCGGACAAACTGACATCAGGAACCTGGACTGCTGAGTTTTCTTTCCCAGGGAAAATGGAAAAAGGATGTGCCCAGGGGCCCCTGGCCCTGACTGCAAAAAATCCTTATATCGAAGGATGGACCCCACCCCGAAGTTGTCCCCACCTCAAACTTGTGCTGCCCTGATAGACCCAAGGGAGCCCTACAAACTGACATCAGGAACCTGGACTGCTGAGTTTTCTTTCCCAGGGAAAATGGCCAAAGGTTGTGCCCAGGGGCTCCTAGCCCTGACTGCAAAAAATCCTTATATCGAAGGATGGACCCCACACCGAAGATGTCCCCACCTCAAACTTGTGCTGCCCTGATAGACCCAAGGGAGCCCTACAAACTGACATCAGGAACCTGGACTGCTGAGTTTTCTTTCCCAGGGAAAATGGAAAAAGGATGTGCCCAGGGGCCTCTGGCCCTGACTGCAAAAAATCCTTATATCGAAGGATGGAGCCCACACCGAATTTGTCCCCACCTCAAACTTGTGCTGCCCTGATAGACCCAAGGGAGCCCTACAAACTGACATCAGGAACCTGGACTGCTGAGTTTTCTTTCCCAGGGAAAATGGAAAAAGGATGTGCCCAGGGGCCCCTGGACCTGGGCTGGAGACTCACTGCAAATAATCCTTATATCGAAGGATGGACCCCACACCAAAGTTGTCCCCACCTCAAACTTGTGCTGCCCTGATAGACCCAAGGGAGCCCTACAAACTGACATCAGGAACCTGGACTGCTGAGTTTTCTTTCCCAGGGAAAATGGAAAAAGGATGTGCCCAGGGGCCCCTGGCCCTGACTGCAAAAAATCCTTATATCGAAGGATGGAGCCCACACCAAAGTTGTCCCCACCTCAAACTTGTGCTGCCCTGATAGACCCAAGGGAGCCCTACAAACTGACATCAGGAACCTGGACTGCTGAGTTTTCTTTCCCAGGGAAATTGGAAAAAGGATGTGCCCAGTGTCCCCTGGCCCTGGGCTGGGCCTCTCTGCAAAGAATCCTTATATCGAAGGATGGACCCCACACAGAAGATGTCCCCACCTCAAACTTGTGCTGTCCTGATAGACCCAAGGGAGCCCTACAAACTGACATCAGGAACCTGGACTGCTGAGTTTTCTTTCCCAGGGAAAATGGAAAAAGGATGTGCCAGGGGGGCCCCTGGCCCTGACTGCAAAAAATCCTTATATCGAAGGATGGACCCCACACCGAAGATGTCCCCACCTCAAACTTGTGCTGCCCTGATAGACCCAAGGGAGCCCTACCAACTGACATCAGGAACCTGGACTGCTGAGTTTTCTTTCCCAGGGAAAATGGAAAAAGGATGTGCCCAGGGGCCCCTGGCCCTGGGCTGGAGACTCACTGCAAAAAATCCTTATATCGAAGGATGGACCCCACACCGAAGTTGTCCCCACCTCAAACTTGTGCTGCCCTGATAGACCCAAGGGAGCCCTACAAACTGACATCAGGAACCTGGACTGCTGAGTTTTCTTTCCCAGGGAAAATGGAAAAAGGATGTGCCCAGGGGCCCCTGGCCCTGACTGAAAAAAATCCTTCTATCGAAGGATGGAGCCCACACCGAAGTTGTCCCCTCCTCAAATTTGTGCTGCCCTGATAGACCCAAGGGAGCCCTACAAACTGACATCAGGAACCTGGACTGCTGAGTTTTCTTTCCCAGGGAAAATGGCCAAAGGTTGTGCCCAGGGGCCCCTAGCCCTGACAGCAAAAAATCCTTATATCGAAGGATGGACCCCACACCGAAGTTGTGCCCACCTCAAACTTGTGCTGCCCTGATAGACCTAAGGGAGCCCTACAAACTGACATCAGGAACCTGGACTGCTGAGTTTTCTTTCCCAGGGAAAATGGAAAAAGGATGTGGTCAGGGGCCCCTGGCCCTGACTGCAAAAAATCCTTATATCGAAGGATGGACCCCACACCGAAGTTGTCCCCACCTCAAACTTGTGCTGCCCTGATAGACCCAAGGGAGCCCTACAAACTGACATCAGGAACCTGGACTGCTGAGTTTTCTTTCCCAGGGAAAATGCAAAAAGGTTGTGCCCAGGGGACCCTGGCCCTGGGCTTAGACCTCACTTCAAAAAAACTTTATAGCGAAGGATGGACCCCACACCGAAGATGTCCCCACCTCAAACTTGTGCTGCCCTGATAGACCCAAGGGAGCCAAACAAACTGACATCAGGAACCTGGACTGCTGTGTTTTCTTTCCCAAGGAAAATGGAAAAAGGATGTGCCCAGAGGCCCCTGGCCCTGACTGCAAACAATCCTTATATCGAAAGATGGAACCCACACCGAAGTTGTCCCCACCTCAAACTTGTGCTGCCCTGATAGACCCAAGGGAGCCCTACAAACTGACATCAGGAACCTGGACTGCTGAGTTTTCTTTCCCAGGGAAAATGGAAAAAGGATGTGCCCAGGGGCCCCTGGCCCTGACTGCAAAAAATCCTTATGTCGAAGGATGGAGCCCACACCAAAGTTGTCCCCACCTCAAACTTGTGCTGCCCTGATAGACCAAAGGGAGCCCTACAAACTGACATCAGGAACCTGGACTCCTGAGTTTTCTTTCCCAGGGAAATTGGAAAAAGGATGTGCCCAGTGTCCCCTGGTGCTGGGCTGGGCCTCTCTGCAAAGAATCCTTATATCGAAGGATGGACCCCACACCGAAGTTGTCCCCACCTCAAACTTGTGCTGCCCTGATAGACCCAAGGGAGCCCTACAAACTGACATCAGGAACCTGGACTGCTGAGTTTTCTTTCCCAGGGAAAATGGAAAAAGGATGTGCCCAGGGGCCCCTGGCCCTGACTGCAAAAAATCCTTATATCGAAGGATGGACCCCACACCGAAGATGTCCCCACCTCAAACTTGTGCTGCCCTGATAGACCCAAGGGAACCCTACAAACTGACATCAGGAACCTGGACTGCTGAGTTTTCTTTCCCAGGGAAAATGGAAAAAGGATGTGCCCAGGGGGCCCTGGCCCTGGGCTGGGGCCTCACTACAAAAAATCCTTATATCGAAGGATGGACCCCACACCAAAGTTGTCCCCACCTCAAACTTGTGCTGCCCTTATAGACCCAAGGGAGCCCTACAAACTGACATCAGGAACCTGGACTGCTGAGTTTTCTTTCCCAGGGAAAATGGAAAAAGGATGTGCCCAGGGGCCCCTGGCCCTGACTGCAAAGAATCCTTATATCGAAGGATGGACCCCACACCAAAGTTGTCCCCACCTCAAACTTGTGCTGCCCTGATAGACCCAAGGGAGCCCTACAAACTGACATCAGGAACCTGGACTGCTGAGTTTTCTTTCCCAGGGAAAATGGAAAAAGGATGTGCCCAGGGGCACCTGGCCATGACTGCAAAAAATCCTTATATCGAAGGATGGAGCCCACACCGAATTTGTCCCCACCTCAAACTTGTGCTGCCCTGATAGACCCAAGGGAGCCCTACAAACTGACATCAGTAACCTGGACTGCTGAGTTTTCTTTCCCAGGGAAAATGGAAAAAGGATGTGCCCAGGGGCCCCTGGCCCTGGGCTGGGGCCTCACTGCAAAGAATCCTTATATAGAAGGATGGACCCCACACCGAAGTTGTCCCCACCTCAAACTTGTGCTGCCCTGATAGACCCAAGGGAGCCCTACAAACTGACATCAGGAACCTGGATTGCTGAGTTTTCTTTCCCAGGGAAAATGGCCAAAGGATGTGCCCAGGGGCCCCTGGCCCTGACTGCAAAAAATCCTTATATCGAAGGATGGACCCCACACCGAAGTTGTCCCCACCTCAAACTTGTGCTGCCCTGATAGACCCAAGGGAGCCCTACAAACTGACATCAGGAACCTGGACTCCTGAGTTTTCTTTCCCAGGGAAAATGGAAAAAGGATGTGCCCAGGGGCCCCTGGCCCTGACTGCAAAAAATCCTTATATCGAAGGATGGAGCCCACACCGAATTTGTCCCCACCTCAAACTTGTGCTGCCCTGATAGACCCAAGGGAGCCCTACAAACTGACATCAGGAACCTGGACTGCTGAGTTTTCTTTCCCAGGGAAAATGGAAAAAGGATGTGCCCAGGGGCCCCTGGCCCTGGGCTGGAGACTCACTGCAAATAATCCTTATATCGAAGGATGGACCCCACACCGAAGATGTCCCCACCTCAAACTTGTGCTGCCCTGATAGACCCAAGGGAGCCCTACAAACTGACATCAGGAACCTGGACTGCTGAGTTTTCTTTCCCAGGGAAAATGGAAAAAGGATGTGCCCAGGGTCCCCTGGACCTGACTGAAATAAATCCTTCTATCGAAGGATGGAGCCCACACCGAAGTTGTCCCCAGCACAAACTTGTGCTGCCCTGATAGACCCAAGGGAGCCCTACAAACTGACATCAGGAACCTGGACTGCTGAGTTTTCTTTCCCAGGGAAAATGGAAAAAGGATGTGCCCAGGGGCCCCTAGCCCTGACAGCAAAAAATCCTTATATCGAAGGATGGACCCCACACCGAAGATGTGCCCACCTCAAACTTGTGCTGCCCTGATAGACCTAAGGGAGCCCTACAAACTGACATCAGGAACCTGGACTGCTGAGTTTTCTTTCCCAGGGAAAATGGAAAAAGGATGTGCCCAGGGGCCCCTGGCCCTGACTGCAAAAAATCCTTATATCGAAGGATGGACCCCACACCGAAGTTGTCCCCACCTCAAACTTGTGCTGCCCTGATAGACCCAAGGGAGCCCTACAAACTGACATCAGGAACCTGGACTGCTGAGTTTTCTTTCCCAGGGAAAATGCAAAAAGGTTGTGCCCAGGGGACCCTGGCCCTGGGCTTAGACCTCACTTCAAAAAAACGTTATAGCGAAGGATGGACCCCACACCGAAGATGTCCCCACCTCAAACTTGTGCTGCCCTGATAGACCCAAGGGAGCCAAACAAACTGACATCAGGAACCTGGACTGCTGTGTTTTCTTTCCCAAGGAAAATGGAAAAAGGATGTGCCCAGAGGCCCCTGGCCCTGACTGCAAACAATCCTTATATCGAAAGATGGAACCCACACCGATGTTGTCCCCACCTCAAACTTGTGCTGCCCTGATAGACCCAAGGGAGCCCTACAAACTGACATCAGGAACCTGGACTGCTGAGTTTTCTTTCCCAGGGAAAATGGAAAAAGGATGTGCCCAGGGGCCCCTGGCCCTGACTGCAAAAAATCCTTATATCGAAGGATGGAGCCCACACCGAAGTTGTCCCCACCTCAAACTTGTGCTGCCCTGATAGACCCAAGGGAGCCCTACAAACTGACATCAGGAACCTGGACTGCTGAGTTTTCTTTCCCAGGGAAAATGGAAAAAGGATGTGCCCAGGGGCCCCTGGCCCTGGGCTGGGGCCTCACTGCAAAGAATCCTTATATCGAAGGATGGACCCCACACCGAAGATGTCCCCACCTCAAACTTGTGCTGCCCTGATAGACCCAAGGGAGCCCTACAAACTGATATCAGGAACCTGGACTGCTGAGTTTTCTTTCCCAGGGAAAATGGAAAAAGGATGTGCCCAGGGGCCCCTGGCCCTGACTGCAAAAAATCCTTATATCGAAGGATGGACCCCACACCGAATTTGTCCCCTCCTCAAACTTGTGCTGCCCTGATAGACCCAAGGGAACCCTACAAACTGACATCAGGAACCTGGACTGCTGAGTTTTCTTTCACAGGGAAAATGGAAAAAGGATGTGCCCAGGGGCCTCTGGTCCTGGGCTGGCCATGACTGCAAAAAATCCTTATATCGAAGGATGGACCCCATACTGAATTTGTCCCCACCTCAAACATGTGCTGCCCTGATAGACCCAAGGGAGCCCTACAAACTGACATCAGGAACCTGGACTGCTGAGTTTTCTTTCCCAGGGAAAATGGCCAAAGGTTGTGCCCAGGGGCCCCTTGCCCTGACTGCAAAAAATCCTTATATCTAAGAATGGACCCCACACCGAAGATGTCCCCACCTCAAACTTGTGCTGCCCTGATACACCCAAGGGAGCCGGACAAACTGACATCAGGAACCTGGACTGCTGAGTTTTCTTTCCCAGGGAAAATGGAAAAAGGATGTGCCCAGGGGCCCCTGGCCCTGACTGCAAAAAATCCTTATATCGAAGGATGGACCCCACACCGAAGTTGTCCCCACCTCAAACTTGTGCTGCCCTGATAGACCCAAGGGAGCCCTATAAACTGACATCAGGAACCTGGACTGCTGAGTTTTCTTTCCCAGGGAAAATGGAAAAAGGATGTGCCCAGTGTCCCCTGGCCCTGGGCTGGGCCTCTCTGCAAAGAATCCTTATATCGAAGGATGGACCCCACACAGAAGATGTCCCCACCTCAAACTTGTGCTGCCCTGATAGACCCAAGGGAGCCCTACAAACTGACATCAGGAACCTGGACTGCTGAGTTTTCTTTCCCAGGGAAAATGGAAAAAGGATGTGCCCAGGGGCCCCTGGCCCTGACTGCAAAGAATCCTTACATCGAAGGATGGACCCCACACCAAAGTTGTCCCCACCTCAAACTTGTGCTGCCCTGATAGACCCAAGGGAGCCCTACAAACTGACATCAGGAACCTGGACTGCTGAGTTTTCTTTCCCAGGGAAAATGGAAAAAGGATGTGCCCAGGGGCCCCTGGCCCTGACTGCAAAAAATCCTTATATCGAAGGATGGAGCCCACACCGAAGTTGTCCCCACCTCAAACTTGTGCTGCCCTGATAGACCCAAGGGAGCCCTACAAACTGACATCAGGAACCTGGACTCCTGAGTTTTCTTTCCCAGGGAAAATGGAAAAAGGATGTGCCCAGGGGCCCCTGGCCCTGGGCTGGGGCCTCACTGCAAAGAATCCTTATATCGAAGGATGGACCCCACACCGAAGATGTCCCCACCTCAAACTTGTGCTGCCCTGATAGACCCAAGGGAGCCCTACAAACTGATATCAGGAACCTGGACTGCTGAGTTTTCTTTCCCAGGGAAAATGGAAAAAGGATGTGCCCAGGGGCCCCTGGCCCTGACTGCAAAAAATCCTTATATCGAAGGATGGACCCCACACCGAATTTGTCCCCTCCTCAAACTTGTGCTGCCCTGATAGACCCAAGGGAACCCTACAAACTGACATCAGGAACCTGGACTGCTGAGTTTTCTTTCCCAGGGAAAATGGAAAAAGGATGTGCCCAGGGGCCTCTGGTCCTGGGCTGGCCATGACTGCAAAAAATCCTTATATCGAAGGATGGACCCCATACTGAATTTGTCCCCACCTCAAACTTGGGCTGCCCTGATAGACCCAAGGGAGCCCTACAAACTGACATCAGGAACCTGGACTGCTGAGTTTTCTTTCCCAGGGAAAATGGCCAAAGGTTGTGCCCAGGGGCCCCTGGCCCTGACTGCAAAAAATCCTTATATCGAAGGATGGACCCCACACCGAAGATGTCCCCACCTCAAACTTGTGCTGCCCTGATACACCCAAGGGAGCCGGACAAACTGACATCAGGAACCTGGACTGCTGAGTTTTCTTTCCCAGGGAAAATGGAAAAAGGATGTGCCCAGGGGCCCCTGGCCCTGACTGCAAAAAATCCTTATATCGAAGGATGGACCCCACACCGAAGTTGTCCCCACCTCAAACTTGTGCTGCCCTGATAGACCCAAGGGAGCCCTACAAACTGACATCAGGAACCTGGACTGCTGAGTTTTCTTTCCCAGGGAAATTGGAAAAAGGATGTGCCCAGTGTCCCCTGGCCCTGGGCTGGGCCTCTCTGCAAAGAATCCTTATATCGAAGGATGGACCCCACACAGAAGATGTCCCCACCTCAAACTTGTGCTGCCCTGATAGACCCAAGGGAGCCCTACAAACTGACATCAGGAACCTGGACTGCTGAGTTTTCTTTCCCAGGGAAAATGGAAAAAGGATGTGCCCAGGGGCCCCTGGCCCTGACTGCAAAGAATCCTTATATCGAAGGATGGACCCCACACCAAAGTTGTCCCCACCTCAAACTTGTGCTGCCCTGATAGACCCAAGGGAGCCCTACAAACTGACATCAGGAACCTGGACTGCTGAGTTTTCTTTCCCAGGGAAAATGGAAAAAGGATGTGCCCAGGGGCACCTGGCCATGACTGCAAAAAATCCTTATATCGAAGGATGGACCCCACAACGAAGTTGTCCCCTCCTCAAATTTGTGCTGCCCTGATAGACCCAAGGGAGCCCTACAAACTGACATCAGGAACCTGGACTGCTGAGTTTTCTTTCCCAGGGAAAATGGAAAAAGGATGTGCCCAGGGGCCCCTGGCCCTAGGCTGGGGCCTGACTTCAAAGAATCCTTATATAGAAGGATGGACCCCACACCGAAGATGTCCCCACCTCAAACTTGTGCTGCCCTGATAGACCCAAGGGAGCCCTACAAACTGACATCAGGAACCTGGACTGCTGAGTTTTCTTTCCCAGGGAAAATGGAAAAAGGATGTGCCCAGGGGCCCCTGGCCCTGACTGCAAAAAATCCTTATATCGAAGGATGGAGCCCACACCGAAGTTGTCCCCACCTCAAACTTGTGCTGCCCTGATAGACCCAAGGGAGCCCTACAAACTGACATCAGGAACCTGGACTCCTGAGTTTTCTTTCCCAGGGAAAATGGAAAAAGGATGTGCCCAGGGGCCCCTGGCCCTGGGCTGGGGCCTCACTGCAAAGAATCCTTATATCGAAGGATGGACCCCACACCGAAGATGTCCCCACCTCAAACTTGTGCTGCCCTGATAGACCCAAGGGAGCCCTACAAACTGATATCAGGAACCTGGACTGCTGAGTTTTCTTTCCCAGGGAAAATGGAAAAAGGATGTGCCCAGGGGCCCCTGGCCCTGACTGCAAAAAATCCTTATATCGAAGGATGGACCCCACACCGAATTTGTCCCCTCCTCAAACTTGTGCTGCCCTGATAGACCCAAGGGAACCCTACAAACTGACATCAGGAACCTGGACTGCTGAGTTTTCTTTCCCAGGGAAAATGGAAAAAGGATGTGCCCAGGGGCCTCTGGTCCTGGGCTGGCCATGACTGCAAAAAATCCTTATAGCGAAGGATGGACCCCATACTGAATTTGTCCCCACCTCAAACTTGGGCTGCCCTGATAGACCCAAGGGAGCCCTACAAACTGACATCAGGAACCTGGACTGCTGAGTTTTCTTTCCCAGGGAAAATGGCCAAAGGTTGTGCCCAGGGGCCCCTGGCCCTGACTGCAAAAAATCCTTATATCGAAGGATGGACCCCACACCGAAGATGTCCCCACCTCAAACTTGTGCTGCCCTGATACACCCAAGGGAGCCGGACAAACTGACATCAGGAACCTGGACTGCTGAGTTTTCTTTCCCAGGGAAAATGGAAAAAGGATGTGCCCAGGGGCCCCTGGCCCTGACTGCAAAAAATCCTTATATCGAAGGATGGACCCCACACCGAAGTTGTCCCCACCTCAAACTTGTGCTGCCCTGATAGACCCAAGGGAGCCCTACAAACTGACATCAGGAACCTGGACTGCTGAGTTTTCTTTCCCAGGGAAATTGGAAAAAGGATGTGCCCAGTGTCCCCTGGCCCTGGGCTGGGCCTCTCTGCAAAGAATCCTTATATCGAAGGATGGACCCCACACAGAAGATGTCCCCACCTCAAACTTGTGCTGCCCTGATAGACCCAAGGGAGCCCTACAAACTGACATCAGGAACCTGGACTGCTGAGTTTTCTTTCCCAGGGAAAATGGAAAAAGGATGTGCCCAGGGGCCCCTGGCCCTGACTGCAAAGAATCCTTATATCGAAGGATGGACCCCACACCAAAGTTGTCCCCACCTCAAACTTGTGCTGCCCTGATAGACCCAAGGGAGCCCTACAAACTGACATCAGGAACCTGGACTGCTGAGTTTTCTTTCCCAGGGAAAATGGAAAAAGGATGTGCCCAGGGGCACCTGGCCATGACTGCAAAAAATCCTTATATCGAAGGATGGACCCCACAACGAAGTTGTCCCCTCCTCAAATTTGTGCTGCCCTGATAGACCCAAGGGAGCCCTACAAACTGACATCAGGAACCTGGACTGCTGAGTTTTCTTTCCCAGGGAAAATGGAAAAAGGATGTGCCCAGGGGCCCCTGGCCCTAGGCTGGGGCCTGACTTCAAAGAATCCTTATATAGAAGGATGGACCCCACACCGAAGATGTCCCCACCTCAAACTTGTGCTGCCCTGATAGACCCAAGGGAGCCCTACAAACTGACATCAGGAACCTGGACTGCTGAGTTTTCTTTCCCAGGGAAAATGGAAAAAGGATGTGCCCAAGGGCCCCTAGCCCTGACTGGAAAAAATCCTTATATCGAAGGATGGAGCCCACACCGAAGTTGTCCCCACCTCAAACTTGTGCTGCCCTGATACACCCAAGGGAGCCCTATATACTGACATCAGGAACCTGGACTGCTGAGTTTTCTTTCCCAGGGAAAATGGAAAAAGGATGTGCCCAGGGGACCCTGGCCCTGACTGCAAAAAATCCTTATATCGGAGGATGGAGCCCAGACAGAAGTTCTCCCCACCTCAAACTTGTGCTGCCCTGATAGACCAAAGGGAGCCCTACAAACTGACATCAGGAACCTGGACTGCTGAGTTTTCTTTCCCAGGGAAAATGGAAAAAGGATGTGCCCAGGGGCCCCTGGCCGTGACTGCAAAAAATCCTTATATCGAAGGATGGACCCCACACCGAAGTTGTCCCCACCTCAAACTTGTGCTGCCCTGATAGACTCAAGGGAGCCCTACAAACTGACATCAGGAACCTGGACTGCTGAGTTTTCTTTCCCAGGGAAAATGGAAAAAGGATGTGCCCCGGGGCCCCTGGCCCTGGGCTGGGGCCTCACTGCAAAGAATCCTTATATCGAAGGATGGACCCCACACCGAAGTTGTCCCCACCTCAAACTTGTGCTGCCCTGATAGACCCAAGGGAGCCCTACAAACTGACATCAGGAACCTGGACTGCTGAGTTTTCTTTCCCAGGGAAAATGGAAGGAGGATGTGCCCAGGGGCCCCTGGCCCTGACTGCAAAGAATCCTTATATCGAAGCATGGTGCCCACACCGAAGTTGTCCCCACCTCAAACTTGTGCCGCCCTGATAGACCCAAGGGAGCCCTACAAACTGACATCAGGAACGTGGACTGCTGAGTTTTCTTTCCCAGGGAAAATGGAAAAAGGATGTGCCCAGGGGACCCTGGCCCTGGGCAGGGGCCTCAATGCAAAGAATCCTTATATCGAAGGATGGACCCCACACCGAAGATGTCCCCACCTCAAACTTGTGCTGCCCTGATAGACCCAAGGGAGCCCTACAAACTGACATCAGGAACCTGGACTGCTGAGTTTTCTTTCCCAGGGAAAATGGAAAAAGGATGTGCCCAGGGGCCCCTGGCCCTGACTGCAAAAAATCCATATATTGAAGGATGGACCCCACACCGAAGTTGTCCCCACCTCAAACTTGTGCTGCCCTGATAGACCCAAGGGAGCCCTACAAACTGACATCAGGAACCTGGACTGCTGAGTTTTCTTTCCCAGGGAAAATGGCCAAAGGATGTGCCCAGGGGCCCCTGGCCCTGGGCTGGGGCCTCACTGCAAAGAATTCTTATATCGAAGGATGGAGCCCACACCGAAGTTGTCCCCACCTCAAACTTGTGCTGCCCTGATAGACCCAAGGGAGCCCTACAAACTGACATCAGGAACCTGGACTGCTGAGTTTTCTTTCCCAGTGAAAATGGAAAAAGGATGTGCCCAGGGGCCCCTGGCCCTGACTGCAAAAAATCCATATATCTAAGGATGGACCCCACACCGAAGTTGTCCCCACCTCAAACTTGTGCTGCCCTGATAGACCCAAGGGAGCCCTACATACTGACATCAGGAACCTGGACTGCTGAGTTTTCTTTCCCAGGGAAAATGGAAAAAGGATGTGCCCAGGGGCCCCTGGCCCTGACTGCAAAAAATCCTTATATCGAAGGATGGAGCCCAGACCAAAGTTGTCCCCACCTCAAACTTGTGCTGCCCTGATAGACCCAAGGGAGCCCAACAAACTGACATCAGGAACCTGGACTGCTGAGTTTTCTTTCCCAGGGAAAATGGAAAAAGGATGTGTCCAGTGGCCCCTGGCTCTGGGCCACGGGCCCTGACTGCAAAAAATCCTTATATCGAAGGATGGACCCCACACCGAAGTTGTCCCCACCTCAAACTTGTGCTGCCCTGATAGACCCAAGGGAGCCCTACAAACTGACATCAGGAACCTGGACTGCTGAGTTTTCTTTCCCAGGGAAAATGGAAAAAGGATGTGCCCAGGGGCCCCTGGCCCTGACTGCAAAAAATCCTTATATCGGAGGATGGAGCCCAGACAGAAGTTCTCCCCACCTCAAACTTGTGCTGCCCTGATAGACCAAAGGGAGCCCTACAAACTGACATCAGGAACCTGGACTGCTGAGTTTTCTTTCCCAGGGAAAATGGAAAAAGGATGTGCCTAGGGGCCCCTGGCCGTGACTGCAAAAAATCCTTATATCGAAGGATGGACCCCACACCGAAGTTGTCCCCACCTCAAACTTGTGCTGCCCTGATAGACTCAAGGGAGCCCTACAAACTGACATCAGGAACCTGGACTGCTGAGTTGTCTTTCCCAGGGAAAATGGAAAAAGGATGTGCCCCGGGGCCCCTGGCCCTGGGCTGGGGCCTCACTGCAAAGAATCCTTATATCGAAGGATGGACCCCACACCGAAGATGTCCCCACCTCAAACTTGTGCTGCCCTGATAGACCCAAGGGAGCCCTACAAACTGACATCAGGAACCTGGACTGCTGAGTTTTCTTTCCCAGGGAAAATGGAAAAAGGATGTGCCCAGGGGCCCCTGGCCCTGACTGCAAAAAATCCATATATCGAAGGATGGAGCCCACACCGAAGTTGTCCCCACCTCAAACTTGTGCTGCCCTGATAGACCCAAGGGAGCCCTACAAACTGACATCAGGAACCTGGACTGCTGAGTTTTCTTTCCCAGGGAAAATGCAAAAAGGATGTGCCCAGGGGCCCCTGGCCCTGGGCTTAGACCTCACTGCAAAAAAACCTTATATCGAAGGATGGACCCCACACCGAAGATGTCCCCACCTCAAACTTGGGCTGCCCTGATACACCCAAGGGAGCCGGACAAACTGACATCAGGAACCTGGACTGCTGAGTTTTCTTTCCCAGGGAAAATGGAAAAAGGATGTGCCCAGGGGCCCCTGGCCCTGACTGCAAACAATCCTTATATCGAAAGATGGAACCCACACCGAAGTTGTCCCCACCTCAAACTTGTGCTGCCCTGATAGACCCAAGGGAGCCCTATAAACTGACATCAGGAACGTGGACTGCTGAGTTTTCTTTCCCAGGGAAAATGGAAAAAGGATGTGCCCAGGGGCCCCTGGCCCTGGGCAGGGGCCTCAATGCAAAGAATCCTTATATCGAAGGATGGACCCCACACCGAAGATGTCCCCACCTCAAACTTGTGCTGCCCTGATAGACCCAAGGGAGCCCTACAAACTGACATCAGGAACCTGGACTGCTGAGTTTTCTTTCCCAGGGAAAATGGAAAAAGGATGTGCCCAAGGGCCCCTAGCCCTGACTGGAAAAAATCCTTATATCGAAGGATGGACCCCACACCGAAGTTGTCCCCACCTCAAACTTGTGCTGCCCTGATAGACCCAAGGGAGCCCTACAAACTGACATCAGGAACCTGGACTGCTGAGTTTTCTTTCCCAGGGAAAATGGAAAAAGGATGTGCCCAGGGGCCCCTGGCCCTGACTGAAAAAAATCCTTCTATCGAAGGATGGAGCCCACACCGAAGTTGTCCCCTCCTCAAATTTGTGCTGCCCTGATAGACCCAAGGGAGCCCTACAAACTGACATCAGGAACCTGGACTGCTGAGTTTTCTTTCCCAGGGAAAATGGCCAAAGGTTGTGCCCAGGGGCCCCTAGCCCTGACAGCAAAAAATCCTTATATCGAAGGATGGACCCCACACCGAAGTTGTGCCCACCTCAAACTTGTGCTGCCCTGATAGACCTAAGGGAGCCCTACAAACTGACATCAGGAACCTGGACTGCTGAGTTTTCTTTCCCAGGGAAAATGGAAAAAGGATGTGGTCAGGGGCCCCTGGCCCTGACTGCAAAAAATCCTTATATCGAAGGATGGACCCCACACCGAAGTTGTCCCCACCTCAAACTTGTGCTGCCCTGATAGACCCAAGGGAGCCCTACAAACTGACATCAGGAACCTGGACTGCTGAGTT
This sequence comes from Lonchura striata, assembly GCF_046129695.1. Lineage (NCBI taxonomy): Eukaryota > Metazoa > Chordata > Aves > Passeriformes > Estrildidae > Lonchura > Lonchura striata. Next base: position 266,276 of record NW_027461085.1, read on the forward strand.
TTCTTTCCCAGGGAAAATGCAAAAAGGTTGTGCCCAGGGGACCCTGGCCCTGGGCTTAGACCTCACTTCAAAAAAACTTTATAGCGAAGGATGGACCCCACACCGAAGATGTCCCCACCTCAAACTTGTGCTGCCCTGATAGACCCAAGGGAGCCAAACAAACTGACATCAGGAACCTGGACTGCTGTGTTTTCTTTCCCAAGGAAAATGGAAAAAGGATGTGCCCAGAGGCCCCTGGCCCTGACTGCAAACAATCCTTATATCGAAAGATGGAACCCACACCGAAGTTGTCCCCACCTCAAACTTGTGCTGCCCTGATAGACCCAAGGGAGCCCTACAAACTGACATCAGGAACCTGGACTGCTGAGTTTTCTTTCCCAGGGAAAATGGAAAAAGGATGTGCCCAGGGGCCCCTGGCCCTGACTGCAAAAAATCCTTATGTCGAAGGATGGAGCCCACACCAAAGTTGTCCCCACCTCAAACTTGTGCTGCCCTGATAGACCAAAGGGAGCCCTACAAACTGACATCAGGAACCTGGACTCCTGAGTTTTCTTTCCCAGGGAAATTGGAAAAAGGATGTGCCCAGTGTCCCCTGGTGCTGGGCTGGGCCTCTCTGCAAAGAATCCTTATATCGAAGGATGGACCCCACACCGAAGTTGTCCCCACCTCAAACTTGTGCTGCCCTGATAGACCCAAGGGAGCCCTACAAACTGACATCAGGAACCTGGACTGCTGAGTTTTCTTTCCCAGGGAAAATGGAAAAAGGATGTGCCCAGGGGCCCCTGGCCCTGACTGCAAAAAATCCTTATATCGAAGGATGGACCCCACACCGAAGATGTCCCCACCTCAAACTTGTGCTGCCCTGATAGACCCAAGGGAACCCTACAAACTGACATCAGGAACCTGGACTGCTGAGTTTTCTTTCCCAGGGAAAATGGAAAAAGGATGTGCCCAGGGGGCCCTGGCCCTGGGCTGGGGCCTCACTACAAAAAATCCTTATATCGAAGGATGGACCCCACACCAAAGTTGTCCCCACCTCAAACTTGTGCTGCCCTTATAGACCCAAGGGAGCCCTACAAACTGACATCAGGAACCTGGACTCCTGAGTTTTCTTTCCCAGGGAAAATGGAAAAAGGATGTGCCCAGGGGCCCCTGGCCCTGACTGCAAAGAATCCTTATATCGAAGGATGGACCCCACACCAAAGTTGTCCCCACCTCAAACTTGTGCTGCCCTGATAGACCCAAGGGAGCCCTACAAACTGACATCAGGAACCTGGACTGCTGAGTTTTCTTTCCCAGGGAAAATGGAAAAAGGATGTGCCCAGGGGCACCTGGCCATGACTGCAAAAAATCCTTATATCGAAGGATGGAGCCCACACCGAATTTGTCCCCACCTCAAACTTGTGCTGCCCTGATAGACCCAAGGGAGCCCTACAAACTGACATCAGGAACCTGGACTGCTGAGTTTTCTTTCCCAGGGAAAATGGAAAAAGGATGTGCCCAGGGGCCCCTGGCCCTGGGCTGGGGCCTCACTGCAAAGAATCCTTATATAGAAGGATGGACCCCACACCGAAGTTGTCCCCACCTCAAACTTGTGCTGCCCTGATAGACCCAAGGGAGCCCTACAAACTGACATCAGGAACCTGGATTGCTGAGTTTTCTTTCCCAGGGAAAATGGCCAAAGGATGTGCCCAGGGGCCCCTGGCCCTGACTGCAAAAAATCCTTATATCGAAGGATGGACCCCACACCGAAGTTGTCCCCACCTCAAACTTGTGCTGCCCTGATAGACCCAAGGGAGCCCTACAAACTGACATCAGGAACCTGGACTCCTGAGTTTTCTTTCCCAGGGAAAATGGAAAAAGGATGTGCCCAGGGGCCCCTGGCCCTGACTGCAAAAAATCCTTATATCGAAGGATGGAGCCCACACCGAATTTGTCCCCACCTCAAACTTGTGCTGCCCTGATAGACCCAAGGGAGCCCTACAAACTGACATCAGGAACCTGGACTGCTGAGTTTTCTTTCCCAGGGAAAATGGAAAAAGGATGTGCCCAGGGGCCCCTGGCCCTGGGCTGGAGACTCACTGCAAATAATCCTTATATCGAAGGATGGACCCCACACCGAAGATGTCCCCACCTCAAACTTGTGCTGCCCTGATAGACCCAAGGGAGCCCTACAAACTGACATCAGGAACCTGGACTGCTGAGTTTTCTTTCCCAGGGAAAATGGAAAAAGGATGTGCCCAGGGTCCCCTGGACCTGACTGAAATAAATCCTTCTATCGAAGGATGGAGCCCACACCGAAGTTGTCCCCAGCACAAACTTGTGCTGCCCTGATAGACCCAAGGGAGCCCTACAAACTGACATCAGGAACCTGGACTGCTGAGTTTTCTTTCCCAGGGAAAATGGAAAAAGGATGTGCCCAGGGGCCCCTAGCCCTGACAGCAAAAAATCCTTATATCGAAGGATGGACCCCACACCGAAGATGTGCCCACCTCAAACTTGTGCTGCCCTGATAGACCTAAGGGAGCCCTACAAACTGACATCAGGAACCTGGACTGCTGAGTTTTCTTTCCCAGGGAAAATGGAAAAAGGATGTGCCCAGGGGCCCCTGGCCCTGACTGCAAAAAATCCTTATATCGAAGGATGGACCCCACACCGAAGTTGTCCCCACCTCAAACTTGTGCTGCCCTGATAGACCCAAGGGAGCCCTACAAACTGACATCAGGAACCTGGACTGCTGAGTTTTCTTTCCCAGGGAAAATGCAAAAAGGTTGTGCCCAGGGGACCCTGGCCCTGGGCTTAGACCTCACTTCAAAAAAACGTTATAGCGAAGGATGGACCCCACACCGAAGATGTCCCCACCTCAAACTTGTGCTGCCCTGATAGACCCAAGGGAGCCAAACAAACTGACATCAGGAACCTGGACTGCTGTGTTTTCTTTCCCAAGGAAAATGGAAAAAGGATGTGCCCAGAGGCCCCTGGCCCTGACTGCAAACAATCCTTATATCGAAAGATGGAACCCACACCGATGTTGTCCCCACCTCAAACTTGTGCTGCCCTGATAGACCCAAGGGAGCCCTACAAACTGACATCAGGAACCTGGACTGCTGAGTTTTCTTTCCCAGGGAAAATGGAAAAAGGATGTGCCCAGGGGCCCCTGGCCCTGACTGCAAAAAATCCTTATATCGAAGGATGGAGCCCACACCGAAGTTGTCCCCACCTCAAACTTGTGCTGCCCTGATAGACCCAAGGGAGCCCTACAAACTGACATCAGGAACCTGGACTGCTGAGTTTTCTTTCCCAGGGAAAATGGAAAAAGGATGTGCCCAGGGGCCCCTGGCCCTGGGCTGGGGCCTCACTGCAAAGAATCCTTATATCGAAGGATGGACCCCACACCGAAGATGTCCCCACCTCAAACTTGTGCTGCCCTGATAGACCCAAGGGAGCCCTACAAACTGATATCAGGAACCTGGACTGCTGAGTTTTCTTTCCCAGGGAAAATGGAAAAAGGATGTGCCCAGGGGCCCCTGGCCCTGACTGCAAAAAATCCTTATATCGAAGGATGGACCCCACACCGAATTTGTCCCCTCCTCAAACTTGTGCTGCCCTGATAGACCCAAGGGAACCCTACAAACTGACATCAGGAACCTGGACTGCTGAGTTTTCTTTCACAGGGAAAATGGAAAAAGGATGTGCCCAGGGGCCTCTGGTCCTGGGCTGGCCATGACTGCAAAAAATCCTTATATCGAAGGATGGACCCCATACTGAATTTGTCCCCACCTCAAACATGTGCTGCCCTGATAGACCCAAGGGAGCCCTACAAACTGACATCAGGAACCTGGACTGCTGAGTTTTCTTTCCCAGGGAAAATGGCCAAAGGTTGTGCCCAGGGGCCCCTTGCCCTGACTGCAAAAAATCCTTATATCTAAGAATGGACCCCACACCGAAGATGTCCCCACCTCAAACTTGTGCTGCCCTGATACACCCAAGGGAGCCGGACAAACTGACATCAGGAACCTGGACTGCTGAGTTTTCTTTCCCAGGGAAAATGGAAAAAGGATGTGCCCAGGGGCCCCTGGCCCTGACTGCAAAAAATCCTTATATCGAAGGATGGACCCCACACCGAAGTTGTCCCCACCTCAAACTTGTGCTGCCCTGATAGACCCAAGGGAGCCCTACAAACTGACATCAGGAACCTGGACTGCTGAGTTTTCTTTCCCAGGGAAAATGGAAAAAGGATGTGCCCAGTGTCCCCTGGCCCTGGGCTGGGCCTCTCTGCAAAGAATCCTTATATCGAAGGATGGACCCCACACAGAAGATGTCCCCACCTCAAACTTGTGCTGCCCTGATAGACCCAAGGGAGCCCTACAAACTGACATCAGGAACCTGGACTGCTGAGTTTTCTTTCCCAGGGAAAATGGAAAAAGGATGTGCCCAGGGGCCCCTGGCCCTGACTGCAAAGAATCCTTATATCGAAGGATGGACCCCACACCAAAGTTGTCCCCACCTCAAACTTGTGCTGCCCTGATAGACCCAAGGGAGCCCTACAAACTGACATCAGGAACCTGGACTGCTGAGTTTTCTTTCCCAGGGAAAATGGAAAAAGGATGTGCCCAGGGGCCCCTGGCCCTGACTGCAAAAAATCCTTATATCGAAGGATGGAGCCCACACCGAAGTTGTCCCCACCTCAAACTTGTGCTGCCCTGATAGACCCAAGGGAGCCCTACAAACTGACATCAGGAACCTGGACTCCTGAGTTTTCTTTCCCAGGGAAAATGGAAAAAGGATGTGCCCAGGGGCCCCTGGCCCTGGGCTGGGGCCTCACTGCAAAGAATCCTTATATCGAAGGATGGACCCCACACCGAAGATGTCCCCACCTCAAACTTGTGCTGCCCTGATAGACCCAAGGGAGCCCTACAAACTGATATCAGGAACCTGGACTGCTGAGTTTTCTTTCCCAGGGAAAATGGAAAAAGGATGTGCCCAGGGGCCCCTGGCCCTGACTGCAAAAAATCCTTATATCGAAGGATGGACCCCACACCGAATTTGTCCCCTCCTCAAACTTGTGCTGCCCTGATAGACCCAAGGGAACCCTACAAACTGACATCAGGAACCTGGACTGCTGAGTTTTCTTTCCCAGGGAAAATGGAAAAAGGATGTGCCCAGGGGCCTCTGGTCCTGGGCTGGCCATGACTGCAAAAAATCCTTATATCGAAGGATGGACCCCATACTGAATTTGTCCCCACCTCAAACTTGGGCTGCCCTGATAGACCCAAGGGAGCCCTACAAACTGACATCAGGAACCTGGACTGCTGAGTTTTCTTTCCCAGGGAAAATGGCCAAAGGTTGTGCCCAGGGGCCCCTGGCCCTGACTGCAAAAAATCCTTATATCTAAGAATGGACCCCACACCGAAGATGTCCCCACCTCAAACTTGTGCTGCCCTGATACACCCAAGGGAGCCGGACAAACTGACATCAGGAACCTGGACTGCTGAGTTTTCTTTCCCAGGGAAAATGGAAAAAGGATGTGCCCAGGGGCCCCTGGCCCTGACTGCAAAAAATCCTTATATCGAAGGATGGACCCCACACCGAAGTTGTCCCCACCTCAAACTTGTGCTGCCCTGATAGACCCAAGGGAGCCCTACAAACTGACATCAGGAACCTGGACTGCTGAGTTTTCTTTCCCAGGGAAAATGGAAAAAGGATGTGCCCAGGGGCCCCTGGCCCTGACTGCAAAAAATCCTTATATCGAAGGATGGACCCCACACCGAAGTTGTCCCCACCTCAAACTTGTGCTGCCCTGATAGACCCAAGGGAGCCCTACAAACTGACATCAGGAACCTGGACTGCTGAGTTTTCTTTCCCAGGGAAATTGGAAAAAGGATGTGCCCAGTGTCCCCTGGCCCTGGGCTGGGCCTCTCTGCAAAGAATCCTTATATCGAAGGATGGACCCCACACAGAAGATGTCCCCACCTCAAACTTGTGCTGCCCTGATAGACCCAAGGGAGCCCTACAAACTGACATCAGGAACCTGGACTGCTGAGTTTTCTTTCCCAGGGAAAATGGAAAAAGGATGTGCCCAGGGGCCCCTGGCCCTGACTGCAAAGAATCCTTATATCGAAGGATGGACCCCACACCAAAGTTGTCCCCACCTCAAACTTGTGCTGCCCTGATAGACCCAAGGGAGCCCTACAAACTGACATCAGGAACCTGGACTGCTGAGTTTTCTTTCCCAGGGAAAATGGAAAAAGGATGTGCCCAGGGGCACCTGGCCATGACTGCAAAAAATCCTTATATCGAAGGATGGACCCCACAACGAAGTTGTCCCCTCCTCAAATTTGTGCTGCCCTGATAGACCCAAGGGAGCCCTACAAACTGACATCAGGAACCTGGACTGCTGAGTTTTCTTTCCCAGGGAAAATGGAAAAAGGATGTGCCCAGGGGCCCCTGGCCCTAGGCTGGGGCCTGACTTCAAAGAATCCTTATATAGAAGGATGGACCCCACACCGAAGATGTCCCCACCTCAAACTTGTGCTGCCCTGATAGACCCAAGGGAGCCCTACAAACTGACATCAGGAACCTGGACTGCTGAGTTTTCTTTCCCAGGGAAAATGGAAAAAGGATGTGCCCAAGGGCCCCTAGCCCTGACTGGAAAAAATCCTTATATCGAAGGATGGAGCCCACACCGAAGTTGTCCCCACCTCAAACTTGTGCTGCCCTGATACACCCAAGGGAGCCCTATATACTGACATCAGGAACCTGGACTGCTGAGTTTTCTTTCCCAGGGAAAATGGAAAAAGGATGTGCCCAGGGGACCCTGGCCCTGACTGCAAAAAATCCTTATATCGGAGGATGGAGCCCAGACAGAAGTTCTCCCCACCTCAAACTTGTGCTGCCCTGATAGACCAAAGGGAGCCCTACAAACTGACATCAGGAACCTGGACTGCTGAGTTTTCTTTCCCAGGGAAAATGGAAAAAGGATGTGCCCAGGGGCCCCTGGCCGTGACTGCAAAAAATCCTTATATCGAAGGATGGACCCCACACCGAAGTTGTCCCCACCTCAAACTTGTGCTGCCCTGATAGACTCAAGGGAGCCCTACAAACTGACATCAGGAACCTGGACTGCTGAGTTTTCTTTCCCAGGGAAAATGGAAAAAGGATGTGCCCCGGGGCCCCTGGCCCTGGGCTGGGGCCTCACTGCAAAGAATCCTTATATCGAAGGATGGACCCCACACCGAAGTTGTCCCCACCTCAAACTTGTGCTGCCCTGATAGACCCAAGGGAGCCCTACAAACTGACATCAGGAACCTGGACTGCTGAGTTTTCTTTCCCAGGGAAAATGGAAGGAGGATGTGCCCAGGGGCCCCTGGCCCTGACTGCAAAGAATCCTTATATCGAAGCATGGTGCCCACACCGAAGTTGTCCCCACCTCAAACTTGTGCCGCCCTGATAGACCCAAGGGAGCCCTACAAACTGACATCAGGAACGTGGACTGCTGAGTTTTCTTTCCCAGGGAAAATGGAAAAAGGATGTGCCCAGGGGACCCTGGCCCTGGGCAGGGGCCTCAATGCAAAGAATCCTTATATCGAAGGATGGACCCCACACCGAAGATGTCCCCACCTCAAACTTGTGCTGCCCTGATAGACCCAAGGGAGCCCTACAAACTGACATCAGGAACCTGGACTGCTGAGTTTTCTTTCCCAGGGAAAATGGAAAAAGGATGTGCCCAGGGGCCCCTGGCCCTGACTGCAAAAAATCCATATATTGAAGGATGGACCCCACACCGAAGTTGTCCCCACCTCAAACTTGTGCTGCCCTGATAGACCCAAGGGAGCCCTACAAACTGACATCAGGAACCTGGACTGCTGAGTTTTCTTTCCCAGGGAAAATGGCCAAAGGATGTGCCCAGGGGCCCCTGGCCCTGGGCTGGGGCCTCACTGCAAAGAATTCTTATATCGAAGGATGGAGCCCACACCGAAGTTGTCCCCACCTCAAACTTGTGCTGCCCTGATAGACCCAAGGGAGCCCTACAAACTGACATCAGGAACCTGGACTGCTGAGTTTTCTTTCCCAGTGAAAATGGAAAAAGGATGTGCCCAGGGGCCCCTGGCCCTGACTGCAAAAAATCCATATATCTAAGGATGGACCCCACACCGAAGTTGTCCCCACCTCAAACTTGTGCTGCCCTGATAGACCCAAGGGAGCCCTACATACTGACATCAGGAACCTGGACTGCTGAGTTTTCTTTCCCAGGGAAAATGGAAAAAGGATGTGCCCAGGGGCCCCTGGCCCTGACTGCAAAAAATCCTTATATCGAAGGATGGAGCCCAGACCAAAGTTGTCCCCACCTCAAACTTGTGCTGCCCTGATAGACCCAAGGGAGCCCAACAAACTGACATCAGGAACCTGGACTGCTGAGTTTTCTTTCCCAGGGAAAATGGAAAAAGGATGTGTCCAGTGGCCCCTGGCTCTGGGCCACGGGCCCTGACTGCAAAAAATCCTTATATCGAAGGATGGACCCCACACCGAAGTTGTCCCCACCTCAAACTTGTGCTGCCCTGATAGACCCAAGGGAGCCCTACAAACTGACATCAGGAACCTGGACTGCTGAGTTTTCTTTCCCAGGGAAAATGGAAAAAGGATGTGCCCAGGGGCCCCTGGCCCTGACTGCAAAAAATCCTTATATCGGAGGATGGAGCCCAGACAGAAGTTCTCCCCACCTCAAACTTGTGCTGCCCTGATAGACCAAAGGGAGCCCTACAAACTGACATCAGGAACCTGGACTGCTGAGTTTTCTTTCCCAGGGAAAATGGAAAAAGGATGTGCCTAGGGGCCCCTGGCCGTGACTGCAAAAAATCCTTATATCGAAGGATGGACCCCACACCGAAGTTGTCCCCACCTCAAACTTGTGCTGCCCTGATAGACTCAAGGGAGCCCTACAAACTGACATCAGGAACCTGGACTGCTGAGTTGTCTTTCCCAGGGAAAATGGAAAAAGGATGTGCCCCGGGGCCCCTGGCCCTGGGCTGGGGCCTCACTGCAAAGAATCCTTATATCGAAGGATGGACCCCACACCGAAGATGTCCCCACCTCAAACTTGTGCTGCCCTGATAGACCCAAGGGAGCCCTACAAACTGACATCAGGAACCTGGACTGCTGAGTTTTCTTTCCCAGGGAAAATGGAAAAAGGATGTGCCCAGGGGCCCCTGGCCCTGACTGCAAAAAATCCATATATCGAAGGATGGAGCCCACACCGAAGTTGTCCCCACCTCAAACTTGTGCTGCCCTGATAGACCCAAGGGAGCCCTACAAACTGACATCAGGAACCTGGACTGCTGAGTTTTCTTTCCCAGGGAAAATGCAAAAAGGATGTGCCCAGGGGCCCCTGGCCCTGGGCTTAGACCTCACTGCAAAAAAACCTTATATCGAAGGATGGACCCCACACCGAAGATGTCCCCACCTCAAACTTGGGCTGCCCTGATACACCCAAGGGAGCCGGACAAACTGACATCAGGAACCTGGACTGCTGAGTTTTCTTTCCCAGGGAAAATGGAAAAAGGATGTGCCCAGGGGCCCCTGGCCCTGACTGCAAACAATCCTTATATCGAAAGATGGAACCCACACCGAAGTTGTCCCCACCTCAAACTTGTGCTGCCCTGATAGACCCAAGGGAGCCCTATAAACTGACATCAGGAACGTGGACTGCTGAGTTTTCTTTCCCAGGGAAAATGGAAAAAGGATGTGCCCAGGGGCCCCTGGCCCTGGGCAGGGGCCTCAATGCAAAGAATCCTTATATCGAAGGATGGACCCCACACCGAAGATGTCCCCACCTCAAACTTGTGCTGCCCTGATAGACCCAAGGGAGCCCTACAAACTGACATCAGGAACCTGGACTGCTGAGTTTTCTTTCCCAGGGAAAATGGAAAAAGGATGTGCCCAAGGGCCCCTAGCCCTGACTGGAAAAAATCCTTATATCGAAGGATGGACCCCACACCGATATTGTCCCCACCTCAAACTTGTGCTGCCCTGATAGACCCAAGGGAGCCCAACAAACTGACATCAGGAACCTGGACTGCTGAGTTTTCTTTCCCAGGGAAAATGGCCAAAGGATGTATCCAGGGGCCCCTGGCCCTGGGCCCCTGGCCCTGACTGCAAAAAATCCTTATATCGGAGGATGGACCCCACACCAAAGTTGTCCCCACCTCAAACTTTAGCTGCCCTGATAGACCCAAGGGAGCCCTACAAACTGACATCAGGAACCTGGACTGCTGAGTTTTCTTTCCCAGGGAAAATGGAAAAAGGTTGTGTCCAGGGGCCCCTGGCCCTGGGATGGGGCCTCACTGCAAAAAATCCTTATATCGAAGGATGGACCCCACACCAAAGTTGTCCCCACCTCAAACTTGTGCTGCCCTGATAGACCCAAGGGAGCCTCACAAACTGAAATCAGGAACGTGGACTGCTGAGTTTTCTTTCCCAGGGAAAATGGAAAAAGGATGTGCCCAGGGGCCCCTGGCCCTGACTGCAAACAATTCTTATATCGAAGGATGGAGCCCAGACCAAAGTTCTCCCCACCTCAAACTTGTGCTGCCCTGATAGACCAAAGGGAGCCCTACAAACTGACATCAGGAACCTGGACTGCTGAGTTTTCTTTCCCAGGGAAAATGGAAAAAGGATGTGCCCAGGGGCCCCTGGCCCTGACTGCAAAAAATCCATATATCGAAGGATGGACCCCACACCGAAGTTGTCCCCACCTCAAACTTGTGCTGCCCTCATAGACCCAAGGGAGCCCTACAAACTGACATCAGGAACCTGGACTGCTGAGTTTTCTTTCCCAGGGAAAATGGAAAAAGGATGTGCCCGGGGGCCCCTGGCCCTGACTGCAAAAAATCCTTATATCGAAGGATGGAGCCCACACCAAAGTTGTCCCCACCTCAAACTTGTGCTGCCCTGATAGACCCAAGGGAGCCCTACAAACTGACATCAGGAACCTGGACTGCTGAGTTTTCTTTCCCAGGGAAATTGGAAAAAGGATGTGCCCAGTGTCCCCTGGCCCTGGGCTGGGCCTCTCTGCAAAGAATCCTTATATCGAAGGATGGACCCCACACAGAAGATGTCCCCACCTCAAACTTGTGCTGCCCTGATAGACCCAAGGGAGCCCTACAAACTGACATCAGGAACCTGGACTGCTGAGTTTTCTTTCCCAGGGAAAATGGAAAAAGGATGTGCCCAGGGGCCCCTGGCCCTGACTGCAAAAAATCCTTATATCGAAGGATGGACCCCACACCGAAGATGTCCCCACATCAAACTTGTGCTGCCCTGATAGACCCAAGGGAACCCTACAAACTGACATCAGGAACCTGGACTGCTGAGTTTTCTTTCCCAGGGAAAATGGAAAAAGGATGTGCCCAGGGGCCCCTGGCCCTGGGCTGGGGCCTCACTACAAAAAATCCTTATATCGAAGGATGGACCCCACACCAAAGTTGTCCCCACCTCAAACTTGTGCTGCCCTGATAGACCCAAGGGAGCCCTACAAACTGACATCAGGAACCTGGACTGCTGAGTTTTCTTTCCCAGGGAAAATGGAAAAAGGATGTGCCCAGGGGCCCCTGGCCCTAACTGCAAAGAATCCTTATATCGAAGGATGGACCCCACAGCAAAGTTGTCCCCACCTCAAACTTGTGCTGCCCTGATAGACCCAAGGGAGCCCTACAAACTGACATCAGGAACCTGGACTGCTGAGTTTTCTTTCCCAGGGAAAATGGAAAAAGGATGTGCCCAGGGGCACCTGGCCATGACTGCAAAAAATCCTTATATCGAAGGATGGACCCCACAACGAAGTTGTCCCCTCCTCAAATTTGTGCTGCCCTGATAGACCCAAGGGAGCCCAACAAACTGACATCAGGAACCTGGACTGCTGAGTTTTCTTTCCCAGGGAAAATGGAAAAAGGATGTGCCCAGGGGCCTTTGGCCCTCGGCTGGGGCCTCACTGCAAAGAATCCTTATATCGAAGGATGGACCCCACACCGAAGTTGTCCCCACCTCAAACTTGTGCTGCCCTGATAGACCCAAGGGAGCCCTACATACTGACATCAGGAACCTGGACTGCTGAGTTTTCTTTCCCAGGGAAAATGGAAAAAGGATGTGCCCAGGGGCCCCTGGCCCTGACTGCAAAAAATCCTTATATCGGAGGATGGAGCCCAGACAGAAGTTCTCCCCACCTCAAACTTGTGCTGCCCTGATAGACCAAAGGGAGCCCTACAAACTGACATCAGGAACCTGGACTGCTGAGTTTTCTTTCCCAGGGAAAATGGAAAAAGGATGTGCCCAGGGGCCCCTGGCCCTGACTGCAAAAAATCCTTATATCGAAGGATGGACCCCACACCGAAGATGTCCCCACATCAAACTTGTGCTGCCCTGATAGACCCAAGGGAACCCTACAAACTGACATCAGGAACCTGGACTGCTGAGTTTTCTTTCCCAGGGAAAATGGAAAAAGGATGTGCCCAGGGGCCCCTGGCCCTGGGCTGGGGCCTCACTACAAAAAATCCTTATATCGAAGGATGGACCCCACACCAAAGTTGTCCCCACCTCAAACTTGTGCTGCCCTGATAGACCCAAGGGAGCCCTACAAACTGACATCAGGAACCTGGACTGCTGAGTTTTCTTTCCCAGGGAAAATGGAAAAAGGATGTGCCCAGGGGCCCCTGGCCCTAACTGCAAAGAATCCTTATATCGAAGGATGGACCCCACAGCAAAGTTGTCCCCACCTCAAACTTGTGCTGCCCTGATAGACCCAAGGGAGCCCTACAAACTGACATCAGGAACCTGGACTGCTGAGTTTTCTTTCCCAGGGAAAATGGAAAAAGGATGTGCCCAGGGGCACCTGGCCATGACTGCAAAAAATCCTTATATCGAAGGATGGACCCCACAACGAAGTTGTCCCCTCCTCAAATTTGTGCTGCCCTGATAGACCCAAGGGAGCCCAACAAACTGACATCAGGAACCTGGACTGCTGAGTTTTCTTTCCCAGGGAAAATGGAAAAAGGATGTGCCCAGGGGCCTTTGGCCCTCGGCTGGGGCCTCACTGCAAAGAATCCTTATATCGAAGGATGGACCCCACACCGAAGTTGTCCCCTCCTCAAATTTGTGCTGCCATGATAGACCCAAGGGAGCCCTACATACTGACATCAGGAACCTGGACTGCTGAGTTTTCTTTCCCAGGGAAAATGGAAAAAGGATGTGCCCAGGGGCCCCTGGCCCTGACTGCAAAAAATCCTTATATCGGAGGATGGAGCCCAGACAGAAGTTCTCCCCACCTCAAACTTGTGCTGCCCTGATAGACCAAAGGGAGCCCTACAAACTGACATCAGGAACCTGGACTGGTGAGTTTTCTTTCCCAGGGAAAATGGAAAAAGGATGTGCCCAGGGGCCCCTGGCCCTGACTGCAAAAAATCCTTATATCGAAGGATGGACCCCACACCGAAGTTGTCCCCACCTCAAACTTGTGCTGCCCTGATAGACTCAAGGGAGCCCTACAAACTGACATCAGGAACCTGGACTGCTGAGTTTTCTTTCCCAGGGAAAATGGAAAAAGGATGTGCCCCGGGGCCCCTGGCCCTGGGCTGGGGCCTCACTGCAAAGAATCCTTATATCGAAGGATGGACCCCACACCGAAGTTGTCCCCACCTCAAACTTGTGCTGCCCTGATAGACCCAAGGGAGCCCTACAAACTGACATCAGGAACCTGGACTGCTGAGTTTTCTTTCCCAGGGAAAATGGAAAAAGGATGTGCCCAGGGGCCCCTGGCCCTGACTGAAAAGAATCCTTATATCGAAGGATGGTGCCCACACCGAAGTTGTCCCCACCTCAAACTTGTGCTGCCCTGATAGACCCAAGGGAGCCCTACAAACTGACATCAGGAACCTGGACTGCTGAGTTTTCTTTCCCAGGGAAAATGGAAAAAGGATGTGCCCAGGGGCCCCTGGCCCTGACTGCAATAAATCCATATACGAAGGATGGACCCCACACCGAAGTTGTCCCCACCTCAAACTTGTGCTGCCCTGATACACCCAAGGGAGCCCTACAAACTGACATCAGGAACCTGGACTGGTGAGTTTTCTTTCCCAGGGAAAATGGAAAAAGGATGTGCCCAGGGGCCCCTGGCCCTGGGCGTAGACCTCACTGCAAAAAAACCTTATATCGAAGGATGGACCCCACACCGAAGATGTCCCCACCTCAAACTTGGGCTGCCCTGATACACCCAAGGGAGCCGGACAAACTGACATCAGGAACCTGGACTGCTGAGTTTTCTTTCCCAGGGAAAATGGAAAAAGGATGTGCCCAGGGGCCCCTGGCCCTGACTGCAAACAATCCTTATATCGAAAGATGGACCCCACACCGAAGTTGTCCCCACCTCAAACTTGTGCTGCCCTGATAGACCCAAGGGAGCCCTACAAACTGACATCAGGAACCTAGACTGCTGAGTTTTCTTTCCCAGGGAAAATGGAAAAAGGATGTGCCCAGGGGCCCCTGGCCCTGGGCAGGGGCCTCAATGCAAAGAATCCTTATATCGAAGGATGGACCCCACACCGAAGATGTCCCCACCTCAAACTTGTGCTGCCCTGATAGACCCAAGGGAGCCCTACAAACTGACATCAGGAACCTGGACTGCTGAGTTTTCTTTCCCAGGGAAAATGGAAAAAGGATGTGCCCAAGGGCCCCTAGCCCTGACTGGAAAAATTCCTTATATCGAAGGATGGACCCCACACCGATATTGTCCCCACCTCAAACTTGTGCTGCCCTGATAGACCCAAGGGAGCCCAACAAACTGACATCAGGAACCTGGACTGCTGAGTTTTCTTTCCCAGGGAAAATAGCCAAAGGATGTGTCCAGGGGCCCCTGGCTCTGGGCCACGGGCCCTGACTGCAAAAAATCCTTATATCGAAGGATGGAGCCCACACCGAAGTTGTCCCCACCTCAAACTTGTGCTGCCCTGATAGACCCAAGGGAGCCCTACATACTGACATCAGGAACCTGGACTGCTGAGTTTTCTTTCCCAGGGAAAATGGAAAAAGGATGTGCCCAGGGGCCCCTGGCCCTGACTGCAAAAAATCCTTATATCGAAGGATGGAGCCCAGACCAAAGTTGTCCCCACCTCAAACTTGTGCTGCCCTGATAGACCCAAGGGAGCCCTACAAACTGACATTAGGAACCTGGACTGTTGAGTTTTCTTTCCCAGGGAAAATGGAAAAAGGGTGTGCCCAGGGGCCCCTGGCCATGGGCTGGGGTCACACTGCAAAGAATCCTTATATCGAAGGATGGACCCCACACCGAAGATGTCCCAACCTCAAACTTGTGCTGCCCTGATAGACCAAAGGGAGCCCTACAAACTGACATCAGGAACCTGGACTGCTGAGTTTTCTTTCCCAGGGAAAATGGAAGAAGGATGTGCCCAAGGGCCCCTAGCCCTGACTGGAAAAATCCTTATATCGAAGGATGGACCCCACACCGAAGTTGTCCCCACCTCAAACTTGTGCTGCCCTGATAGACCCAAGGGAGCCCAACAAACTGACATCAGGAACCTGGACTGCTGAGTTTTCTTTCCCAGGGAAAATGGAAAAAGGATGTGCCCAGGGGCCCCTGGCCCTGGGCCCCTGGCCCTGACTGCAAAAAATCCTTCTATCGAAGGATGGAGCCCACACCGAAGTTGTCCCCACCTCAAACTTGTGCTGCCCTGATAGACCCAAGGGAGCCCTACAAACTGACATCAGGAACCTGGACTGCTGAGTTTTCTTTCCCAGGGAAAATGGAAAAAGGATGTGCCCAGGGGCCCCTGGCCCTGACTGCAAAAAATCCTTATATCGAAGGATGGACCCCACACCGAAGATGTCCCCGCCTCAAACTTGTGCTGCCCTGATAGACCCAAGGGAACCCTACAAACTGACATCAGGAACCTGGACTGCTGAGTTTTCTTTCCCAGGGAAAATGGAAAAAGGATGTGCCCAGGGGCCCCTGGCCCTGGGCTGGGGCCTCACTACAAAAAATCCTTATATCGAAGGATGGACCGCACACCAAAGTTGTCCCCACCTCAAACTTGTGCTGCCCTGATAGACCCAAGGGAGCCCTACAAACTGACATCAGGAACCTGGACTGCTGAGTTTTCTTTCCCAGGGAAAATGGAAAACGGATGTGCCCAGGGGCCCCTGGCCCTGACTGCAAAGAATCCTTATATCGAAGGATGGACCCCACAGCAAAGTTGTCCCCACCTCAAACTTGTGCTGCCCTGATAGACCCAAGGGAGCCCTACAAACTGACATCAGGAACCTGGACTGCTGAGTTTTCTTTCCCAGGGAAAATGGAAAAAGGATGTGCCCAGGGGCACCTGGCCATGACTGCAAAAAATCCTTATATCGAAGGATGGACCCCACAACGAAGTTGTCCCCTCCTCAAATTTGTGCTGCCCTGATAGACCCAAGGGAGCCCTACAAACTGACATTAGGAACCTGGACTGCTGAGTTTTCTTTCCCAGGGAAAATGGAAAAAGGATGTGCCCAAGGGCCCCTGGCCCTGACTGCAAAGAATCCTTATATCGAAGGATGGAGCCCACACCGAAGTTGTCCCCACCTCAAACTTGTGCTGCCCTGATAGACCCAAGGGAGCCCAACAAACTGACATCAGGAACCTGGACTGCTGAGTTTTCTTTCCCAGGGAAAATGGAAAAAGCATGTGCCCAGGGGCCTTTGGCCCTCGGCTGGGGCCTCACTGCAAAGAATCCTTATATCGAAGGATGGACCCCACACCGAAGTTGTCCGCACCTCAAACTTGTGCTGCCCTGATAGACCCAAGGGAGCCCTATATACTGACATCAGGAACCTGGACTGCTGAGTTTTCTTTCCCAGGGAAAATGGAAAAAGGATGTGCCCAGGGGCCCCTGGCCCTGACTGCAAAAAATCCTTATATCGGAGGATGGAGCCCAGACAGAAGTTCTCCCCACCTCAAACTTGTGCTGCCCTGATAGACCAACGGGAGCCCTACAAACTGACATTAGGAACCTGGACTGTTGAGTTTTCTTTCCCAGGGAAAATGGAAAAAGGATGTGCCCAGGGGCCCCTGGCCATGGGCTGGGGTCACACTGCAAAGAATCCTTATATCGAAGGATGGACCCCACACCGAAGATGTCCCAACCTCAAACTTGTGCTGCCCTGATAGACCAAAGGGAGCCCTACAAACTGACATCAGGAACCTGGACTGCTGAGTTTTCTTTCCCAGGGAAAATGGAAGAAGGTTGTGCCCAAGGGCCCCTAGCCCTGACCTGAAAAAATCCTTATATCGAAGGATGGACCCCACACCGAAGTTGTCCCCACCTCAAACTTGTGCTGCCCTGATAGACCCAAGGGAGCCCAACAAACTGACATCAGGAACCTGGACTGCTGAGTTTTCTTTCCCAGGGAAAATGGAAAAAGGATGTGTCCAGGGGCCCCAGGCTCTGGGCCACGGGCCCTGACTGCAAAAAATCCTTATATCGAAGGATGGAGCCCACACCGAAGTTGTCCCCACCTCAAACTTGTGCTGCCCTGATAGACCCAAGGGAGCCCTACATACTGACATCAGGAACCTGGACTGCTGAGTTTTCTTTCCCAGGGAAAATGGAAAAAGGATGTGCCCAGGGGCCCCTGGCCCTGACTGCAAAAAATCCTTATATCGAAGGATGGAGCCCAGACCAAAGTTGTCCCCACCTCAAACTTGTGCTGCCCTGATAGACCCAAGGGAGCCCTACAAACTGACATCAGGAACCTGGACTGCTGAGTTTTCTTTCCCAGGGAAAATGGAAGAAGGATGTGCCCAGGGGCCCCTGGCCCTGGGCCCCTGGCCCTGACTGCAAAAAATCCTCATATCGGAGGATGGACCCCACACCAAAGTTGTCCCCACCTCAAACTTGAGCTGCCCTGATAGACCCAAGGGAGCCCTACAAACTGACATCAGGAACCTGGACTGCTGAGTTTTCTTTCCCAGGGAAAATGGAAAAAGGATGTGTCCAGGGGCCCCTGGCCCTGGGATGGGGCCTCACTGCAAAAAATCCTTATATCGAAGGATGGACCCCACACCAAAGTTGTCCCCACCTCAAACTTGTGCTGCCCTGATAGACCCAAGGGAGCCTCACAAACTGAAATCAGGAACGTGGACTGCTGAGTTTTCTTTCCCAGGGAAAATGGAAAAAGGATGTGCCCAGGGGCCCCTGGCCCTGACTGCAAACAATTCTTATATCGAAGGATGGAGCCCAGACCAAAGTTCTCCCCACCTCAAACTTGTGCTGCCCTGATAGACCAAAGGGAGCCCTACAAACTGACATCAGGAACCTGGACTGCTGAGTTTTCTTTCCCAGGGAAAATGGAAAAAGGATGTGCCCAGGGGCCCGTGGCGCTGGGCTGGGACAGGACTACAAAGAATCCTTATATCGAAGGATGGAGCCCAGACCAAAGCTGTCCCCACCTCAAACTTGTGCTGCCCTGATAGACCCACGGGAGCCCTACAAACTGACATTAGGAACCTGGACTGTTGAGTTTTCTTTCCCAGGGAAAATGGAAAAAGGATGTGCCCAGGGGCCCCTGGCCATGGGCTGGGTTCACACTGCAAAGAATCCTTATATCGAAGGATGGACCCCACACCGAAGATGTCCCAACCTCAAACTTGTGCTGCCCTGATAGACCAAAGGGAGCCCTACAAACTGACATCAGGAACCTGGACTGCTGAGTTTTCTTTCCCAGGGAAAATGGAAGAAGGATGTGCCCAAGGGCCCCTAGCCCTGACTGGAAAAAATCCTTATATCGAAGGATGGAGCCCACACCGAAGTTGTCCCCACCTCAAACTTGTGCTGCCCTGATAGACCCAAGGGAGCCCAACAAACTGACATCAGGAACCTGGACTGCTGAGTTTTCTTTCCCAGGGAAAATGGAAAAAGGATGTGCCCAGGGGCCCCTGGCCCTGGGCCCCTGGCCCTGACTGCAAAAAATCCTTATATCGAAGGATGGAGCCCACACCGAAGTTGTCCCCACCTCAAACTTGTGCTGCCCTGATAGACCCAAGGGAGCCCTACAAACTGACATCAGGAACCTGGACTGCTGAGTTTTCTTTCCCAGGGAAAATGGAAAAAGGATGTGCCCAGGGGCCCCTAGCCATGGGCTGGGGCCTCACTGCAAAGAATCCTTATATCGAACGATGGACCCCACACCGAAGTTGTCCCCACCTCAAACTTGTGCTGCCCTGATAGACCCAAGGGAGCCCTACAAACTGGCATCAGGAACCTGGACTGCTGAGTTTTCTTTCCCAGGGAAAATGGAAAAAGGATGTGCCCAGGGGCCCCTGGCCCTGACTGCAAAAACTCCTTATATCGAAGGATGGACCCCAGACCGAAGTTGTCCCCAACTCAAACTTGTGCTGCCCTGATAGACCCAAGGGAGCCCTACAAACTGACATCAGGAACCTGGACTGCTGAGTTTTCTTTCCCAGGGAAAATGGAAAAAGGATGTGCCCAGGGGCCCCTGGCCCTGGGCTGGGGCCTCACTGCAAAGAATTCTTATATCGAAGGATGGAGCCCACACCGAAGTTGTCCCCACCTCAAACTTGTGCTGCCCTGATAGACCCAAGGGAGCCCTACAAACTGACATCAGGAACCTGGACTGCTGAGTTTTCTTTCCCAGTGAAAATGGAAAAAGGATGTGCCCAGGGGCCTCTGGCCCTGACTGCAAAAAATCCATATATCTAAGGATGGACCCCACACCGAAGTTGTCCCCACCTCAAACTTGTGCTGCCCTGATAGACCCAAGGGAGCCCTACAAACTGACATCAGGAACCTGGACTGCTGAGTTTTCTTTCCCAGGGAAAATGGAAAAAGGATGTGCCCGGGGGCCCCTGGCCCTGACTGCAAAAAATCCTTATATCGAAGGATGGACCCCACACCAAAGTTGTCTCTACCTCAAACTTGTGCTGCCCTGATAGACCCAAGGGAGCCCTACAAACTGACATCAGGAACCTGGACTGCTGAGTTTTCTTTCCCAGGGAAAATGGAAAAAGTATGTGCCCAGGGGCCCCTGGCCCTGACTGCAAAAAATCCTTATATCGAAGGATGGAGCCCACACCAAAGTTGTCCCCACCTCAAACTTGTGCTGCCCTGATAGACCCAAGGGAGCCCTACAAACTGACATCAGGAACCTGGACTGCTGAGTTTTCTTTCCCAGGGAAAATGGAAAAAGGATGTGCCCAGGGGCCCCTGGCCCTGACTGCAAACAATTCTTATATCGAAGGATGGAGCCCAGACCAAAGTTCTCCCCACCTCAAACTTGTGCTGCCCTGATAGACCAAAGGGAGCCCTACAAACTGACATCAGGAACCTGGACTGCTGAGTTTTCTTTCCCAGGGAAAATGGAAAAAGGATGTGCCCAGGGGCCCCTGGCCCTGACTGCAAAAAATCCTTATATCGAAGGATGGACCCCACACCGAACTCTTCCCCACCTCAAACTTGTGCTGCACTGATACACCGAAGGGAGCCCTACAAACTGACATCAGCAACCTGGACTGCGGAGTTTTCTTTCCCAGGGAAAATGGAAAAAGGATGTGCCCAGGGGACCCTGGCTCTGGGCTGGGGCCTCACTACAAAAAATCCTTATATCGAAGGATGGACCCCACACCGAAGTTGTCCCCACCTCAAACTTGTGCTGCCCTGATAGACCCAAGGGAGCCCTACAAACTGACATCAGGAACCTGGACTGCTGAGTTTTCTTTCCCAGGGAAAATGGAAAAAGGATGTGCCCAGGGGCCCCTGGCCCTGACTGCAAAAAATCCATATATCTAAGGATGGACCCCACACCGAAGTTGTCCCCACCTCAAACTTGTGCTGCCCTGATAGACCCAAGGGAGCCCTACAAACTGACATCAGGAACCTGGACTGCTGAGTTTTCTTTCCCAGGGAAAATGGAAAAAGGATGTGCCCAGGGGCCCCTGGCCCTGACTGCAAAAAATCCTTATATCGAAGGATGGAGCCCAGACCAAAGTTCTCCCCACCTCAAACTTGTGCTGCCCTGATAGACCAAAGGGAGCCCTACAAACTGACATCAGGAACCTGGACTGCTGAGTTTTCTTTCCCAGGGAAAATGGAAAAAGGATGTGCCCAGGGGCCCCTGGCCCTGACTGCAAAAAATCCTTATATGAAAGGATGGACCCCACACCGAAGTTGTCCCCACTTCAAACTTGTGCTGCCCTGATACACCCAAGGGAGCCCTACAAACTGACATCAGCAACCTGGACTGCGGAGTTTTCTTTCCCAGGGAAAATGGCCAAAGGATGTGCCCAGGGGACCCTGGCTCTGGGCTGGGGCCTCACTACAAAAAATCCTTATATCGAAGGATGGACCCCACACCGAAGTTGTCCCCACCTCAAACTTGTGCTGCCCTGATAGACCCAAGGGAGCCCTACAAACTGACATCAGGAACCTGGACTGCTGAGTTTTCTTTCCCAGGGAAAATGGAAAAAGGATGTGCCCAGGGGCCCGTGGCCCTGACTGCAAAAAATCCATATATCTAAGGATGGACCCGAGACCGAAGTTGTCCCCACCTCAAACTTGTGCTGCCCTGATAGACCCAAGGGAGCCCTACAAACTGACATCAGGAACCTGGACTGCTGAGTTTTCTTTCCCAGGGAAAATGGAAAAAGGATGTGCCCGGGGGCCCCTGGCCCTGACTGCAAAAAATCCTTATATCGAAGGATGGACCCCACACCAAAGTTGTCTCTACCTCAAACTTGTGCTGCCCTGATAGACCCAAGGGAGCCCTACAAACTGACATCAGGAACCTGGACTGCTGAGTTTTCTTTCCCAGGGAAAATGGAAAAAGGATGTGCCCAGGGGCCCCTGGCCCTGACTGCAAAAAATCCTTATATCGAAGGATGGAGCCCAGACCAAAGTTCTCCCCACCTCAAACTTGTGCTGCCCTGATAGACCAAAGGGAGCCCTACAAACTGACATCAGGAACCTGGACTGCAGAGTTTTCTTTCCCAGGGAAAATGGAAAAAGGATGTGCCCAGGGGCCCCTGGCCCTGACTGCAAAAAATCCTTATATCAAAGGATGGACCCCACACCGAAGTTGTCCCCACCTCAAACTTGTGCTGCACTGATACACCCAAGGGAGCCCTACAAACTGACATCAGGAACCTGGACTGCTGAGTTTTCTTTCCCAGGGAAAATGGAAAAAGGATGTGCCCAGGGGCCCCTGGCCCTGGGCTGGGGCCTCACTACAAAAAATCCTTATATCGAAGGATGGAGCCCACACCGAAGTTGTCCCCACCTCAAACTTGTGCTGCCCTGATAGACCCAAGGGAGCCCTACAAACTGACATCAGGAACCTGGACTGCTGAGTTTTCTTTCCCAGGGAAAATGGAAAAAGGATGTGCCCAGGGGCCCCTGGCCCTGACTGCAAAGAATCCTTATATCGAAGGATGGACCCCACACCGAAGTTGTCCCCACCTCAAACTTGTGCTGCCCTGATAGACCCAAGGGAGCCCTACAAACTGACATCAGGAACCTGGACTGCTGAGTTTTCTTTCCCAGGGAAAATGGAAAAAGGATGTGCCCAGGGGCACCTGGCCATGACTGCAAAAAATCCTTATATCGAAGGATGGACCCCACAACGAAGTTGTCCCCTCCTCAAATTTGTGCTGCCCTGATAGACCCAAGGGAGCCCTACAAACTGACATCAGGAAGCTGGACTCCTGAGTTTTCTTTCCCAGGGAAAATGGAAAAAGGTTGTGCCCAAGGGCCCCTAGCCCTGACTGGAAAAAATCCTTATATCGAAGGATGGAGCCCACACCGAAGTTGTCCCCACCTCAAACTTGTGCTGCCCTGATAGACCCAAGGGAGCCCAACAAACTGACATCAGGAACCTGGACTGCTGAGTTTTCTTTCCCAGGGAAAATGGAAAAAGGATGTGCCCAGGGGCCTTTGGCCCTCGGCTGGGGCCTCACTGCAAAGAATCCTTATATCGAAGGATGGACCCCACACCGAAGTTGTCCGCACCTCAAACTTGTGCTGCCCTGATAGACCCAAGGGAGCCCTACATACTGACATCAGGAACCTGGACTGCTGAGTTTTCTTTCCCAGGGAAAATGGAAAAAGGATGTGCCCAGGGGCCCCTGGCCCTGACTGCAAAAAATCCTTATATCGGAGGATGGAGCCCAGACAGAAGTTCTCCCCACCTCAAACTTGTGCTGCCCTGATAGACCAACGGGAGCCCTACAAACTGACATTAGGAACCTGGACTGTTGAGTTTTCTTTCCCAGGGAAAATGGAAAAAGGATGTGCCCAGGGGCCCCTGGCCATGGGCTGGGGTCACACTGCAAAGAATCCTTATATCGAAGGATGGACCCCACACCGAAGATGTCCCAACCTCAAACTTGTGCTGCCCTGATAGACCAAAGGGAGCCCTATAAACTGACATCAGGAACCTGGACTGCTGAGTTTTCTTTCCCAGGGAAAATGGAAGAAGGATGTGCCCAAGGGCCCCTAGCCCTGACTGGAAAAAATCCTTATATCGAAGGATGGACCCCACACCGAAGTTGTCCCCACCTCAAACTTGTGCTGCCCTGATAGACCCAAGGGAGCCCAACAAACTGACATCAGGAACCTGGACTGCTGAGTTTTCTTTCCCAGGGAAAATGGCCAAAGGATGTGTCCAGGGGCCCCAGGCTCTGGGCCACGGGCCCTGACTGCAAAAAATCCTTATATCGAAGGATGGAGCCCACACCGAAGTTGTCCCCACCTCAAACTTGTGCTGCCCTGATAGACCCAAGGGAGCCCTACATACTGACATCAGGAACCTGGACTGCTGAGTTTTCTTTCCCAGGGAAAATGGAAAAAGGATGTGCCCAGGGGCCCCTGGCCCTGACTGCAAAAAATCCTTATATCGGAGGATGGACCCCACACCGAAGTTGTCCCCACCTCAAACTTGTGCTGCCCTGATAGACCCAAGGGAGCCCTACAAACTGGCATCAGGAACCTGGACTGCTGAGTTTTCTTTCCCAGGGAAAATGGAAAAAGGATGTGCCCAGGGGCCCCTGGCCCTGGGCCCCTGGCCCTGACTGCAAAAAATCCTTATATCGAAGGATGGAGCCCACACCGAAGTTGTCCCCACCTCAAACTTGTGCTGCCCTGATAGACCCAAGGGAGCCCTACAAACTGACATCAGGAACCTGGACTGCTGAGTTTTCTTTCCCAGGGAAAATGGAAGAAGGATGTGCCCAAGGGCCCCTAGCCCTGACTGGAAAAAATCCTTATATCGAAGGATGGACCCCACACCGAAGTTGTCCCCACCTCAAACTTGTGCTGCCCTGATAGACCCAACGGAGCCCAACAAACTGACATCAGGAACCTGGACTGCTGAGTTTTCTTTCCCAGGGAAAATGGCCAAAGGATGTGTCCAGGGGCCCCAGGCTCTGGGCCACGGGCCCTGACTGCAAAAAATCCTTATATCGAAGGATGGAGCCCACACCGAAGTTGTCCCCACCTCAAACTTGTGCTGCCCTGATAGACCCAAGGGAGCCCTACATACTGACATCAGGAACCTGGACTGCTGAGTTTTCTTTCCCAGGGAAAATGGAAAAAGGATGTGCCCAGGGGCCCCTGGCCCTGACTGCAAAAAATCCTTATATCGAAGGATGGAGCCCAGACCAAAGTTGTCCCCACCTCAAACTTGTGCTGCCCTGATAGACCCAAGGGAGCCCTACAAACTGACATCAGGAACCTGGACTGCTGAGTTTTCTTTCCCAGGGAAAATGGAAGAAGGATGTGCCCAGGGGCCCCTGGCCCTGGGCCCCTGGCCCTGACTGCAAAAAATCCTCATATCGGAGGATGGACCCCACACCAAAGTTGTCCCCACCTCAAACTTGAGCTGCCCTGATAGACCCAAGGGAGCCCTACAAACTGACATCAGGAACCTGGACTGCTGAGTTTTCTTTCCCAGGGAAAATGGAAAAAGGATGTGCCCAGGGGCCCGTGGCGCTGGGCTGGGACCGGACTAGAAAGAATCCTTATATCGAAGGATGGAGCCCAGACCAAAGCTGTCCCCACCTCAAACTTGTGCTGCCCTGATAGACCCACGGGAGCCCTACAAACTGACATTAGGAACCTGGACTGTTGAGTTTTCTTTCCCATGGAAAATGGAAAAAGGATGTGCCCAGGGGCCCCTGGCCATGGGCTGGGTTCACACTGCAAAGAATCCTTATATCGAAGGATGGACCCCACACCGAAGATGTCCCAACCTCAAACTTGTGCTGCCCTGATAGACCAAAGGGAGCCCTACAAACTGACATCAGGAACCTGGACTGCTGAGTTTTCTTTCCCAGGGAAAATGGAAGAAGGATGTGCCCAAGGGCCCCTAGCCCTGACTGGAAAAAATCCTTATATCGAAGGATGGACCCCACACCGAAGTTGTCCCCACCTCAAACTTGTGCTGCCCTGATAGACCCAAGGGAGCCCAACAAACTGACATCAGGAACCTGGACTGCTGAGTTTTCTTTCCCAGGGAAAATGGAAAAAGGATATGCCCAGGGCCCCTGGCCCTGGGCCCCTGGCCTGACTGCAAAAAATCCTTATATCGAAGGATGGAGCCCACACCGAAGTTGTCCCCACCTCAAACTTGTGCTGCCCTGATAGACCCAAGGGAGCCCTACAAACTGACATCAGGAACCTGGACTGCTGAGTTTTCTTTCCCAGGGAAAATGGAAAAAGGATGTGCCCAGGGGCCCCTAGCCATGGGCTGGGGCCTCACTGCAAAGAATCCTTATATCGAACGATGGACCCCACACCGAAGTTGTCCCCACCTCAAACTTGTGCTGCCCTGATAGACCCAAGGGAGCCCTACAAACTGGCATCAGGAACCTGGACTGCTGAGTTTTCTTTCCCAGGGAAAATGGAAAAAGGATGTGCCCAGGGGCCCCTGGCCCTGACTGCAAAAACTCCTTATATCGAAGGATGGACCCCAGACCGAAGTTGTCCCCAACTCAAACTTGTGCTGCCCTGATAGACCCAAGGGAGCCCTACAAACTGACATCAGGAACCTGGACTGCTGAGTTTTCTTTCCCAGGGAAAATGGAAAAAGGATGTGCCCAGGGGCCCCTGGCCCTGGGCTGGGGCCTCACTGCAAAGAATTCTTATATCGAAGGATGGAGCCCACACCGAAGTTGTCCCCACCTCAAACTTGTGCTGCCCTGATAGACCCAAGGGAGCCCTACAAACTGACATCAGGAACCTGGACTGCTGAGTTTTCTTTCCCAGTGAAAATGGAAAAAGGATGTGCCCAGGGGCCTCTGGCCCTGACTGCAAAAAATCCATATATCTAAGGATGGACCCCACACCGAAGTTGTCCCCACCTCAAACTTGTGCTGCCCTGATAGACCCAAGGGAGCCCTACAAACTGACATCAGGAACCTGGACTGCTGAGTTTTCTTTCCCAGGGAAAATGGAAAAAGGATGTGCCCGGGGGCCCCTGGCCCTGACTGCAAAAAATCCTTATATCGAAGGATGGACCCCACACCAAAGTTGTCTCTACCTCAAACTTGTGCTGCCCTGATAGACCCAAGGGAGCCCTACAAACTGACATCAGGAACCTGGACTGCTGAGTTTTCTTTCCCAGGGAAAATGGAAAAAGTATGTGCCCAGGGGCCCCTGGCCCTGACTGCAAAAAATCCTTATATCGAAGGATGGAGCCCACACCAAAGTTGTCCCCACCTCAAACTTGTGCTGCCCTGATAGACCCAAGGGAGCCCTACAAACTGACATCAGGAACCTGGACTGCTGAGTTTTCTTTCCCAGGGAAAATGGAAAAAGGATGTGCCCAGGGGCCCCTGGCCCTGACTGCAAACAATTCTTATATCGAAGGATGGAGCCCAGACCAAAGTTCTCCCCACCTCAAACTTGTGCTGCCCTGATAGACCAAAGGGAGCCCTACAAACTGACATCAGGAACCTGGACTGCTGAGTTTTCTTTCCCAGGGAAAATGGAAAAAGGATGTGCCCAGGGGCCCCTGGCCCTGACTGCAAAAAATCCTTATATCGAAGGATGGACCCCACACCGAACTCTTCCCCACCTCAAACTTGTGCTGCACTGATACACCGAAGGGAGCCCTACAAACTGACATCAGCAACCTGGACTGCGGAGTTTTCTTTCCCAGGGAAAATGGCCAAAGGATGTGCCCAGGGGACCCTGGCTCTGGGCTGGGGCCTCACTACAAAAAATCTTTATATCGAAGGATGGACCCCACACCGAAGTTGTCCCCACCTCAAACTTGTGCTGCCCTGATAGACCCAAGGGAGCCCTACAAACTGACATCAGGAACCTGGACTGCTGAGTTTTCTTTCCCAGGGAAAATGGAAAAAGGATGTGCCCAGGGGCCCGTGGCCCTGACTGCAAAAAATCCATATATCTAAGGATGGACCCCACACCGAAGTTGTCCCCACCTCAAACTTGTGCTGCCCTGATAGACCCAAGGGAGCCCTACAAACTGACATCAGGAACCTGGACTGCTGAGTTTTCTTTCCCAGGGAAAATGGAAAAAGGATGTGCCCGGGGGCCCCTGGCCCTGACTGCAAAAAATCCTTATATCGAAGGATGGACCCCACACCGAAGTTGTCTCTACCTCAAACTTGTGCTGCCCTGATAGACCCAAGGGAGCCCTACAAACTGACATCAGGAACCTGGACTGCTGAGTTTTCTTTCCCAGGGAAAATGGAAAAAGGATGTGCCCAGGGGCCCCTGGCCCTGACTGCAAAAAATCCTTATATCGAAGGATGGAGCCCAGACCAAAGTTCTCCCCACCTCAAACTTGTGCTGCCCTGATAGACCAAAGGGAGCCCTACAAACTGACATCAGGAACCTGGACTGCTGAGTTTTCTTTCCCAGGGAAAATGGAAAAAGGATGTGCCCAGGGGCCCCTGGCCCTGACTGCAAAAAATCCTTATATCAAAGGATGGACCCCACACCGAAGTTGTCCCCACCTCAAACTTGTGCTGCCCTGATACACCGAAGGGAGCCCTACAAACTGACATCAGCAACCTGGACTGCGGAGTTTTCTTTCCCAGGGAAAATGGCCAAAGGATGTGCCCAGGGGACCCTGGCTCTGGGCTGGGGCCTCACTACAAAAAATCCTTATATCGAAGGATGGACCCCACACCGAAGTTGTCCCCACCTCAAACTTGTGCTGCCCTGATAGACCCAAGGGAGCCCTACAAACTGACATCAGGAACCTGGACTGCTGAGTTTTCTTTCCCAGGGAAAATGGAAAAAGGATGTGCCCAGGGGCCCGTGGCCCTGACTGCAAAAAATCCATATATCTAAGGATGGACCCCACACCGAAGTTGTCCCCACCTCAAACTTGTGCTGCCCTGATAGACCCAAGGGAGCCCTACAAACTGACATCAGGAACCTGGACTGCTGAGTTTTCTTTCCCAGGGAAAATGGAAAAAGGATGTGCCCGGGGGCCCCTGGCCCTGACTGCAAAAAATCCTTATATCGAAGGATGGACCCCACACCAAAGTTGTCTCTACCTCAAACTTGTGCTGCCCTGATAGACCCAAGGGAGCCCTACAAACTGACATCAGGAACCTGGACTGCTGAGTTTTCTTTCCCAGGGAAAATGGAAAAAGGATGTGCCCAGGGGCCCCTGGCCCTGACTGCAAAAAATCCTTATATCGAAGGATGGAGCCCAGACCAAAGTTCTCCCCACCTCAAACTTGTGCTGCCCTGATAGACCAAAGGGAGCCCTACAAACTGACATCAGGAACCTGGACTGCTGAGTTTTCTTTCCCAGGGAAAATGGAAAAAGGATGTGCCCAGGGGCCCCTGGCCCTGACTGCAAAAAATCCTTATATCGAAGGATGCATCCCACACCAAATTTGTCCCCACCTCAAACTTGTGCTGCCCTGATAGACCAAAGGGAGCCCTACAAACTGACATCAGGAACCTGGACTGCTGAGTTTTCTTTCCCAGGGAAAATGGCCAAAGGTTGTGCCCAGGGGCCCCTGGCCCTGGGCTGGGACCTCACTACAAAAAATCCTTATATCGAAGGATGGACCCCACACCGAAGTTGTCCCCACCTCAAACTTGTGCTGCCCTGATAGACCCAAGGGAGCCCTACAAACTGACATCAGGAACGTGGACTGCTGAGTTTTCTTTCCCAGGGAAAATGGAAAAAGGATGTGCCCAGGGGCCCCTGGCCCTGGGCTGGGACCGGACTACAAAGAATCCTTATATCGAAGGATGGAGCCCAGACCAAAGTTGTCCCCACCTCAAACTTGTGCTGCCCTGATAGACCCAAGGGAGCCCTACAAACTGACATCAGGAACCTGGACTGCTGAGTTTTCTTTCCCAGGGAAAATGGAAAAAGGATGTGCCCAGGGGCCCCTAGCCATGGGCTGGGGCTTCACTGCAAAGAATCCTTATATCGAAGGATGGACCCCACACCGAAGTTGTCCCCACCTCAAACTTGTGCTGCCCTGATAGACCCAAGGGAGCCCAACAAACTGACATCAGGATCCTGGACTGCTGAGTTTTCTTTCCCAGGGAAAATGGAAAAAGGATGTGCCCAGGGGCCCCTGGCCCTGACTGCAAAAACTCCTTATATCGAAGGATGGACCCCACACCGAAGTTGTCCCAACCTCAAACTTGTGCTGCCCTGATAGACCCAAGGGAGCCCTACAAACTGACATCAGGAACCTGGACTGCTGAGTTTTCTTTCCCAGGGAAAATGGAAAAAGGGTGCGCCCAGGGGCCCCTGGCCCTGACTGCAAAAAATCCTTATATCGAAGGATGGACCCCACACCGAAGTTGTCCCCACCTCAAACTTGTGCTGCCCTGATAGACCCAAGGGAGCCCTACAAACTGACATCAGGAACCTGGACTGCTGAGTTTCCTTTCCCAGGGAAAACGGCCAAAGGATGTGCCCAGGGGCCCCTGGCCCTGGGCTGGGGCCTCACTGCAAAGAATCCTTATATAGAAGGATGGACCCCAGACTGAAGTTGTCCCCACCTCAAACTTGTGCTGCCCTGATAGACCCAAGGGAGCCCTACAAACTGACATCAGGAACTTGGACTGCTGAGTTTTCTTTCCCAGGGAAAATGGAAAAGGATGTGCCCAGGGGCCCCTGGCACTGACTGCAAAGAATCCTTATATCGAAGGATGGACCCCACACCGAAGATGTCCCCACCTCAAACTTGTGCTGCCCTGATAGACCCACGGAAGCCCTACAAAGTGACATCAGGAACCTGGACTGCTGAGTTTTCTTTCCCAGGGAAAATGGAAAAAGGATGTGCCCAGGGGCCCCTGGCCCTGGGCTGGGGCCTCAATGCAAAGAATCCTTATATCGAAGGATGGACCCCACACCGCAGATGTCCCCACCTCAAACTTGTGCTGCCCTGATAGACCCAAGGGAGCCCTACAAACTGACATCAGGAACCTGGACTGCTGAGTTTTCTTTCCCAGGGAAAATGGAAAAAGGATGTGCCAGGGGCCCCTGGCCCTGACTGCAAAAAATCCATATATCGAAGGATGGACCCCACACCGAAGTTGTCCCCACCTCAAACTTGTGCTGCCCTGATAGACCCAAGGGAGCCCTACAAACTGACATCAGGAACCTGGACTGCTGAGTTTTCTTTCCCAGGGAAAATGGAAAAAGGATGTGCCCAGGGGCCCCTGGCCCTGGGCTGGGGCCTCACTGCAAAGAATCCTTATATCGAAGGATGGACCCCACACCGAAGTTGTCCCCACCTCAAACTTGTGCTGCCCTGATAGACCCAAGGGAGCCCTACAAACTGACATCAGGAACCTGGACTGCTGAGTTTTCTTTCCCAGGGAAAATGGAAAAAGGATGTGCCCAGGGGCCCCTGGCCCTGGGCTGGGGCCTCACTGCAAAGAATCCTTATATCGAAGGATGGACCCCACACCGAAGTTGTCCCCACCTCAAACTTGTGCTGCCCTGATAGACCCAAGGGAGCCCTACAAACTGACATCAGGAACCTGGACTGCTGAGTTTTCTTTCCCAGGGAAAATGGCCAAAGGATGTGCCCAGGGGCCCCCGGTCCTGGGCTGGGCCCTGACTGCCAAAAATCCTTATATTGAAGGATGCACCCCACACCGAAGTTGTCCCCACCTCAAACTTGTGCTGCCCTGATAGACCCAAGGGAGCCCTACAAACTGACATCAGGAACCTGGACTGCTGAGTTTTCTTTCCCAGGGAAAATGGCCAAAGGATGTGCCCAGGGGCCCCTAGCCCTGGGCTGGGACCTCACTCCAAAAAATCCTTATATCGAAGGATGGAGCCCAGACCGATGTTGTCCCCACCTCAAAATTGTGCTGCCCTGATAGACCCAAGGGAGCCCTACAAACTGACATCAGGAACCTGGACTGCTGAGTTTTCTTTCCCAGGGAAAATGGCCAGAGGATGTGCCCAAGGGCCCCTGGCCATGAGCTGGGCCAGCAGTGCAAAAAGTCCTTATATCGAAAGATGGACCCCAGACCGAAGTTGTCCCCACCTCAAACTTGTGCTGCCCTGATAGACCCAAGGGAGCCCTACAAACTGACATCAGGAACCTGGACTGCTGAGTTTTCTTTCCCAGGGAAAATGGAAAAAGGATGTGCCCAGGGGCCCCTGGCCCTGACTTCAAAGAATCGTTATATCGAATGATGGAGCCCACACCGAAGTTGTCCCCACCTCAAACTTGTGCTGCCCTGATAGACCCAAGGGAGCCCTACAAACTGACATCAGGAACCTGGACTGCTGAGTTTTCTTTCCCAGGGAAAATGGAAAAAGGATGTGCCCAGGGGCCCCTGGCCCTGACTGCAAAAAATCCATATATCGAAGGATGGACCCCACCCCGAAGTTGTCCCCACCTCAAACTTGTGCTGCCCTGATAGACCCAAGGGAGCCCTACAAACTGACATCAGGAACCTGGACTGCTGAGTTTTCTTTCCCAGGGAAAATGGAAAAAGGATGTGCCCGGGGGCCCCTGGCCCTGACTGCAAAAAATCCTTATATCGAAGGATGGACCCCAGGCCAAAGTTGTCCCCACCTCAAACTTGTGCTGCCCTGATAGACCCAAGGGAGCCCTACAGACAGACATCAGGAACCTGGACTGCTGAGTTTTCTTTCCCAGGGAAAATGGAAAAAGGATGTGCCCAGGGGCCCCTGGCCCTCACTGCAAAGAATCCTTATATTGAAGGATGGACCCCACACCGAAGTTGTCCCCACCTCAAACTTGTGCTGCCCTGATAGACCCAAGGGAGCCCTACAAACTGACATCAGCAACCTGGACTGCTGAGTTTTCTTTCCCAGGGAAAATGGAAAAAGGATGTGCCCAGGGGCCCCTGGCCCTAGGCACCGGGGCCTCACTGCAAAGAATCCTTATATCGAAGGATGGACCCCACACCGAAGTTGTCCCCACCTCAAACTTGTGCTGCCCTGATACACCCAAGGGAGCCCTACAAACTGACATCAGGAACCTGGACTGCTGAGTTTTCTTTCCCAGGGAAAATGGCTGCAGGTCCTGAAGGGAACAAAAAGGGCTCCCGGCCTTTGCCTCTGTTCTCTAACATTCCCCAAAAGGCATCGCAGTCCCGGAAGAGGTGTTTGTCATGCAGCCTGCCAAAATAAATTCTTGTAAAATTCTAGCTCTGCCTTTTTTTTAACGTGTTCTTACTTCCTATTTATGTAATCGCAGAAAGCAAGGAAAGAATAAATGTGTCTGGTTCCCACTATTGCTCTGTGCACGCATTTTTAAAGCCTGCTGTAGTTCTATCCTCTTTTTCCACTCCAAGCTTGACTTTTCCCCTCCTTTTTCAAGGTCTGCTGCTGTGGGTTTCCCAGGCAGGGCTGGGTTCCTCGGCAGGGGTCTTAGGAGTTGGTGCAGATTCTGCTTTTTCCAAAGGTGTATCAAAGTGTGCCAGCAAAAGGATTGTTTTCTCCAGGAAAAAGCTTTCTCTCAATGACCATCAATGCATGTATGTGTTTTAATCGTGTAACCAGGTGGATTAAGAAAAGCCGACACCTGTAGCAGAGTTTTGTTGGATCTGTGTCTGTGAGAAGTGGGCTGTGTGCTGGAGAGGGAGAGACCAAGAGATGCTGTTGGAGAGTGGCAACAGTGGCAGGTGTGAGCTGCTAACTTGATGAGGGCTCAGAGCAGACACAGGTGTGAGCTGTTAAGATGATGAGGAAGAGGGGCGGATCCCTCTGGGGGGAGGTTATTTAAAGGCGAGGCTTTGCCTCATCCTGCTTTTGCATGGAGCTGCTGGAGAAGAGGAGTTTATGGGGGCCTCCCAGGGCTGTCTCATGGAAGGACGGTGAGTACTTTGAACAGGGTTTGGGGGATCACCTTGGCACATCCTTTGGCCATTTTCCCTAGGAAAGAAAACTCAGCAGTCCAGGTTCCTGATGTCAGTTTGTAGACCTCCCTTCGGTCTATAAGGGCAGCACAAGTTTGAGTTGAGGACAACTTCGGTCTGGGCTCCATCCTTCCATATAAGGATTTTTAGCAGTCAGGGCCAGGGGCCCCTGGGCACATCCTTTTTCCATTTTCCCTGGGAAAGAAAACTCAGCAGTCCAGGTTGCTGATGTCAGTTTGTAGGGCTTCCTTGGGTCTATCAGGGCAGCACAACTTAGAGTCGGGGACAACATTGCTCTGGGCTCCATCCTTCGATATAAGGATTTTTTGCAGTGAGGCCCCAGCCCAGGACCAGGGGCCCCAGGTCATATCCTTTGGCCATTTTCCCTGGGAAAGAAAACTCAGCAGTCCAGGTTCCTGATGTCAGTTTGTAGGGCTCCCTTGGGTCTATCAGGGCAGCACAAGTTTGAGGTGGGGACAACTTCGGTGTGGGCTCCATCCTTCGATATAAGGATTATTTGCAGTCATGTGCCAGCCCAGGGCCAGGGGCCCCTGTGCACATCCTTTGGCCATTTTCCCTGGGAAAGAAAACTCAGAAGTCCAGGTTCCTGATGTCAGTTTGTAGGGCTTCCTTGGGTCTATCAAGGCAGCACAAGTTTGAGGTGGGGACAGCATTGGTCTGGGGTCCATCCTTCGATATAAGGATTTTTTGCAGTCAGGGCCAGGGTCCCAGGGCCAGGGGCCCCAGGGCACATCCTTTGGCCATCTTCCCTGGGAAAGAAAACTCAGCAGTCCAGGTTCCTGATGTCAGTTTGTAGGGCTCCCTTGGGTCTATCAGGGCAGCACAAGATTGAGGTGGGGACAAATTTGGTGTGGGATGCATCCTTCGATATAAGGATTTTTGGCAGTCAGGGCCCAGCCCAGGGCCTGGGGCCCCTGGGCACATCCTTTTTCCATTTTCCCTGGGAAAGAAAACTCAGCAGTCCAGGTTCCTGATGTCAGTTTGTAGGGCTTCCTTGGGTCTATCAGGGCAGCACAAATTTGATGTGGGGACAACTTTGGTCTGGGCTCAATCCTTCGATAGAAGGATTCCTGGCAGTCAGGTCTCAGCCCAGGGCCCGGGGCCCCTGGGCACATCCTTTGGCCATTTTCCCTGGGAAAGAAAACTCAGCAGTCCAGGTTCCTGATGTCAGTTTGTAGGGCTCCCTTGGGTGTATCAGGGCAGCACAAGTTTGAGGTGGGGACAACTTTGGTCTGGGCTCCATCCTTCGATATAAGGATTCTTTGCAGTCCGGTCCCAGCCCAGGGCCAGGGGCCCCTGGGCACGTCCTTTTTCATTCTTTCCTGGGAAAGAAAACTCAGCAGTCCAGGTTGCTGATGTCAGTTTGTAGGGCCCCCTTGGGTCTATCAGGGCAGCACAAGTTTGAGGTGGGGACAACTTCGGTGTGGGCTCCATCCTTCTATATAAGGATTCTTTGCAGTCAGGGCCAGGGGCCCCTGGGCACGACCCTTTTCCATTTGCCCTGGGAAAGAAAGCTTACCAGTCCAGGTTCCTGATGTCAGTTTGTAGGGCTCCCTTGGGTGTATCAGGGCAGCACAAGTTTGAGGTGGGGACAACTTCGGTGTGGGGTCCATCCTTCGATATAAGGATTCTTTGCAGTCAGGTCCCAACCCAGGGCCAGGGGCCCCTGGGCACATCCTTTTTCCATTTTCCCTGGGAAAGAAAACTC
Source organism: Lonchura striata (assembly GCF_046129695.1). Taxonomy (NCBI): domain Eukaryota; kingdom Metazoa; phylum Chordata; class Aves; order Passeriformes; family Estrildidae; genus Lonchura; species Lonchura striata. Next base: position 301,418 of record NW_027461085.1, read on the forward strand.
AGCAGTCCAGGTTCCTGATGTCAGTTTGTAGGGCTCCCTTGGGTGTATCAGGGCAGCACAAGTTTGAGGTGGGGACAACTTCGGTGTGGGCTCCATCCTTCGATATAAGGATTTTTTGCAGTCAGGGCTATGGCCCCCTGGGCACATCCTTTGGCCATTTTCCCTGGGAAAGAAAACTCAGCAGTCCAGGTTCCTGATGTCAGTTTGTAGGGCTCCCTTGGGTCTATCAGGGCAGCACAAGTTTGAGGTGGGGACAACTTCGGTCTGGGGTCCATCCTTCGATATAAGGATTCTTTGCAGTGAGGTCTCTGCCCAGGGCCAGGGGCCCCTGGGCACAGCCTTTTTCCATTTTCCCTGGAAAAGAAAACTCAGCAGTCCAGGTTGCTGATGTCAGTTTGTAGGGCTCCCTTGGGTCTATCAGGGCAGCACAAGATTGAGGTGGGGACAACTTCGGTGTGGGGTGCATCCTTCGATATAAGGATTCTTTGCAGTGAGGCCCCAGCCCAGGACCAGGGGCCCCTGGGCACATACATTTTCCATTTGCCCTGGGAAAGAAAACTCAGCAGTCCAGGTTCCTGATGTCAGTTTGTAGGGCTCCCTTGGGTCTATCAGGGCAGCACAAGTTTGAGGTGGGGACAACTTCGGTGTGGGGTCCATCCTTCGATATAAGGATTTTTTGCAGTCAGGGCCAAGGGCCCAGGGCCAGGGGCCCCTGGGCACATCCTTTTTCCATTTTCCCTGGGAAAGAAAACTCAGCAGTCCAGGTTCCTGATGTCAGTTTGTAGGGCTCCCTTCGGTTTATCAGGGCAGCACAAGTTTGAGTTGAGGACAACTTTGGTCTGGGCTCCATCCTTCGATATAAGGACTCTTTGAAGTCAGGCCCAAGCCCAGGGCCAGGGGCCCCTGGGCACATCCTTTTTCCATTTTCCCTGGGAAAGAAAACTCAGCAGTCCAGGTTCCTGATGTCAGTTTGTAGGGCTCCCTTGAGTGTATCAGGGCAGCACAAGTTTGAGGTGGGGACAACTTTGGTCTGGGGTCCATCCTTCGATATAAGGATTTTTTGCAGTCCAGGCCAGGGGCCCCTGGGCACATCCTTTTTCCATTTTCCCTGGGAAAGAAAACTCAGCAGTCCAGGTTCCTGATGTCAGTTTGTAGGGCTCCCTTGGGTGTATCAGGGCAGCACAAGTTTGAGGTGGGGACAACTTTGGTCTGGGGTCCATCCTTCGATATAAGGATTTTTTGCAGTCAGGGCCAGGGGCCCTGGGCCAGGGGCCCCTGGGCACAACCTTTTTCCATTTTCCCTGGGAAAGAAAACTCACCAGTCCAGGTTCCTGATGTCAGTTTGTAGGGCTCCCTTGAGTCTATCAGGACAGCACAAGTTTGAGGTGGGGACAACTTCGGTCTGGGCTCCATCCTTTGATATAAGGATTCTTTGCAGTCAGGCCCCAGCCCAGGGCCAGGGGACCCTGGGCACATCCTTTTTCCATTTTCCCTGGGAAAGAAAACTCAGCAGTCCAGGTTCCTGATGTCAGTTTGTAGGGCTCCCTTGGGTGTATCAGGGCAGCACAAGTTTGAGGTGGGGACAACTTCGGTGTGGGGTCCATCCTTCGATATAAGGATTTTTTGCAGTGAGGTCCCTGCCCGGGTCAGGGCACCCTAGGCACAGCCTTTGGCCATTTTCCCTGGGAAAGAAAACGCCGCAGTCCAGGTTGCTGATGTCAGTTTGTAGGGCTCCCTTGGGTCTATCAGGGCAGCACAAGTTTGAGGTGGGGACAACTTCGGTGTGGGCTCCATCCTTCGATATAAGGATTTTTTGAAGTCAGGGCCAGGGGCCCAGGGCCAGGGACCCCTGGGCACAACCTTTTTCCATTTTCCCTGGGAAAGAAAACTCAGCAGTCCAGGTTCCTGATGTCAGTTTGTAGGGCTCCCTTGAGTCTATCAGGGCAGTACAAGTTTGAGGAGGGGACAACTTCGGTGTGGGGTCCATCCTTCGATATAAGGATTCTTTGCAGTCAGGGCCAGGGGCCCCAGGGCCAGGGACCCCTGGGGACATCCTTTTTCCATTTTCCCTGGGAAAGAAAACTCAGCAGTCCAGGTTGCTGATGTCAGTTTGTAGGGCTCCCTTGGGTCTATCAGGGCAGCACAAGTTTGAGGTGGGGACAACTTTGGTGTGGGGTCCATCCTTCGATATAAGGACTCTTTGAAATCAGGCCCAAGCCCAGGGCCAGGGGCCCCTGGGCACATCCTTTTTCCATTTTCCCTGGGAAAGAAAACTCAGCAGTCCAGGTTCCTGATGTCAGTTTGTAGGGCTCCCTTGGGTCTATCAGGGCAGCACAAGTTTGAGGTGGGGACAACTTCGGTGTGGGGTCCATCCTTCGATATGAGGATTTTTTGCAGTGAGGTCCCTGCCCGGGTCAGGGCACCCTAGGCACATCCTTTTTCCATTTTCCCTGGGAAAGAAAACTCAGCAGTCCAGGTTCCTGATGTCAGTTTGTAGGGCTCCCTTGGGTCTATCAGGGCAGCACAAGATTGAGGTGGGGACAACTTCGGTTTGGGGTCCATCCTTCAATAAAAGGATTCTTTGCAATGAGGTCCAAGCGCAGGGCCAGGGGCCCCTGGGCACATCCTTTTTCCATTTTCCCTGGGAAAGAAAACTCAGCAGTCCAGGTTCCTGATGTCAGTTTGTAGGGCTCCCTTGGGTCTATCAGGGCAGCACAAGTTTGAGGTGGGGACAACTTCGGTGTGGGGTCCATCCTTAGATATGTGGATTTTTTGCACTCAGGGCCAAGGGCCCCCGGAAACACCCTTTGGCCATTTTCCCTGGGAAAGGAAACTCCGCAGTCCAGGTTGCTGATGTCAGTTTGTAGGGCTCCCTTGGGTCTATCAGGGCAGCACAAGTTTGAGGTGGGGACAACTTCGGTGTGGGCTCCATCCTTCGATATAAGGATTTTTTGAAGTCAGGGCCAGGGGCCCCTGGGCACATCCTTTTTCCATTTTCCCTGGGAAAGAAAACTCAGCAGTCCAGGTTCCTGATGTCAGTTTGTAGGGCTCCCTTGGGTCTATCAGGGCAGCACAAGTTTGAGGTGGGGACAACTTCGGTGTGGGCTCCATCCTTCGATATAAGGATGTTTTGCAGTCAGGGCCAGGGGCCCCCGGGCACATCCTTTTTCCATTTTCCCTGGGAAAGAAAACTCAGCAGTCCAGGTTCCTGATGTCAGTTTGTAGGGCTCCCTTGGGTCTATCAGGGCAGCACAAGTTTGAGGTGGGGACAACTTCGGTGTGGGGTCCATCCTTCGATATAAGGATTTTTTGCAGTCAGGGCCAGGGGTCCCTGGGCCCATCCTTTTTCCATTTTCCCTGGGAAAGAAAACTCAGCAGTCCAGGTTCCTGATGTCAGTTTGTAGGGCTCCCTTGGGTCTATCAGGGCAGCACAAGTTTGAGGTGGGGACAACTTCGGTGTGGGGTCCATCCTTCGATATGAGGATTTTTTGCAGTGAGGTCCCTGCCCGGGTCAGGGCACCCTAGGCACATCCTTTGGCCATTTTCCCTGGGAAAGAAAACTCAGCAGTCCAGGTTCCTGATGTCAGTTTGTAGGGCTCCCTTGGGTCTATCAGGGCAGCACAAGATTGAGGTGGGGACAACTTCGGTTTGGGGTCCATCCTTCAATTAAAGGATTCTTTGCAATGAGGTCCAAGCGCAGGGCCAGGGGCCCCTGGGCAAATCCTTTTTCCATTTTCCCTGGGAAAGAAAACTCAGCAGTCCAGGTTCCTGATGTCAATTTGTAGGGCTCCCTTGGGTGTATCAGGGCAGCACAAGTTTGAGGAGGGGACAACTTCGGTGTGGGGTCCATCCTTCGATATAAGGATTTTTTGCACTCAGGGCCAAGGGCCCCCGGGAACAACCTTTGGCCATTTTCCCTGGGAAAGGAAACTCCGAAGTCCAGGTTGCTGATGTCAGTTTGTAGGGCTCCCTTGGGTCTATCAGGGCAGCACAAGTTTGAGGTGGGGACAACTTCGGTGTGGGCTCCATCCTTCTATATAAGGATTCTTTGCAGTGAGGCCCCAGCCCAGGTCCAGGGGCCCCTGGGCACATCCTTTTTCCATTTTCCCTGGGAAAGAAAACTCAGCAGTCCAGGTTGCTGATGTCAGTTTGTAGGGCTCCCTTGGGTCTATCAGGGCAGCACAAGTTTGAGGTGGGGACAACTTCGGTGTGGGGTCCATCCTTCGATATAAGGATTCTTTGCAGTCAGGGTCAGGGGCCCCTGGGCACATCCTTTTTCCATTTTCCCTGGGAAAGAAAACTCAGCAGTCCAGGTTCCTGATGTCAGTTTGTAGGGCTCCCTTCGGTTTATCAGGGCAGCACAAGTTTGAGTTGAGGACAACTTTTGTCTGGGCTCCATCCTTCGATATAAGGACTCTTTGAAGTCAGGCCCAAGCCCAGGGCCAGGGGCCCCTGGGCACATCCTTTTTCCATTTTCCCTGGGAAAGAAAACTCAGCAGTCCAGGTTCCTGATGTCAGTTTGTAGGGCTCCCTTGGGTGTATCAGGGCAGCACAAGTTTGAGGTGGGGACAACTTTGGTCTGGGGTCCATCCTTCGATATAAGGATTTTTTGCAGTCCAGGCCAGGGGCCCCTGGGCACATCCTTTTTCCATTTTCCCTGGGAAAGAAAACTCAGCAGTCCAGGTTCCTGATGTCAGTTTGTAGGGCTCCCTTGGGTGTATCAGGGCAGCACAAGTTTGAGGTGGGGACAACTTTGGTCTGGGGTCCATCCTTCGATATAAGGATTTTTTGCAGTCAGGGCCAGGGGCCCTGGGCCAGGGGCCCCTGGGCACAACCTTTTTCCATTTTCCCTGGGAAAGAAAACTCACCAGTCCAGGTTCCTGATGTCAGTTTGTAGGGCTCCCTTGAGTCTATCAGGACAGCACAAGTTTGAGGTGGGGACAACTTCGGTCTGGGCTCCATCCTTTGATATAAGGATTCTTTGCAGTCAGGCCCCAGCCCAGGGCCAGGGGACCCTGGGCACATCCTTTTTCCATTTTCCCTGGGAAAGAAAACTCAGCAGTCCAGGTTCCTGATGTCAGTTTGTAGGGCTCCCTTGGGTGTATCAGGGCAGCACAAGTTTGAGGTGGGGACAACTTCGGTGTGGGGTCCATCCTTCGATATAAGGATTTTTTGCAGTGAGGTCCCTGCCCGGGTCAGGGCACCCTAGGCACAGCCTTTGGCCATTTTCCCTGGGAAAGAAAACGCCGCAGTCCAGGTTGCTGATGTCAGTTTGTAGGGCTCCCTTGGGTCTATCAGGGCAGCACAAGTTTGAGGTGGGGACAACTTCGGTGTGGGCTCCATCCTTCGATATAAGGATTTTTTGAAGTCAGGGCCAGGGGCCCAGGGCCAGGGGCCCCTGGGCACAACCTTTTTCCATTTTCCCTGGGAAAGAAAACTCAGCAGTCCAGGTTCCTGATGTCAGTTTGTAGGGCTCCCTTGAGTCTATCAGGGCAGTACAAGTTTGAGGAGGGGACAACTTCGGTGTGGGGTCCATCCTTCGATATAAGGATTCTTTGCACTCAGGGCCAAGGGCCCCCGGGAACACCCTTTGGCCATTTTCCCTGGGAAAGGAAACTCCGCAGTCCAGGTTGCTGATGTCAGTTTGTAGGGCTCCCTTGGGTCTATCAGGGCAGCACAAGTTTGAGGTGGGGACAACTTCGGTGTGGGCTCCATCCTTCGATATAAGGATTTTTGAAGTCAGGGCCAGGGGCCCCTGGGCACATCCTTTTTCCATTTTCCCTGGGAAAGAAAACTCAGCAGTCCAGGTTCCTGATGTCAGTTTGTAGGGCTCCCTTGGGTCTATCAGGGCAGCACAAGTTTGAGGTGGGGACAACTTCGGTGTGGGGTCCATCCTTCGATATGAGGATTTTTTGCAGTGAGGTCCCTGCCCGGGTCAGGGCACCCTAGGCACATCCTTTGGCCATTTTCCCTGGGAAAGAAAACTCAGCAGTCCAGGTTCCTGATGTCAGTTTGTAGGGCTCCCTTGGGTCTATCAGGGCAGCACAAGATTGAGGTGGGGACAACTTCGGTTTGGGGTCCATCCTTCAATTAAAGGATTCTTTGCAATGAGGTCCAAGCGCAGGGCCAGGGGCCCCTGGGCAAATCCTTTTTCCATTTTCCCTGGGAAAGAAAACTCAGCAGTCCAGGTTCCTGATGTCAATTTGTAGGGCTCCCTTGGGTGTATCAGGGCAGCACAAGTTTGAGGAGGGGACAACTTCGGTGTGGGGTCCATCCTTCGATATAAGGATTTTTTGCACTCAGGGCCAAGGGCCCCCGGGAACAACCTTTGGCCATTTTCCCTGGGAAAGGAAACTCCGAAGTCCAGGTTGCTGATGTCAGTTTGTAGGGCTCCCTTGGGTCTATCAGGGCAGCACAAGTTTGAGGTGGGGACAACTTCGGTGTGGGCTCCATCCTTCTATATAAGGATTCTTTGCAGTGAGGCCCCAGCCCAGGTCCAGGGGCCCCTGGGCACATCCTTTTTCCATTTTCCCTGGGAAAGAAAACTCAGCAGTCCAGGTTCCTGATGTCAGTTTGTAGGGCTCCCTTGGGTCTATCAGGGCAGCACAAGTTTGAGGTGGGGACAACTTTGGTGTGGGGTCCATCCTTCGATATAAGGATTCTTTGCAGTGAGGCCCCAGCCCAGGTCCAGGGGCCCCTGGGCACATCCTTTTTCCATTTTCCCTGGGAAAGAAAACTCAGCAGTCCAGGTTCCTGATGTCAGTTTGTAGGGCTCCCCTGGGTGTATCAGGGCAGCACAAGTTTGAGGTGGGGACATATTCAGTGTGGGGTCCATCCTTCGATATAAGGATTTTTTGCAGTGAGGCCCCAGCCCAGGGCCAGGGGCCCCTGGGCACATCCTTTTTCCATTTTCCCTGGGAAAGAAAACTCAGCAGTCCAGGTTCCTGATGTCAGTTTGTAGGGCTCCCTTGGGTCTATCAGGGCAGCACAAGTTTGAGGTGGGGACAATATCGGTGTGGGGTCCATCCTTCGATATATGGATTTTTTGCAGTCAGGGTCAGGGGCCCCTGGGCATATCCTTTTTCCATTTACCCTGGGAAAGAAAACTCAGCAGTCCAGGTTCCTGATGTCAGTTTGTAGGGCTCCCTTTGGTCTATCAGGACAGCACAAGTTTGAGGTGGGGACAACTTTGGTGTGGGGTCCATCCTTCGATATATGGATTTTTTGTAGTGAGGCCCCAGCCCAGGGCCTGGGGCCCCTGGGCCTATCCTTTTTCCATTTTCCCTGGGAAAGAAAACTCAGCAGTCCAGGTTCCTGATGTCAGTTTGTAGGGCTCCCTTGGGTCTATCAGGGCAGCACAAGTTTGAGGTGGGGACAACTTCGATGTGGGCTCCATCCTTCGATATAAGGATTTTTTGCAATCAGGGCCAGGGGCCCCTGGGCACATCCTTTTTCCATTTTCCCTGGGAAAGAAAACTCAGCAGTCCAGGTTCCTGATGTCAGTTTGTAGGGCTCCCTTGGGTCTATCAGGGCAGAACAAGTTTGAGGTGGGGACAACTTCGGTGTGGGGTCCATCCTTCGATATAAGGATTATTTGTAGTGAGGTCCCAGCCCAGGGCCAGGGGCCCCTGGGCACATCCTTTTTCCACTTTCCCTGGGAAAGAAAACTCAGTAGTCCAGGTTCCTGATGTCAGTTTGTAGGGCTCCCTTGGGTCTATCAGGGCAGCACAAGTTTGAGGTGGGGACAACTTCGGTGTGGGGTCCATCCTTCGATATAAGGATTTTTTACAGTCAGGGCCAGGGGCCCCTGGGCACATCCTTTTTCCATTTTCCCTGGGAAAGAAAACTCAGGAGTCCAGGTTCCTGATGTCAGTTTGTAGGGCTCCCTTGGGTCTATCAGGGCAGCACAAGTTTGAGGTGGGGACAATTTTGGTGTGGGGTCCATCCTTCGATATAAGGATTTTTTGTAGTGAGGCCCCAGCCCAGGGCCTGGGGCCCCTGGGCGTATCCTTTTTCCATTTTCTCTGGGAAAGAAAACTCAGCAGTCCAGGTTCCTGATGTCAGTTTGTAGGGCTCCCTTGGGTCTATCAGGGCAGAAAAAGTTTGAAGTGGGGACAACTTCGGTGTGGGGTCCATCCTTCGATATAAGGAATTTTTGCAATCAGGGCCAGGGGCCCCTGGGCACATCCTTTTTCCATTTTCCCTGGGAAAGAAAACTCAGCAGTCCAGGTTCCTGATGTCAGTTTGTAGGGCTCCCTTGGGTCTATCAGGGCAGCTCAAGTTTGAGGTGGGGACAACTTCTGTGTGGGGTCCATCCTTCGATATAAGGATTTTTTGCAGTGAGGCCCCAGCCCAGGGCTAGGGGCCCCTGGGCACATCCTTTTTCCATTTTCCCTGGGAAAGAAAACTCAGCAGTCCAGGTTCCAGATGTCAGTTTGTAGGGCTCCCTTGGGTCTATCAGGGCAGCACAAGTTTGAGGGGGGGACAATTTCGGTGTGGGGTCCATCCTTCGATATAAGGATTTTTTGCAGTCAGGGTCAGGGGCCCCTGGGCATATCCTTTTTCCATTTTCCCTGGGAAAGAAAACTCAGCAGTCCAGGTTCCTGATGTCAGTTTGTAGGGCTCCCTTTGGTCTATCAGGGCAGCACAAGTTTGAGGTGGGGACAACTTCGGTGTGGGCTCCATCCTTCGATATAAGGATTTTTTGCAATCAGAGCCAGGGGCCCCTGGGCACATCCTTTTTCCATTTTCCCTGGGAAAGAAAACTCAGCAGTCCAGGTTCCTGATGTCAGTTTGTAAGGCTCCCTTGGGTCTATCAGGGCAGCACAAGTTTGAGGTGGGGACAACTTTGGTGTGGGGTCCATCCTTTGATATAAGGATTCTTTGCAGTGAGGCCCCAGCCCAGGCCCAGGGGCCCCGGGGCACATCCTTTTTCCATTTTCCCTGGGAAAGAAAACTCAGTAGTCCAGGTTCCTGATGTCAGTTTGTAGGGCTCCCTTGGGTCTATCAGGGCAGCACAAGTTTGAGGTGGGGACAACTTCGGTGTGGGGTCCATCCTTCGATATATGGATTTTTTTGCAGTGAGAACCCAGCCCAGAGCCAGGGGACCCCGGGCACAACCTTTGGCCATTTTCCATGGGAAAGAAAACTCAGCAGTCCAGGTTCCTGATGTCAGTTTGTAGGGCTCCCTTGGGTCTATCAGGGCAGCACAAGTTTGAGGTGGGGACAACTTCGGTGTGAGGTCCATCCTTCGATATAAGGATTTTTTGCAGTCAGGGCCAGGGGCCCCTGGGCACATCCTTTTTCCATTTTCCCTGGGAAAGAAAACTCAGCAGTCCAGGTTCCTGATGTCAGTTTGTAGGGCTCCCTTGGGTCTATCAGGGCAGCACAAGTTTGAGGTGGGGACAACTTCGGTTTGGGGTCCATCCTTCAATAAAAGGGTTCTTTGCAATGAGGTCCAAGCGCAAGGCCAGGGGCCCCTGGGAAAATCCTTTTTCCATTTTCCCTGGGAAAGAAAACTCAGCAGTCCAGGTTCCTGATGTCAGTTTTTAGGGCTCCCTTGGGTGTATCAGGGCAGCACAAGTTTGAGGTGGGGACAACTTCGGTGTGGGGTCCATCCTTAGATATGTGGATGTTTTGCACTCAGGGCCAACGGCGCCCGGGAACACCCTTTGGCCATTTTCCCTGGGAAAGAAAACTCCGCAGTCCAGGTTGCTGATGTCAGTTTGTAGGGCTCCCTTGGGTCTATCAGGGCAGCACAAGTTTGAGGTGGGGACAACTTCGGTGTGGGCTCCATCCTTCGATATAAGGATTTTTTGAAGTCAGGGCCAGGGGCCCCTGGGACTATCCTTTTTCCATTTTCCCTGGGAAAGAAAACTCAGCAGTCCAGGTTCCTGATGTCAATTTGTAGGGCTCCCTTGGGTCTATCAGGGCAGCACAAGTTTGAGGTGGGGACAACTTCGGTGTGGGGTCCATCCTTCGATATATGGATTTTTTGCAGTCAGGCCCAGGGGCCCCTGAGCACATCCTTTTTCCATTTTCCCTGGGAAAGAAAACTCAGCAGTCCAGGTTCCTGATGTCAGTTTGTAGGGCTCCCTTGGGTCTATCAGGGCAGCACAAGTTTGAGGAGGGGACAACTTCGGTGTGGGGTCCATCCTTCGATATAAGGATTTTTTGCAGTCAGGGCCAGGGGCCCAGGGCCAGGGACCCCTGGGCACATCCTTTTTCCATTTTCCCTGGGAAAGAAAACTCAGCAGTCCAGGTTCCTGATGTCAGTTTGTAGGGCTCCCTTGAGTCTATCAGGGCAGCAGAAGTTTGAGGAGGGGACAACTTCGGTGTGGGGTCCATCCTTCGATATAAGGATTCTTTGCAGTCAGGGCCAGGGGCCCCAGGGCCAGGGACCCCTGGGGACAGCCTTTTTCCATTTTCCCTGGGAAAGAAAACTCAGCAGTCCAGGTTCCTGATGTCAGTTTGTAGGGCTCCCTTGGGTCTATCAGGGCAGCACAAGTTTGAGGTGGGGACAACTTCGGTCTGGGGTCCATCCTTCGGTATAAGGATTTTTTGCAGTCAGGGCCAGGGGCCCCCGGGCACATCCTTTTTCCATTTTCCCTGGGAAAGAAAACTCAGCAGTCCAGGTTCCTGATGTCAGTTTGTAGGGCTCCCTTGGGTCTATCAGGGCAGCATATGTTTGAGGTGGGGACAACTTCGGTGTGGGGTCCATCCTTCGATATAAGGATTTTTTGCAGTCAGGGCCAGGGGCCCAGGGCCAGGGACCCCTGGGCACAACCTTTTTCCATTTTCCCTGGGAAAGAAAACTCAGCAGTCCAGGTTCCTGATGTCAGTTTGTAGGGCTCCCTTGAGTCTATCAGGGCAGCACAAGTTTGAGGAGGGGACAACTTCGGTGTGGGGTCCATCCTTGAATATATGGATTCTTTGCAGTCAGGGCCAGGGGCCCCAGGGCCAGGGGACCTTGGGCACATCCTTTTTCCATTTTCCCTGGGAAAGAAAACTCAGCAGTCCAGGTTCCTGATGTCAGTTTGTAGGGCTCCCTTTGGTCTATCAGGGCAGCACAAGTTTGAGGTGGGGACAACTTCGGTGTGGGGTCCATCCTTCGATATGAGGATTTTTTGCAGTGAGGTCCCTGCCCGGGTCAGGGCACCCTAGGCACATCCTTTGGCCATTTTCCCTGGGAAAGAAAACTCAGCAGTCCAGGTTCCTGATGTCAGTTTGTAGGGCTCCCTTGGGTCTATCAGGGCAGCACAAGTTTGAGGTGGGGACAACTTCGGTGTGGGGTCCATCCTTCGATATATGGATTCTTTGCAGTCAGAACCAGGGGCCCCCGGGCACATCCTTTTTCCATTTTCCCTGGGAAAGAAAACTCAGCAGTCCAGGCTCCTGATGTCAGTTTGTAGGCCTCCCTTGGGTCTATCAGGGCAGCACAAGTTTGAGGTGGGGACAACTTCGGTGTGGGGTCCATCCTTCGATATAACGATTCTTTGCAGTCAGGGCCAGGGGCCCCCGGCACATCCTTTTTCCATTTTCCCTGGGAAAGAAAACTCAGCAGTCCAGGTTCCTGATGTCAGTTTGTAGGGCTCCCTTGGGTGTATCAGGGCAGCACAAGTTTGAGGTGGGGACAACTTCGGTGTGGGCTCCATCCTTCGATATAAGGATTCTTTGCAATGAGGTCCCTACCCAGGTCCAGGGGCCCCTGGGCACATCCTTTTTCCATTTTCCCTGGGAAAGAAAACTCACCAGTCCAGGTTCCTGATGTCAGTTTGTAGGGCTCCCTTGGGTCTATCAGGGCAGCACAAGTTTGAGGTGGGGACAACTTCGGTGTGGGGTCCATCCTTCGATATAAGGATTTTTTGCAGTGAGGTCCCTGCCCAGGGCCGGGGCCCCTGGGCACATCCTTTTTCCATTTTCCCTGGGAAAGAAAACTCAGCAGTCCAGGTTCCTGATGTCAGTTTGTAGGGCTCCCTTGGGTCTATCAGGGCAGCACAAGTTTGAGGTGGGGACAACTTCGGTGTGGGGTCCATCCTTCGATATATGGATTCTTTGCAGTCAGAACCAGGGGCCCCCGGGCACATCCTTTTTCCATTTTCCCTGGGAAAGAAAACTCAGCAGTCCAGGTTCCTGATGTCAGTTTGTAGGGCTCCCTTGGGTCTATCAGGGCAGCACAAGTTTGAGGTGGGGAGAACTTCGGTGTGGGTTCCATCCTTCGATATAAGGATTTTCTGCAGTCAGGGCCAGGGGCCCCTGGGCACATCCTTTTTCCATTTTCCCTGGGAAAGAAAACTCAGCAGTCCAGGTTCCTGATGTCAGTTTGTAGGGCTCCCTTGGGTCTATCAGGGCAGCACAAGTTTGAGGTGGGGACAACTTCGGTGTGGGGTCCATCCTTCGATATAAGGATTCTTTGCAATGAGGTCCCTACCCAGGTCCAGGGGCCCCTGGGCACATCATTTGGCCATTTTCCCTGGGAAAGAAAACTCAGCAGTCCAGGTTCCTGATGTCAGTTTGTAGGGCTCCCTTGGGTCTATCAGGGCAGCACAAGTTTGAGGTGGGGACAACTTCGGTGTGGGGTCCATCCTTCGATATAAGGATTTTTTGCAGTGAGGTCCCTGCCCAGGGCCGAGGCCCCTGGGCACATCCTTTTTCCATTTTCCCTGGGAAAGAAAACTCAGCAGTCCAGGTTCCTGATGTCAGTTTGTAGGGCTCCCTTGGGTCTATCAGGGCAGCTCAAGTTTGAGGTGGGGACAACTTCTGTGTGGGGTCCATCCTTCGATATAAGGATTTTTTGCAGTGAGGCCCCAGCCCAGGGCTAGGGGCCCCTGGGCACATCCTTTTTCCATTTTCCCTGGGAAAGAAAACTCAGCAGTCCAGGTTCCAGATGTCAGTTTGTAGGGCTCCCTTGGGTCTATCAGGGCAGCACAAGTTTGAGGGGGGGACAATTTCGGTGTGGGGTCCATCCTTCGATATAAGGATTTTTTGCAGTCAGGGTCAGGGGCCCCTGGGCATATCCTTTTTCCATTTTCCCTGGGAAAGAAAACTCAGCAGTCCAGGTTCCTGATGTCAGTTTGTAGGGCTCCCTTTGGTCTATCAGGGCAGCACAAGTTTGAGGTGGGGACAACTTCGGTGTGGGCTCCATCCTTCGATATAAGGATTTTTTGCAATCAGAGCCAGGGGCCCCTGGGCACATCCTTTTTCCATTTTCCCTGGGAAAGAAAACTCAGCAGTCCAGGTTCCTGATGTCAGTTTGTAAGGCTCCCTTGGGTCTATCAGGGCAGCACAAGTTTGAGGTGGGGACAACTTTGGTGTGGGGTCCATCCTTTGATATAAGGATTCTTTGCAGTGAGGCCCCAGCCCAGGCCCAGGGGCCCCGGGGCACATCCTTTTTCCATTTTCCCTGGGAAAGAAAACTCAGTAGTCCAGGTTCCTGATGTCAGTTTGTAGGGCTCCCTTGGGTCTATCAGGGCAGCACAAGTTTGAGGTGGGGACAACTTCGGTGTGGGGTCCATCCTTCGATATATGGATTTTTTTGCAGTGAGAACCCAGCCCAGAGCCAGGGGACCCCGGGCACAACCTTTGGCCATTTTCCATGGGAAAGAAAACTCAGCAGTCCAGGTTCCTGATGTCAGTTTGTAGGGCTCCCTTGGGTCTATCAGGGCAGCACAAGTTTGAGGTGGGGACAACTTCGGTGTGAGGTCCATCCTTCGATATAAGGATTTTTTGCAGTCAGGGCCAGGGGCCCCTGGGCACATCCTTTTTCCATTTTCCCTGGGAAAGAAAACTCAGCAGTCCAGGTTCCTGATGTCAGTTTGTAGGGCTCCCTTGGGTCTATCAGGGCAGCACAAGTTTGAGGTGGGGACAACTTCGGTTTGGGGTCCATCCTTCAATAAAAGGGTTCTTTGCAATGAGGTCCAAGCGCAAGGCCAGGGGCCCCTGGGAAAATCCTTTTTCCATTTTCCCTGGGAAAGAAAACTCAGCAGTCCAGGTTCCTGATGTCAGTTTTTAGGGCTCCCTTGGGTGTATCAGGGCAGCACAAGTTTGAGGTGGGGACAACTTCGGTGTGGGGTCCATCCTTAGATATGTGGATGTTTTGCACTCAGGGCCAACGGCGCCCGGGAACACCCTTTGGCCATTTTCCCTGGGAAAGAAAACTCCGCAGTCCAGGTTGCTGATGTCAGTTTGTAGGGCTCCCTTGGGTCTATCAGGGCAGCACAAGTTTGAGGTGGGGACAACTTCGGTGTGGGCTCCATCCTTCGATATAAGGATTTTTTGAAGTCATGGCCAGGGGCCCCTGGGACTATCCTTTTTCCATTTTCCCTGGGAAAGAAAACTCAGCAGTCCAGGTTCCTGATGTCAATTTGTAGGGCTCCCTTGGGTCTATCAGGGCAGCACAAGTTTGAGGTGGGGACAACTTCGGTGTGGGGTCCATCCTTCGATATATGGATTTTTTGCAGTCAGGCCCAGGGGCCCCTGGGCACATCCTTTTTCCATTTTCCCTGGGAAAGAAAACTCAGCAGTCCAGGTTCCTGATGTCAGTTTGTAGGGCTCCCTTGGGTCTATCAGGGCAGCACAAGTTTGAGGAGGGGACAACTTCGGTGTGGGGTCCATCCTTCGATATAAGGATTTTTTGCAGTCAGGGCCAGGGGCCCAGGGCCAGGGACCCCTGGGCACATCCTTTTTCCATTTTCCCTGGGAAAGAAAACTCAGCAGTCCAGGTTCCTGATGTCAGTTTGTAGGGCTCCCTTGAGTCTATCAGGGCAGCAGAAGTTTGAGGAGGGGACAACTTCGGTGTGGGGTCCATCCTTCGATATAAGGATTCTTTGCAGTCAGGGCCAGGGGCCCCAGGGCCAGGGACCCCTGGGGACAGCCTTTTTCCATTTTCCCTGGGAAAGAAAACTCAGCAGTCCAGGTTCCTGATGTCAGTTTGTAGGGCTCCCTTGGGTGTATCAGGGCAGCACAAGTTTGAGGTGGGGACAACTTCGGTCTGGGGTCCATCCTTCGGTATAAGGATTTTTTGCAGTCAGGGCCAGGGGCCCCCGGGCACATCCTTTTTCCATTTTCCCTGGGAAAGAAAACTCAGCAGTCCAGGTTCCTGATGTCAGTTTGTAGGGCTCCCTTGGGTCTATCAGGGCAGCATATGTTTGAGGTGGGGACAACTTCGGTGTGGGGTCCATCCTTCGATATAAGGATTTTTTGCAGTCAGGGCCAGGGGCCCAGGGCCAGGGACCCCTGGGCACAACCTTTTTCCATTTTCCCTGGGAAAGAAAACTCAGCAGTCCAGGTTCCTGATGTCAGTTTGTAGGGCTCCCTTGAGTCTATCAGGGCAGCACAAGTTTGAGGAGGGGACAACTTCGGTGTGGGGTCCATCCTTGAATATATGGATTCTTTGCAGTCAGGGCCAGGGGCCCCAGGGCCAGGGGACCTTGGGCACATCCTTTTTCCATTTTCCCTGGGAAAGAAAACTCAGCAGTCCAGGTTCCTGATGTCAGTTTGTAGGGCTCCCTTGGGTCTATCAGGGCAGCACAAGTTTGAGGTGGGGACAACTTCGGTGTGGGGTCCATCCTTCGATATGAGGATTTTTTGCAGTGAGGTCCCTGCCCGGGTCAGCGCACCCTAGGCACATCCTTTGGCCATTTTCCCTGGGAAAGAAAACTCAGCAGTCCAGGTTCCTGATGTCAGTTTGTAGGGCTCCCTTGGGTCTATCAGGGCAGCACAAGTTTGAGGTGGGGACAACTTCGGTGTGGGGTCCATCCTTCGATATATGGATTCTTTGCAGTCAGAACCAGGGGCCCCCGGGCACATCCTTTTTCCATTTTCCCTGGGAAAGAAAACTCAGCAGTCCAGGCTCCTGATGTCAGTTTGTAGGGCTCCCTTGGGTGTATCAGGGCAGCACAAGTTTGAGGTGGGGACAACTTCGGTGTGGGCTCCATCCTTCGATATAAGGATTCTTTGCAATGAGGTCCCTACCCAGGTCCAGGGGCCCCTGGGCACATCCTTTTTCCATTTTCCCTGGGAAAGAAAACTCACCAGTCCAGGTTCCTGATGTCAGTTTGTAGGGCTCCCTTGGGTCTATCAGGGCAGCACAAGTTTGAGGTGGGGACAACTTCGGTGTGGGGTCCATCCTTCGATATAAGGATTTTTTGCAGTGAGGTCCCTGCCCAGGGCCGGGGCCCCTGGGCACATCCTTTTTCCATTTTCCCTGGGAAAGAAAACTCAGCAGTCCAGGTTCCTGATGTCAGTTTGTAGGGCTCCCTTGGGTCTATCAGGGCAGCACAAGTTTGAGGTGGGGACAACTTCGGTGTGGGGTCCATCCTTCGATATATGGATTCTTTGCAGTCAGAACCAGGGGCCCCCGGGCACATCCTTTTTCCATTTTCCCTGGGAAAGAAAACTCAGCAGTCCAGGTTCCTGATGTCAGTTTGTAGGGCTCCCTTGGGTCTATCAGGGCAGCACAAGTTTGAGGTGGGGAGAACTTCGGTGTGGGTTCCATCCTTCGATATAAGGATTTTCTGCAGTCAGGGCCAGGGGCCCCTGGGCACATCCTTTTTCCATTTTCCCTGGGAAAGAAAACTCAGCAGTCCAGGTTCCTGATGTCAGTTTGTAGGGCTCCCTTGGGTCTATCAGGGCAGCACAAGTTTGAGGTGGGGACAACTTCGGTGTGGGGTCCATCCTTCGATATAAGGATTTTTTGCAGTCATGGCCAGGGGCCCCTGGGCACAGCCTTTTTCCATTTTCCCTGGGAAAGAAAACTCAGCAGTCCAGGTTCCTGATGTCAGTTTGTAGGGCTCCCTTGGGTCCATCAGGGCAGCACAAGTTTGAGGTGGGGACAACTTCGGTGTGGGGTCCATCCTTCGATATAAGGATTTTTTGCAGTGAGGTCCGTGCCCAGGGCCAGGGCCCCTGGGCACATCCTTTTTCCATTTTCCCTGGGAAAGAAAACTCAGCAGTCCAGGTTCCTGATGTCAGTTTGTAGGGCTCCCTTTGGTCTATCAGGGCAGCACAAGTTTGACGTGGGGACAACTTCGGTGTGGGGTCCATCCTTCGATATATGGATTCTTTGCAGTCAGAACCAGGGGCCCCCGGGCACATCCTTTTTCCATTTTCCCTGGGAAAGAAAACTCAGCAGTCCAGGTTCCTGATGTCAGTTTGTAGGGCTCCCTTGGGTCTATCAGGGCAGCACAAGTTTGAGGTGGGGACAACTTCGGTGTGGGGTCCATCCTTCGATATAAGGATTTTTTGCAGTCAGGGCCAGGGGCCCCTGGGCACATCCTTTTTCCATTTTCCCTGGGAAAGAAAACTCAGCAGTAGAGGTTCCTGATGTCAGTTTGTAGGGCTCCCTTGGGTCTATCAGGGCAGCACAAGTTTGAGGTGGGGACAACTTCGGTGTGGGGTCCATCCTTCGATATAAGGATTTTTTGCAGTCAGGGCCAGGGGCCCCTGGGCACATCCTTTTTCCATTTTCCCTGGGAAAGAAAACTCAGCAGTCCAGGTTCCTGATGTCAGTTTGTAGGGCTCCCTTGGGTCTATCAGGGCAGCACAAGTTTGAGTTGGGGACAACTTCGGTGTGGGGTCCATCCTTCGATATAAGGATTCTTTGCAGTGAGGGCCCAGCCCATGTCCAGGGGCCCCTGGCACATCCTTTTTCCATTTTCCCTGGTAAAGAAAACTCAGCAGTCCAGGTTCCTGATGTCAGTTTGTAGGGCTCCCTTGGGTCTATCAGGGCAGCACAAGTTTGAGGTGGGGACAACTTCGGTGTGGGCTCCATCCTTCGATATAAGGATTTTTTGCAGTCAGGGCCAGGGGCCCCTGGGCACATCCTTTTTCCATTTTCCCTGGGAAAGAAAACTCAGCACTCCAGGTTCCTGATGTCAGTTTGTAGGGCTCCCTTGGGTCTATCAGGGCAGCACAAGTTTGAGGTGGGGACAACTTCGGTGTGGGGTCCATCCTTCGATATAGGGATTTTTTGTAGTGAGGCCCCGAACAAGGGCCAGGGGCCCCTGGGCACATCCTTTTTCCATTTTCCCTGGGAAAGAAAACTCAGCAGTCCAGGTTCCTGATGTCAGTTTGTAGGGCTCCCTTGGGTGTATCAGGGCAGCACAAGTTTGGGGTGGGGACATCTTCGATTTGGGCTCCATCCTTCGATATAAGGATTTTTTGCAGTCAGGGCCAGGAGCCCCTGGGCACATCCTTTTTCCATTTTCCCTGGGAAAGAAAACTCAGCAGTCCAGGTTCCTGATGTCAGTTTGTAGGGCTCCCTTGGGTCTATCAGGGCAGCACAAGTTTGAGGTGGGGACAACTTCGGTGTGGGGTCCATCCTTCGATATAAGGATTTTTTGCAGTCAGGGACAGGGGCCCCTGGGCACATCCTTTTTCCATTTTCCCTGGGAAAGAAAACTCAGCAGTAGAGGTTCCTGATGTCAGTTTGTAGGGCTCCCTTGGGTCTATCAGGGCAGCACAAGTTTGAGGTGGGGACAACTTCGGTGTGGGGTCCATCCTTCGATATAAGGATTTTTTGCAGTGAGGTCCCTGCCCAGGGCCAGGGCCCCTGGGCACATCCTTTTTCCATTTTCCCTGGGAAAGAAAACTCAGCAGTCCAGGTTCCTGATGTCAGTTTGTAGGGCTCCCTTGGGTCTATCAGGGCAGCACAAGTTTGAGGTGGGGACAATTTCGGTGTGGGCTCCATCCTTCGATATAAGGATTTTTTGCATTCAGGGCCAGGGGCCCCAGGGCACATCCTTTTTCCATTTTCCCTGGGAAAGAAAACTCAGCAGTCCAGGTTCCTGATGTCAGTTTGTAGGGTTCTCTTGGGTGTATCAGGGCAGCACAAGTTTGAGGTGGGGAGAACTTCGGTGTGGGGTCCATCCTTCGATATAAGGATTTTTTGCAGTCATGGCCAGGGGCCCCTGGGCACATCCTTTTTCCATTTTCCCTGGGAAAGAAAACTCAGCAGTCCAGGTTCCTGATGTCAGTTTGTAGGGCTCCCTTGGGTCTATCAGGGCAGCACAAGTTTGAGGTGGGGACAACTTCGGTGTGGGGTCCATCCTTCGATATAAGGATTTTTTGCAGTCATGGCCAGGGGCCCCTGGGCACATCCTTTTTCCATTTTCCCTGGGAAAGAAAACTCAGCAGTCCAGGTTCCTGATGTCAGTTTGTAGGGCTCCCTTGGGTCTATCAGGGCAGCACAAGTTTGAGGTGGGGACAACTTCGGTGTGGGGTCCATCCTTCGATATAAGGATTTTTTGCAGTCATGGCCAGGGGCCCCTGGGCACATCCTTTTTCCATTTTCCCTGGGAAAGAAAACTCAGCAGTCCAGGTTCCTGATGTCAGTTTGTAGGGCTCCCTTGGGTCTATCAGGGCAGCACAAGTTTGAGTTGGGGACAATTTCGGTGTGGGGTCCATCCTTCGATATAAGGATTCTTTGCAGTGAGGCCCCAGCCCATGTCCAGGGGCCCCTGGCACATCCTTTTTCCATTTTCCCTGGGAAAGAAAACTCAGCAGTCCAGGTTCCTGATGTCAGTTTGTAGGGCTCCCTTGGGTCTATCAGGGCAGCACAAGTTTGAGGTGGGGACAACTTCGGTGTGGGCTCCATCCTTCGATATAAGGATTTTTTGCAGTCAGGGCCAGGGGCCCCTGGGCACATCCTTTTTCCAGTTTCCCTGGGAAAGAAAACTCAGCACTCCAGGTTCCTGATGTCAGTTTGTAGGGCTCCCTTGGGTCTATCAGGGCAGCACAAGTTTGAGGTGGGGACAACTTCGGTGTGGGGTCCATCCTTCGATATAAGGATTTTTTGTAGTGAGGCCCCAAAGAAGGGCCAGGGGCCCCTGGGCACAACCTTTTTCCATTTTCCCTGGGAAAAAAAACTCAGCAGTCCAGGTTCCTGATGTCAGTTTGTAGTGCTCCCTTGGGTCTATCAGGGCAGCACAAGTTTGAGGTGGGGAAAACTTCGGTGTGGGGTCCATCCTTCGATATAAGGATTTTTTGCAGTGAGGTCCCTGCCCAGGGCCAGGGCCCCTGGGCACATCCTTTTTCCATTTTCCCTGGGAAAGAAAACTCAGCAGTCCAGGTTCCTGATGTCAGTTTGTAGGGCTCCCTTGGGTCTATCAGGGCAGCACAAGTTTGAGGTGGGGACAACTTCGGTGTGGGGTCCATCCTTCGATATATGGATTCTTTGCAGTCAGAACCAGGGGCCCCCGGGCACATCCTTTTTCCATTTTCCCTGGGAAAGAAAACTCAGCAGTCCAGGTTCCTGATGTCAGTTTGTAGGGCTCCCTTGGGTCTATCAGGGCAGCACAAGTTTGAGGTGGGGACAACTTCGGTGTGGGGTCCATCCTTCGATATAAGGATTTTTTGCAGTCAGGGACAGGGGCCCCTGGGCACATCCTTTTTCCATTTTCCCTGTGAAAGAAAACTCAGCAGTAGAGGTTCCTGATGTCAGTTTGTAGGGCTCCCTTGGGTCTATCAGGGCAGCACAAGTTTGAGGTGGGGACAACTTCGGTGTGGGGTCCATCCTTCGATATAAGGATTTTTTGCAGTCAGGGCCAGGGGACCCTGGGCACATCCTTTTTCCATTTTCCCTGGGAAAGAAAACTCAGCAGTCCAGGTTCCTGATGTCAGTTTGTAGGGCTCCCTTGGGTCTATCAGAGCAGCACAAGTTTGAGGTGGGGACAACTTCGGTGTGTGGTCCGTCCTTCGATATAAGGATTCTTTGCAATGAGGTCCCTACCCAGGTCCAGGGGCCCCTGGGCACATCATTTGGCCATTTTCCCTGGGAAAGAAAACTCAGCAGTCCAGGTTCCTGATGTCAGTTTGTAGGGCTCCCTTGGGTCTATCAGGGCAGCACAAGTTTGAGGTGGGGACAACTTCGGTGCGGGGTCCATCCCTCGATATAAGGATTTTTTTCAGTCAGGGCCAAGGGCCCCCGGGCACAACCTTTGGCCATTTTCCCTGGGAAAGAAAACTCAGCAGTCCAGGTTCCTGATGTCAGTTTGTAGGGCTCCCTTGGGTCTATCAGGGCAGCACAAGTTTGAGGTGGGGACAACTTCGGTGTGGGGTCCATCCTTCGATATAAGGATTTTTTGTAGTGAGGCCCCAAACAAGGGCCAGGGGCCCCTGGGCACATCCTTTTTCCATTTTCCCTGGGAAAAAAAACTCAGCAGTCCAGGTTCCTGATGTCAGTTTGTAGGGCTCCCTTGGGTCTATCAGGGCAGCACAAGTTTGAGGTGGGGACAACTTCGGTGTGGGGTCCATCCTTCGATATAAGGATTCTTTGCAGTGAGGCCCCAGCCCATGTCCAGGGGCCCCTGGCACATCCTTTTTCCATTTTCCCTGGGAAAGAAAACTCAGCAGTCCAGGTTCCTGATGTCAGTTTGTAGGGCTCCCTTGGGTGTATCAGGGCAGCACAAGTTTGAGGTGGGGACAACTTCGGTGTGGGGTCCATCCCTCGATATAAGGATTTTTTTCAGTCAGGGCCAAGGGCCCCCGGGCACAACCTTTGGCCATTTTCCCTGGGAAAGAAAACTCAGCAGTCCAGGTTCCTGATGTCAGTTTGTAGGGCTCCCTTGGGTCTATCAGGGCAGCACAAGTTTGAGGTGGGGACAACTTCGGTGTGGGGTCCATCCTTCGATATAAGGATTTTTTGTAGTGAGGCCCCAAACAAGGGCCAGGGGCCCCTGGGCACATCCTTTTTCCATTTTCCCTGGGAAAAAAAACTCAGCAGTCCAGGTTCCTGATGTCAGTTTGTAGGGCTCCCTTGGGTGTATCAGGGCAGCACAAGTTTGAGGTGGGGACAACTTCGGTGTGGGCTCCATCCTTCGATATAAGGATTTTTTGCAGTCAGGGCCAGGGGCCCCTGGGCACATCCTTTTTCCAGTTTCCCTGGGAAAGAAAACTCAGCACTCCAGGTTCCTGATGTCAGTTTGTAGGGCTCCCTTGGGTCTATCAGGGCAGCACAAGTTTGAGGTGGGGACAACTTCGGTGTGGGGTCCATCCTTCGATATAAGGATTTTTTTTAGTGAGGCCCCAAACAAGGGCCAGGGGCCCCTGGGCACAACCTTTTTCCATTTTCCCTGGGAAAAAAAACTCAGCAGTCCAGGTTCCTGATGTCAGTTTGTAGTGCTCCCTTGGGTCTATCAGGGCAGCACAAGTTTGAGGTGGGGAAAACTTCGGTGTGGGGTCCATCCTTCGATATAAGGATTTTTTGCAGTGAGGTCCCTGCCCAGGGCCAGGGCCCCTGGGCACATCCTTTTTCCATTTTCCCTGGGAAAGAAAACTCAGCAGTCCAGGTTCCTGATGTCAGTTTGTAGGGCTCCCTTGGGTCTATCAGGGCAGCACAAGTTTGAGGTGGGGACAACTTCGGTGTGGGGTCCATCCTTCGATATATGGATTCTTTGCAGTCAGAACCAGGGGCCCCCGGGCACATCCTTTTTCCATTTTCCCTGGGAAAGAAAACTCAGCAGTCCAGGTTCCTGATGTCAGTTTGTAGGGCTCCCTTGGGTCTATCAGGGCAGCACAAGTTTGAGGTGGGGACAACTTCGGTGTGGGGTCCATCCTTCGATATAAGGATTTTTTGCAGTCAGGGCCAGGGGCCCCATGGCACATCCTTTTTCCATTTTCCCTGGGAAAGAAAACTCAGCAGTCCAGGTTCCTGATGTCAGTTTGTAGGGCTCCCTTGGGTCTATCAGGGCAGCACAAGTTTGAGTTGGGGACAACTTCGGTGTGGGGTCCATCCTTCGATATAAGGATTCTTTGCAGTGAGGCCCCAGCCCATGTCCACGGGCCCCTGGCACAACCTTTTTCCATTTTCCCTGGGAAAGAAAACTCAGCAGTCCAGGTTCCTGATGTCAGTTTGTAGGGCTCCCTTGGGTCTATCAGGGCAGCACAAGTTTGAGGTGGGGACAACTTCGGTGTGGGGTCCATCCTTCGATATAAGGATTTTTTGCAGTCAGGGCCAGGGGCCCCTGGGCACATCCTTTTTCCATTTTCCCTGGGAAAGAAAACTCAGCAGTCCAGGTTCCTGATGTCAATTTGTAGGGCTCCCTTGGGTCTATCAGGGCAGCACAAGTTTGAGGTGGGGACAACTTCGGTGTGGGGTCCATCCTTCGATATAAGGATTTTTTGCAGTCAGGGCCAGGGGACCCTGGGCACATCCTTTTTCCATTTTCCCTGGGAAAGAAAACTCAGCAGTCCAGGTTCCTGATGTCAGTTTGTAGGGCTCCCTTGGGTCTATCAGAGCAGCACAAGTTTGAGGTGGGGACAACTTCGGTGTGGGGTCCGTCCTTCGATATAAGGATTCTTTGCAATGAGGTCCCTACCCAGGTCCAGGGGCCCCTGGGCACATCATTTGGCCATTTTCCCTGGGAAAGAAAACTCAGCAGTCCAGGTTCCTGATGTCAGTTTGTAGGGCTCCCTTGGGTCTATCAGGGCAGCACAAGTTTGAGGTGGGGACAACTTCGGTGCGGGGTCCATCCCTCGATATAAGGATTTTTTTCAGTCAGGGCCAAGGGCCCCCGGGCACAACCTTTGGCCATTTTCCCTGGGAAAGAAAACTCAGCAGTCCAGGTTCCTGATGTCAGTTTGTAGGGCTCCCTTGGGTCTATCAGGGCAGCACAAGTTTGAGGTGGGGACAACTTCGGTGTGGGGTCCATCCTTCGATATAAGGATTTTTTGTAGTGAGGCCCCAAACAAGGGCCAGGGGCCCCTGGGCACATCCTTTTTCCATTTTCCCTGGGAAAAAAAACTCAGCAGTCCAGGTTCCTGATGTCAGTTTGTAGGGCTCCCTAGGGTCTATCAGGGCAGCACAAGTTTGAGGTGGGGACAACTTCGGTGTGGGGTCCATCCTTCGATATAAGGATTCTTTGCAGTCAGGGCCAGGGGCCCCCGGGCACATCCTTTTTCCATTTTCCCTGGGAAAGAAAACTCAGCAGTCCAGGTTCCTGATGTCAGTTTGTAGGGCTCCCTTGGGTCTATCAGGGCAGCACAAGTTTGAGGTGGGGACAACTTCGGTGTGGGGTCCATCCTTCGATATAAGGATTCTTTGCAGTGAGGCCCCAGCCCATGTCCAGGGGCCCCTGGCACATCCTTTTTCCATTTTCCCTGGGAAAGAAAACTCAGCAGTCCAGGTTCCTGATGTCAGTTTGTAGGGCTCCCTTGGGTGTATCAGGGCAGCACAAGTTTGAGGTGGGGACAACTTCGGTGTGGGGTCCATCCCTCGATATAAGGATTTTTTTCAGTCAGGGCCAAGGGCCCCCGGGCACAACCTTTGGCCATTTTCCCTGGGAAAGAAAACTCAGCAGTCCAGGTTCCTGATGTCAGTTTGTAGGGCTCCCTTGGGTCTATCAGGGCAGCACAAGTTTGAGGTGGGGACAATTTCGGTGTGGGGTCCATCCTTCGATATAAGGATTTTTTGTAGTGAGGCCCCAAACAAGGGCCAGGGGCCCCTGGGCACATCCTTTTTCCATTTTCCCTGGGAAAAAAAACTCAGCAGTCCAGGTTCCTGATGTCAGTTTGTAGGGCTCCCTTGGGTCTATCAGGGCAGCACAAGTTTGAGGTGGGGACAACTTCGGTGTGGGGTCCATCCTTCGATATAAGGATTCTTTGCAGTCAGGGCCAGGGGCCCCCGGGCACATCCTTTTTCCATTTTCCGTGGGAAAGAAAACTCAGCAGTCCAGGTTCCTGATGTCAGTTTGTAGGGCTCCCTTGGGTGTATCAGGGCAGCACAAGTTTGAGGTGGGGACAACTTCGGTGTGGGGTCCATCCTTCGATATAAGGATTTTTTGCAGTCAGGGCCAGGGGCCCCCGGGCACATCCTTTTTCCATTTTCCCTGGGAAAGAAAACTCAGCAGTCCAGGTTCCTGATGTCAGTTTGTTGGGCTCCCTTGGATCTATCAGGGCAGCACAAGTTTGAGGTGGGGACAACTTCGTTGTGGGGTCCATCCTTCGATATAAGGATTTTTTTTAGTGAGGGCCCTGTCCAGGGCTAGGGGACCCTGGGCACATCCTTTTTCCATTTTCCCTGGGAAAGAAAACTCAGCAGTCCAGGTTCCTGATGTCAGTTTGTAGGGCTCCCTTGGGTCTATCAGGGCAGCACAAGTTTGAGGTGGGGACAACTTTGGTGTGGGGTCCATCCTTCGATATATGGATTTATTGCAGTCAGGGCCAGGGGCCCCTGGGCACATCCTTTTTCCATTTTCCCTGGGAAAGAAAACTCAGCAGTCCAGGTTCCTGATGTCAGTTTGTAGGGCTGCCTTGGGTCTATCAGGGCAGTACAAGTTTGAGGTGGGCACAGCTTCGGTGTGGGTTCCATTCTTCAATATAAGGATATTTTGCAGTCAGGGCCAGGGGCCCCTGGGCACATCCTTTTTCCATTTTCCCTGGGAAAGAAAACTCAGCAGTCCAGGTTCCTGATGTCAGTTTGTAGGGCTCCCTTGGGTGTATCAGGGCAGCACAAGTTTGAGGTGGGGACAACTTCGGTGTGGGCTCCATCCTTCGATATAAGGATTTTTTGCAGTCAGGGCCAGGGGCCCCTGGGCACAACCTTTTTCCATTTTCCCTGGGAAAGAAAACTCAGCAGTCCAGGTTCCTGATGTCAGTTTGTAGGGCTCCCTTGGGTCTATCAGGGCAGCACAAGTTTGAGGTGGGGACAACTTCAGTGTGGGGTCCATCCTTCGATATAAGGATTTTTTGCAGTCAGGGCCAAGGGCCCCTGGGCACAACCTTTGGCCATTTTCCCTGGGAAAGAAAACTCAGCAGTCCAGGTTCCTGATGTCAGTTTGTAGGGCTCCCTTGGGTCTATCAGGGCAGCACAAGTTTGAGGTGGGGACAACTTCGGTGTGGGGTCCATCCTTCGCTATAAGGATTTTTTGTAGTGAGGCCCCAAACAAGGGCCAGGGGCCCCTGGGCACATCCTTTTTCCATTTTCCCTGGGAAAGAAAACTCAGCAGTCCAGGTTCCTGATGTCAGTTTGTAGGGCTCCCTTGGGTCTATCAGGGCAGCACAAGTTTGAGGTGGGGACAACTTCGGTGTGGGGTCCATCCTTCGATATAAGGATTCTTTGCAGTCAGGGCCAGGGGCCCCCGGGCACATCCTTTTTCCATTTTCCCTGGGAAAGAAAACTCAGCAGTCCAGGTTCCTGATGTCAGTTTGTAGGGCTCCCTTGGGTCTATCAGGGCAGCACAAGTTTGAGGTGGGGACAACTTTGGTGTGGGGTCCATCCTTCGATATAAGGATTCTTTGCAGTCAGGGCCAGGGGCCCCTGGGCACATCCTTTTTCCATTTTCCCTGGGAAAGAAAACTCAGCAGTCCAGGTTCCTGATGTCAGTTTGTAGGGCTCCCTTGGGTCTATCAGGGCAGCACAAGTTTGAGGTGGGGACAACTTCGGTGTGGGGTCCATCCTTCGATATAAGGATTCTTTGCAGTGAGGCCCCAGCCCATGTCCACGGGCCCCTGGCACAACCTTTTTCCATTTTCCCTGGGAAAGAAAACTCAGCAGTCCAGGTTCCTGATGTCAGTTTGTAGGGCTCCCTTGGGTCTATCAGGGCAGCACAAGTTTGAGGTGGGGACAACTTCGGTGTGGGGTCCATCCTTCGATATAAGGATTTTTTGCAGTCAGGGACAGGGGCCCCTGGGCACAACCTTTTTCCATTTTCCCTGGGAAAGAAAACTCAGCACTCCAGGTTCCTGATGTCAATTTGTAGGGCTCCCTTGGGTCTATCAGGGCAGCACAAGTTTGAGGTGGGGACAACTTCGGTGTGGGGTCCATCCTTCGATATAAGGATTTTTTGCAGTCAGGGCCAGGGGACCCTGGGCACATCCTTTTTCCATTTTCCCTGGGAAAGAAAACTCAGCAGTCCAGGTTCCTGATGTCAGTTTGTAGGGCTCCCTTGGGTCTATCAGAGCAGCACAAGTTTGAGGTGGGGACAACTTCGGTGTGGGGTCCATCCTTCGATATAAGGATTCTTTGCAGTGAGGCCCCAGCCCATGTCCAGGGGCCCCTGGCACATCCTTTTTCCATTTTCCCTGGGAAAGAAAACTCAGCAGTCCAGGTTCCTGATGTCAGTTTGTAGGGCTCCCTTGGGTGTATCAGGGCAGCACAAGTTTGAGGTGGGGACAACTTCGGTGTGGGGTCCATCCCTCGATATAAGGATTTTTTTCAGTCAGGGCCAAGGGCCCCCGGGCACAACCTTTGGCCATTTTCCCTGGGAAAGAAAACTCAGCAGTCCAGGTTCCTGATGTCAGTTTGTAGGGCTCCCTTGGGTCTATCAGGGCAGCACAAGTTTGAGGTGGGGACAACTTCGGTGTGGGGTCCATCCTTCGATATAAGGATTTTTTGTAGTGAGGCCCCAAACAAGGGCCAGGGGCCCCTGGGCACATCCTTTTTCCATTTTCCCTGGGAAAAAAAACTCAGCAGTCCAGGTTCCTGATGTCAGTTTGTAGGGCTCCCTTGGGTCTATCAGGGCAGCACAAGTTTGAGGTGGGGACAACTTCGGTGTGGGGTCCATCCTTCGATATAAGGATTCTTTGCAGTCAGGGCCAGGGGCCCCCGGGCACATCCTTTTTCCATTTTCCGTGGGAAAGAAAACTCAGCAGTCCAGGTTCCTGATGTCAGTTTGTAGGGCTCCCTTGGGTGTATCAGGGCAGCACAAGTTTGAGGTGGGGACAACTTCGGTGTGGGGTCCATCCTTCGATATAAGGATTTTTTGCAGTCAGGGCCAGGGGCCCCCGGGCACATCCTTTTTCCATTTTCCCTGGGAAAGAAAACTCAGCAGTCCAGGTTCCTGATGTCAGTTTGTTGGGCTCCCTTGGATCTATCAGGGCAGCACAAGTTTGAGGTGGGGACAACTTCGTTGTGGGGTCCATCCTTCGATATAAGGATTTTTTTTAGTGAGGGCCCTGTCCAGGGCTAGGGGACCCTGGGCACATCCTTTTTCCATTTTCCCTGGGAAAGAAAACTCAGCAGTCCAGGTTCCTGATGTCAGTTTGTAGGGCTCCCTTGGGTCTATCAGGGCAGCACAAGTTTGAGGTGGGGACAACTTTGGTGTGGGGTCCATCCTTCGATATATGGATTTATTGCAGTCAGGGCCAGGGGCCCCTGGGCACATCCTTTTTCCATTTTCCCTGGGAAAGAAAACTCAGCAGTCCAGGTTCCTGATGTCAGTTTGTAGGGCTGCCTTGGGTCTATCAGGGCAGTACAAGTTTGAGGTGGGCACAGCTTCGGTGTGGGTTCCATTCTTCAATATAAGGATATTTTGCAGTCAGGGCCAGGGGCCCCTGGGCACATCCTTTTTCCATTTTCCCTGGGAAAGAAAACTCAGCAGTCCAGGTTCCTGATGTCAGTTTGTAGGGCTCCCTTGGGTGTATCAGGGCAGCACAAGTTTGAGGTGGGGACAACTTCGGTGTGGGCTCCATCCTTCGATATAAGGATTTTTTGCAGTCAGGGCCAGGGGCCCCTGGGCACAACCTTTTTCCATTTTCCCTGGGAAAGAAAACTCAGCAGTCCAGGTTCCTGATGTCAGTTTGTAGGGCTCCCTTGGGTCTATCAGGGCAGCACAAGTTTGAGGTGGGGACAACTTCAGTGTGGGGTCCATCCTTCGATATAAGGATTTTTTGCAGTCAGGGCCAAGGGCCCCTGGGCACAACCTTTGGCCATTTTCCCTGGGAAAGAAAACTCAGCAGTCCAGGTTCCTGATGTCAGTTTGTAGGGCTCCCTTGGGTCTATCAGGGCAGCACAAGTTTGAGGTGGGGACAACTTCGGTGTGGGGTCCATCCTTCGATATAAGGATTTTTTGTAGTGAGGCCCCAAACAAGGGCCAGGGGCCCCTGGGCACATCCTTTTTCCATTTTCCCTGGGAAAGAAAACTCAGCAGTCCAGGTTCCTGATGTCAGTTTGTAGGGCTCCCTTGGGTCTATCAGGGCAGCACAAGTTTGAGGTGGGGACAACTTCGGTGTGGGGTCCATCCTTCGATATAAGGATTCTTTGCAGTCAGGGCCAGGGGCCCCCGGGCACATCCTTTTTCCATTTTCCCTGGGAAAGAAAACTCAGCAGTCCAGGTTCCTGATGTCAGTTTGTAGGGCTCCCTTGGGTCTATCAGGGCAGCACAAGTTTGAGGTGGGGACAACTTTGGTGTGGGGTCCATCCTTCGATATAAGGATTCTTTGCAGTCAGGGCCAGGGGCCCCTGGGCACATCCTTTTTCCATTTTCCCTGGGAAAGAAAACTCAGCAGTCCAGGTTCCTGATGTCAGTTTGTAGGGCTCCCTTGGGTCTATCAGGGCAGCACAAGTTTGAGGTGGGGACAACTTCGGTGTGGGGTCCATCCTTCGATATAAGGATTCTTTGCAGTGAGGCCCCAGCCCATGTCCACGGGCCCCTGGCACAACCTTTTTCCATTTTCCCTGGGAAAGAAAACTCAGCAGTCCAGGTTCCTGATGTCAGTTTGTAGGGCTCCCTTGGGTCTATCAGGGCAGCACAAGTTTGAGGTGGGGACAACTTCGGTGTGGGGTCCATCCTTCGATATAAGGATTTTTTGCAGTCAGGGACAGGGGCCCCTGGGCACAACCTTTTTCCATTTTCCCTGGGAAAGAAAACTCAGCACTCCAGGTTCCTGATGTCAATTTGTAGGGCTCCCTTGGGTCTATCAGGGCAGCACAAGTTTGAGGTGGGGACAACTTCGGTGTGGGGTCCATCCTTCGATATAAGGATTTTTTGCAGTCAGGGCCAGGGGACCCTGGGCACATCCTTTTTCCATTTTCCCTGGGAAAGAAAACTCAGCAGTCCAGGTTCCTGATGTCAGTTTGTAGGGCTCCCTTGGGTCTATCAGAGCAGCACAAGTTTGAGGTGGGGACAACTTCGGTGTGGGGTCCATCCTTCGATATAAGGATTCTTTGCAGTGAGGCCCCAGCCCATGTCCAGGGGCCCCTGGCACATCCTTTTTCCATTTTCCCTGGGAAAGAAAACTCAGCAGTCCAGGTTCCTGATGTCAGTTTGTAGGGCTCCCTTGGGTGTATCAGGGCAGCACAAGTTTGAGGTGGGGACAACTTCGGTGTGGGGTCCATCCCTCGATATAAGGATTTTTTTCAGTCAGGGCCAAGGGCCCCCGGGCACAACCTTTGGCCATTTTCCCTGGGAAAGAAAACTCAGCAGTCCAGGTTCCTGATGTCAGTTTGTAGGGCTCCCTTGGGTCTATCAGGGCAGCACAAGTTTGAGGTGGGGACAACTTCGGTGTGGGGTCCATCCTTCGATATAAGGATTTTTTGTAGTGAGGCCCCAAACAAGGGCCAGGGGCCCCTGGGCACATCCTTTTTCCATTTTCCCTGGGAAAAAAAACTCAGCAGTCCAGGTTCCTGATGTCAGTTTGTAGGGCTCCCTTGGGTCTATCAGGGCAGCACAAGTTTGAGGTGGGGACAACTTCGGTGTGGGGTCCATCCTTCGATATAAGGATTCTTTGCAGTCAGGGCCAGGGGCCCCCGGGCACATCCTTTTTCCATTTTCCCTGGGAAAGAAAACTCAGCAGTCCAGGTTCCTGATGTCAGTTTGTAGGGCTCCCTTGGGTGTATCAGGGCAGCACAAGTTTGAGGTGGGGACAACTTCGGTGTGGGGTCCATCCTTCGATATAAGGATTTTTTGCAGTCAGGGCCAGGGGCCCCCGGGCACATCCTTTTTCCATTTTCCCTGGGAAAGAAAACTCAGCAGTCCAGGTTCCTGATGTCAGTTTGTTGGGCTCCCTTGGATCTATCAGGGCAGCACAAGTTTGAGGTGGGGACAACTTCGGTGTGGGGTCCATCCTTCGATATAAGGATTTTTTTTAGTGAGGGCCCTGTCCAGGGCTAGGGGACCCTGGGCACATCCTTTTTCCATTTTCCCTGGGAAAGAAAACTCAGCAGTCCAGGTTCCTGATGTCAGTTTGTAGGGCTCCCTTGGGTCTATCAGGGCAGCACAAGTTTGAGGTGGGGACAACTTTGGTGTGGGGTCCATCCTTCGATATATGGATTTATTGCAGTCAGGGCCAGGGGCCCCTGGGCACATCCTTTTTCCATTTTCCCTGGGAAAGAAAACTCAGCAGTCCAGGTTCCTGATGTCAGTTTGTAGGGCTGCCTTGGGTCTATCAGGGCAGTACAAGTTTGAGGTGGGCACAGCTTCGGTGTGGGTTCCATTCTTCAATATAAGGATATTTTGCAGTCAGGGCCAGGGGCCCCTGGGCACATCCTTTTTCCATTTTCCCTGGGAAAGAAAACTCAGCAGTCCAGGTTCCTGATGTCAGTTTGTAGGGCTGCCTTGGGTTTTTCAGGGCAGCACAAGTTTGAGGTGGGGACAACTTCGGTGTGGGCTCCATCCTTCGATATAAGGATTTTTTGCAGTCAGGGCCAGGAGCCCCTGGTCACATCCTTTTTCCATTTTCCCTGGGAAAGAAAACTCAGCAGTCCAGGTTCCTGATGTCAGTTTGTAGGGCTCCCTTGGGTGTATCAGGGCAGCACAAGTTTGAGGTGGGGACAACTTCGGTGTGGGCTCCATCCTTCGATATAAGGATTTTTTGCAGTCAGGGCCAGGGGCCCCTGGGCACAACCTTTTTCCATTTTCCCTGGGAAAGAAAACTCAGCAGTCCAGGTTCCTGATGTCAGTTTGTAGGGCTCCCTTGGGTCTATCAGGGCAGCACAAGTTTGAGGTGGGGACAACTTCGGTGTGGGGTCCATCCTTCGATATAAGGATTTTTTGCAGTCAGGGCCAAGGGCCCCCGGGCACAACCTTTGGCCATTTTCCCTGGGAAAGAAAACTCAGCAGTCCAGGTTCCTGATGTCAGTTTGTAGGGCTCCCTTGGGTCTATCAGGGCAGCACAAGTTTGAGGTGGGGACAACTTCGGTGTGGGGTCCATCCTTCGATATAAGGATTTTTTGTAGTGAGGCCCCAAACAAGGGCCAGGGGCCCCTGGGCACATCCTTTTTCCATTTTCCCTGGGAAAGAAAACTCAGCAGTCCAGGTTCCTGATGTCAGTTTGTAGGGCTCCCTTGGGTCTATCAGGGCAGCACAAGTTTGAGGTGGGGACAACTTCGGTGTGGGGTCCATCCTTCGATATAAGGATTCTTTGCAATGAGGTCCCTACCCAGGTCCAGGGGCCGCTGGGCACATCATTTGGCCATTTTCCCTGGGAAAGAAAACTCAGCAGTCCAGGTTCCTGATGTCAGTTTGTAGGGCTCCCTTGGGTCTATCAGGGCAGCACAAGTTTGAGGTGGGGACAACTTCGGTGTGGGGTCCATCCTTCGATATAAGGATTTTTTGCAGTGAGGTCCCTGCCCAGGGCCGAGGCCCCTGGGCACATCCTTTTTCCATTTTCCCTGGGAAAGAAAACTCAGCAGTCCAGGTTCCTGATGTCAGTTTGTAGGGCTCCCTTGGGTCTATCAGGGCAGCACAAGTTTGAGGTGGGGACAACTTCGGTGTGGGGTCCATCCTTCGATATAAGGATTTTTTGCAGTCATGGCCAGGGGCCCCTGGGCACAGCCTTTTTCCATTTTCCCTGGGAAAGAAAACTCAGCAGTCCAGGTTCCTGATGTCAGTTTGTAGGGCTCCCTTGGGTCCATCAGGGCAGCACAAGTTTGAGGTGGGGACAACTTCGGTGTGGGGTCCATCCTTCGATATAAGGATTTTTTGCAGTGAGGTCCGTGCCCAGGGCCAGGGCCCCTGGGCACATCCTTTTTCCATTTTCCCTGGGAAAGAAAACTCAGCAGTCCAGGTTCCTGATGTCAGTTTGTAGGGCTCCCTTTGGTCTATCAGGGCAGCACAAGTTTGACGTGGGGACAACTTCGGTGTGGGGTCCATCCTTCGATATATGGATTCTTTGCAGTCAGAACCAGGGGCCCCCGGGCACATCCTTTTTCCATTTTCCCTGGGAAAGAAAACTCAGCAGTCCAGGTTCCTGATGTCAGTTTGTAGGGCTCCCTTGGGTCTATCAGGGCAGCACAAGTTTGAGGTGGGGACAACTTCGGTGTGGGGTCCATCCTTCGATATAAGGATTTTTTGCAGTCAGGGCCAGGGGCCCCTGGGCACATCCTTTTTCCATTTTCCCTGGGAAAGAAAACTCAGCAGTAGAGGTTCCTGATGTCAGTTTGTAGGGCTCCCTTGGGTCTATCAGGGCAGCACAAGTTTGAGGTGGGGACAACTTCGGTGTGGGGTCCATCCTTCGATATAAGGATTTTTTGCAGTCAGGGCCAGGGGCCCCTGGGCACATCCTTTTTCCATTTTCCCTGGGAAAGAAAACTCAGCAGTCCAGGTTCCTGATGTCAGTTTGTAGGGCTCCCTTGGGTCTATCAGGGCAGCACAAGTTTGAGTTGGGGACAACTTCGGTGTGGGGTCCATCCTTCGATATAAGGATTCTTTGCAGTGAGGGCCCAGCCCATGTCCAGGGGCCCCTGGCACATCCTTTTTCCATTTTCCCTGGTAAAGAAAACTCAGCA
This sequence comes from Lonchura striata, assembly GCF_046129695.1. Classification (NCBI taxonomy): domain Eukaryota; kingdom Metazoa; phylum Chordata; class Aves; order Passeriformes; family Estrildidae; genus Lonchura; species Lonchura striata. The sequence goes on from NW_027461085.1 coordinate 334,860, forward strand.
GTCCAGGTTCCTGATGTCAGTTTGTAGGGCTCCCTTGGGTCTATCAGGGCAGCACAAGTTTGAGGTGGGGACAACTTCGGTGTGGGCTCCATCCTTCGATATAAGGATTTTTTGCAGTCAGGGCCAGGGGCCCCTGGGCACAGCCTTTTTCCATTTTCCCTGGGAAAGAAAACTCAGCACTCCAGGTTCCTGATGTCAGTTTGTAGGGCTCCCTTGGGTCTATCAGGGCAGCACAAGTTTGAGGTGGGGACAACTTCGGTGTGGGGTCCATCCTTCGATATAAGGATTTTTTGTAGTGAGGCCCCGAACAAGGGCCAGGGGCCCCTGGGCACATCCTTTTTCCATTTTCCCTGGGAAAGAAAACTCAGCAGTCCAGGTTCCTGATGTCAGTTTGTAGGGCTCCCTTGGGTGTATCAGGGCAGCACAAGTTTGGGGTGGGGACATCTTCGATTTGGGCTCCATCCTTCGATATAAGGATTTTTTGCAGTCAGGGCCAGGAGCCCCTGGGCACATCCTTTTTCCATTTTCCCTGGGAAAGAAAACTCAGCAGTCCAGGTTCCTGATGTCAGTTTGTAGGGCTCCCTTGGGTCTATCAGGGCAGCACAAGTTTGAGGTGGGGACAACTTCGGTGTGGGGTCCATCCTTCGATATAAGGATTTTTTGCAGTCAGGGACAGGGGCCCCTGGGCACATCCTTTTTCCATTTTCCCTGGGAAAGAAAACTCAGCAGTAGAGGTTCCTGATGTCAGTTTGTAGGGCTCCCTTGGGTCTATCAGGGCAGCACAAGTTTGAGGTGGGGACAACTTCGGTGTGGGGTCCATCCTTCGATATAAGGATTTTTTGCAGTGAGGTCCCTGCCCAGGGCCAGGGCCCCTGGGCACATCCTTTTTCCATTTTCCCTGGGAAAGAAAACTCAGCAGTCCAGGTTCCTGATGTCAGTTTGTAGGGCTCCCTTGGGTCTATCAGGGCAGCACAAGTTTGAGGTGGGGACAACTTCGGTGTGGGCTCCATCCTTCGATATAAGGATTTTTTGCATTCAGGGCCAGGGGCCCCAGGGCACATCCTTTTTCCATTTTCCCTGGGAAAGAAAACTCAGCAGTCCAGGTTCCTGATGTCAGTTTGTAGGGTTCTCTTGGGTGTATCAGGGCAGCACAAGTTTGAGGTGGGGAGAACTTCGGTGTGGGGTCCATCCTTCGATATAAGGATTTTTTGCAGTCATGGCCAGGGGCCCCTGGGCACATCCTTTTTCCATTTTCCCTGGGAAAGAAAACTCAGCAGTCCAGGTTCCTGATGTCAGTTTGTAGGGCTCCCTTGGGTCTATCAGGGCAGCACAAGTTTGAGGTGGGGAGAACTTCGGTGTGGGGTCCATCCTTCGATATAAGGATTTTTTGCAGTCATGGCCAGGGGCCCCTGGGCACATCCTTTTTCCATTTTCCCTGGGAAAGAAAACTCAGCAGTCCAGGTTCCTGATGTCAGTTTGTAGGGCTCCCTTGGGTCTATCAGGGCAGCACAAGTTTGAGGTGGGGACAACTTCGGTGTGGGGTCCATCCTTCGATATAAGGATTTTTTGCAGTCATGGCCAGGGGCCCCTGGGCACATCCTTTTTCCATTTTCCCTGGGAAAGAAAACTCAGCAGTCCAGGTTCCTGATGTCAGTTTGTAGGGCTCCCTTGGGTCTATCAGGGCAGCACAAGTTTGAGTTGGGGACAATTTCGGTGTGGGGTCCATCCTTCGATATAAGGATTCTTTGCAGTGACGCCCCAGCCCATGTCCAGGGGCCCCTGGCACATCCTTTTTCCATTTTCCCTGGGAAAGAAAACTCAGCAGTCCAGGTTCCTGATGTTAGTTTGTAGGGCTCCCTTGGGTCTATCAGGGCAGCACAAGTTTGAGGTGGGGACAACTTCGGTGTGGGCTCCATCCTTCGATATAAGGATTTTTTGCAGTCAGGGCCAGGGGCCCCTGGGCACATCCTTTTTCCAGTTTCCCTGGGAAAGAAAACTCAGCACTCCAGGTTCCTGATGTCAGTTTGTAGGGCTCCCTTGGGTCTATCAGGGCAGCACAAGTTTGAGGTGGGGACAACTTCGGTGTGGGGTCCATCCTTCGATATAAGGATTTTTTGTAGTGAGGCCCCAAAGAAGGGCCAGGGGCCCCTGGGCACAACCTTTTTCCATTTTCCCTGGGAAAAAAAACTCAGCAGTCCAGGTTCCTGATGTCAGTTTGTAGTGCTCCCTTGGGTCTATCAGGGCAGCACAAGTTTGAGGTGGGGAAAACTTCGGTGTGGGGTCCATCCTTCGATATAAGGATTTTTTGCAGTGAGGTCCCTGCCCAGGGCCAGGGCCCCTGGGCACATCCTTTTTCCATTTTCCCTGGGAAAGAAAACTCAGCAGTCCAGGTTCCTGATGTCAGTTTGTAGGGCTCCCTTGGGTCTATCAGGGCAGCACAAGTTTGAGGTGGGGACAACTTCGGTGTGGGGTCCATCCTTCGATATATGGATTCTTTGCAGTCAGAACCAGGGGCCCCCGGGCACATCCTTTTTCCATTTTCCCTGGGAAAGAAAACTCAGCAGTCCAGGTTCCTGATGTCAGTTTGTAGGGCTCCCTTGGGTCTATCAGGGCAGCACAAGTTTGAGGTGGGGACAACTTCGGTGTGGGGTCCATCCTTCGATATAAGGATTTTTTGCAGTCAGGGACAGGGGCCCCTGGGCACATCCTTTTTCCATTTTCCCTGTGAAAGAAAACTCAGCAGTAGAGGTTCCTGATGTCAGTTTGTAGGGCTCCCTTGGGTCTATCAGGGCAGCACAAGTTTGAGGTGGGGACAACTTCGGTGTGGGGTCCATCCTTCGATATAAGGATTTTTTGCAGTCAGGGCCAGGGGCCCCATGGCACATCCTTTTTCCATTTTCCCTGGGAAAGAAAACTCAGCAGTCCAGGTTCCTGATGTCAGTTTGTAGGGCTCCCTTGGGTCTATCAGGGCAGCACAAGTTTGAGTTGGGGACAACTTCGGTGTGGGGTCCATCCTTCGATATAAGGATTCTTTGCAGTGAGGCCCCAGCCCATGTCCACGGGCCCCTTGCACAACCTTTTTCCATTTTCCCTGGGAAAGAAAACTCAGCAGTCCAGGTTCCTGATGTCAGTTTGTAGGGCTCCCTTGGGTCTATCAGGGCAGCACAAGTTTGAGGTGGGGACAACTTCGGTGTGGGGTCCATCCTTCGATATAAGGATTTTTTGCAGTCAGGGCCAGGGGCCCCTGGGCACATCCTTTTTCCATTTTCCCTGGGAAAGAAAACTCAGCACTCCAGGTTCCTGATGTCAATTTGTAGGGCTCCCTTGGGTCTATCAGGGCAGCACAAGTTTGAGGTGGGGACAACTTCGGTGTGGGGTCCATCCTTCGATATAAGGATTTTTTGCAGTCAGGGCCAGGGGACCCTGGGCACATCCTTTTTCCATTTTCCCTGGGAAAGAAAACTCAGCAGTCCAGGTTCCTGATGTCAGTTTGTAGGGCTCCCTTGGGTCTATCAGAGCAGCACAAGTTTGAGGTGGGGACAACTTCGGTGTGTGGTCCGTCCTTCGATATAAGGATTCTTTGCAATGAGGTCCCTACCCAGGTCCAGGGGCCCCTGGGCACATCATTTGGCCATTTTCCCTGGGAAAGAAAACTCAGCAGTCCAGGTTCCTGATGTCAGTTTGTAGGGCTCCCTTGGGTCTATCAGGGCAGCACAAGTTTGAGGTGGGGACAACTTCGGTGCGGGGTCCATCCCTCGATATAAGGATTTTTTTCAGTCAGGGCCAAGGGCCCCCGGGCACAACCTTTGGCCATTTTCCCTGGGAAAGAAAACTCAGCAGTCCAGGTTCCTGATGTCAGTTTGTAGGGCTCCCTTGGGTCTATCAGGGCAGCACAAGTTTGAGGTGGGGACAACTTCGGTGTGGGGTCCATCCTTCGATATAAGGATTTTTTGTAGTGAGGCCCCAAACAAGGGCCAGGGGCCCCTGGGCACATCCTTTTTCCATTTTCCCTGGGAAAAAAAACTCAGCAGTCCAGGTTCCTGATGTCAGTTTGTAGGGCTCCCTTGGGTCTATCAGGGCAGCACAAGTTTGAGGTGGGGACAACTTCGGTGTGGGCTCCATCCTTCGATATAAGGATTCTTTGCAGTCAGGGCCAGGGGCCCCCGGGCACATCCTTTTTCCATTTTCCCTGGGAAAGAAAACTCAGCAGTCCAGGTTCCTGATGTCAGTTTGTAGGGCTCCCTTGGGTCTATCAGGGCAGCACAAGTTTGAGGTGGGGACAACTTCGGTGTGGGGTCCATCCTTCGATATAAGGATTCTTTGCAGTGAGGCCCCAGCCCATGTCCAGGGGCCCCTGGCACATCCTTTTTCCATTTTCCCTGGGAAAGAAAACTCAGCAGTCCAGGTTCCTGATGTCAGTTTGTAGGGCTCCCTTGGGTGTATCAGGGCAGCACAAGTTTGAGGTGGGGACAACTTCGGTGTGGGGTCCATCCCTCGATATAAGGATTTTTTTCAGTCAGGGCCAAGGGCCCCCGGGCACAACCTTTGGCCATTTTCCCTGGGAAAGAAAACTCAGCAGTCCAGGTTCCTGATGTCAGTTTGTAGGGCTCCCTTGGGTCTATCAGGGCAGCACAAGTTTGAGGTGGGGACAACTTCGGTGTGGGGTCCATCCTTCGATATAAGGATTTTTTGTAGTGAGGCCCCAAACAAGGGCCAGGGGCCCCTGGGCACATCCTTTTTCCATTTTCCCTGGGAAAAAAAACTCAGCAGTCCAGGTTCCTGATGTCAGTTTGTAGGGCTCCCTTGGGTCTATCAGGGCAGCACAAGTTTGAGGTGGGGACAACTTCGGTGTGGGGTCCATCCTTCGATATAAGGATTCTTTGCAGTCAGGGCCAGGGGCCCCCGGGCACATCCTTTTTCCATTTTCCCTGGGAAAGAAAACTCAGCAGTCCAGGTTCCTGATGTCAGTTTGTAGGGCTCCCTTGGGTCTATCAGGGCAGCACAAGTTTGAGGTGGGGACAACTTCGGTGTGGGCTCCATCCTTCGATATAAGGATTTTTTGCAGTCAGGGCCAGGGGCCCCTGGGCACATCCTTTTTCCAGTTTCCCTGGGAAAGAAAACTCAGCACTCCAGGTTCCTGATGTCAGTTTGTAGGGCTCCCTTGGGTCTATCAGGGCAGCACAAGTTTGAGGTGGGGACAACTTCGGTGTGGGGTCCATCCTTCGATATAAGGATTTTTTTTAGTGAGGCCCCAAACAAGGGCCAGGGGCCCCTGGGCACAACCTTTTTCCATTTTCCCTGGGAAAAAAAACTCAGCAGTCCAGGTTCCTGATGTCAGTTTGTAGTGCTCCCTTGGGTCTATCAGGGCAGCACAAGTTTGAGGTGGGGAAAACTTCGGTGTGGGGTCCATCCTTCGATATAAGGATTTTTTGCAGTGAGGTCCCTGCCCAGGGCCAGGGCCCCTGGGCACATCCTTTTTCCATTTTCCCTGGGAAAGAAAACTCAGCAGTCCAGGTTCCTGATGTCAGTTTGTAGGGCTCCCTTGGGTCTATCAGGGCAGCACAAGTTTGAGGTGGGGACAACTTCGGTGTGGGGTCCATCCTTCGATATAAGGATTTTTTGCAGTCAGGGCCAGGGGCCCCATGGCACATCCTTTTTCCATTTTCCCTGGGAAAGAAAACTCAGCAGTCCAGGTTCCTGATGTCAGTTTGTAGGGCTCCCTTGGGTCTATCAGGGCAGCACAAGTTTGAGTTGGGGACAACTTCGGTGTGGGGTCCATCCTTCGATATAAGGATTCTTTGCAGTGAGGCCCCAGCCCATGTCCACGGGCCCCTGGCACAACCTTTTTCCATTTTCCCTGGGAAAGAAAACTCAGCAGTCCAGGTTCCTGATGTCAGTTTGTAGGGCTCCCTTGGGTCTATCAGGGCAGCACAAGTTTGAGGTGGGGACAACTTCGGTGTGGGGTCCATCCTTCGATATAAGGATTTTTTGCAGTCAGGGCCAGGGGCCCCTGGGCACATCCTTTTTCCATTTTCCCTGGGAAAGAAAACTCAGCAGTCCAGGTTCCTGATGTCAATTTGTAGGGCTCCCTTGGGTCTATCAGGGCAGCACAAGTTTGAGGTGGGGACAACTTCGGTGTGGGGTCCATCCTTCGATATAAGGATTTTTTGCAGTCAGGGCCAGGGGACCCTGGGCACATCCTTTTTCCATTTTCCCTGGGAAAGAAAACTCAGCAGTCCAGGTTCCTGATGTCAGTTTGTAGGGCTCCCTTGGGTCTATCAGAGCAGCACAAGTTTGAGGTGGGGACAACTTCGGTGTGGGGTCCGTCCTTCGATATAAGGATTCTTTGCAATGAGGTCCCTACCCAGGTCCAGGGGCCCCTGGGCACATCATTTGGCCATTTTCCCTGGGAAAGAAAACTCAGCAGTCCAGGTTCCTGATGTCAGTTTGTAGGGCTCCCTTGGGTCTATCAGGGCAGCACAAGTTTGAGGTGGGGACAACTTCGGTGTGGGGTCCATCCTTCGATATAAGGATTTTTTGTAGTGAGGCCCCAAACAAGGGCCAGGGGCCCCTGGGCACATCCTTTTTCCATTTTCCCTGGGAAAAAAAACTCAGCAGTCCAGGTTCCTGATGTCAGTTTGTAGGGCTCCCTAGGGTCTATCAGGGCAGCACAAGTTTGAGGTGGGGACAACTTCGGTGTGGGGTCCATCCTTCGATATAAGGATTCTTTGCAGTCAGGGCCAGGGGCCCCCGGGCACATCCTTTTTCCATTTTCCCTGGGAAAGAAAACTCAGCAGTCCAGGTTCCTGATGTCAGTTTGTAGGGCTCCCTTGGGTCTATCAGGGCAGCACAAGTTTGAGGTGGGGACAACTTCGGTGTGGGGTCCATCCTTCGATATAAGGATTCTTTGCAGTGAGGCCCCAGCCCATGTCCAGGGGCCCCTGGACACATCCTTTTTCCATTTTCCCTGGGAAAGAAAACTCAGCAGTCCAGGTTCCTGATGTCAGTTTGTAGGGCTCCCTTGGGTGTATCAGGGCAGCACAAGTTTGAGGTGGGGACAACTTCGGTGTGGGGTCCATCCCTCGATATAAGGATTTTTTTCAGTCAGGGCCAAGGGCCCCCGGGCACAACCTTTGGCCATTTTCCCTGGGAAAGAAAACTCAGCAGTCCAGGTTCCTGATGTCAGTTTGTAGGGCTCCCTTGGGTCTATCAGGGCAGCACAAGTTTGAGGTGGGGACAACTTCGGTGTGGGGTCCATCCTTCGATATAAGGATTTTTTGTAGTGAGGCCCCAAACAAGGGCCAGGGGCCCCTGGGCACATCCTTTTTCCATTTTCCCTGGGAAAAAAAACTCAGCAGTCCAGGTTCCTGATGTCAGTTTGTAGGGCTCCCTTGGGTCTATCAGGGCAGCACAAGTTTGAGGTGGGGACAACTTCGGTGTGGGGTCCATCCTTCGATATAAGGATTCTTTGCAGTCAGGGCCAGGGGCCCCCGGGCACATCCTTTTTCCATTTTCCGTGGGAAAGAAAACTCAGCAGTCCAGGTTCCTGATGTCAGTTTGTAGGGCTCCCTTGGGTGTATCAGGGCAGCACAAGTTTGAGGTGGGGACAACTTCGGTGTGGGGTCCATCCTTCGATATAAGGATTTTTTGCAGTCAGGGCCAGGGGCCCCCGGGCACATCCTTTTTCCATTTTCCCTGGGAAAGAAAACTCAGCAGTCCAGGTTCCTGATGTCAGTTTGTTGGGCTCCCTTGGATCTATCAGGGCAGCACAAGTTTGAGGTGGGGACAACTTCGGTGTGGGGTCCATCCTTCGATATAAGGATTTTTTTTAGTGAGGGCCCTGTCCAGGGCTAGGGGACCCTGGGCACATCCTTTTTCCATTTTCCCTGGGAAAGAAAACTCAGCAGTCCAGGTTCCTGATGTCAGTTTGTAGGGCTCCCTTGGGTCTATCAGGGCAGCACAAGTTTGAGGTGGGGACAACTTTGGTGTGGGGTCCATCCTTCGATATATGGATATTTTGCAGTCAGGGCCAGGGGCCCCTGGGCACATCCTTTTTCCATTTTCCCTGGGAAAGAAAACTCAGCAGTCCAGGTTCCTGATGTCAGTTTGTAGGGCTCCCTTGGGTGTATCAGGGCAGCACAAGTTTGAGGTGGGGACAACTTCGGTGTGGGCTCCATCCTTCGATATAAGGATTTTTTGCAGTCAGGGCCAGGGGCCCCTGGGCACAACCTTTTTCCATTTTCCCTGGGAAAGAAAACTCAGCAGTCCAGGTTCCTGATGTCAGTTTGTAGGGCTCCCTTGGGTCTATCAGGGCAGCACAAGTTTGAGGTGGGGACAACTTCAGTGTGGGGTCCATCCTTCGATATAAGGATTTTTTGCAGTCAGGGCCAAGGGCCCCCGGGCACAACCTTTGGCCATTTTCCCTGGGAAAGAAAACTCAGCAGTCCAGGTTCCTGATGTCAGTTTGTAGGGCTCCCTTGGGTCTATCAGGGCAGCACAAGTTTGAGGTGGGGACAACTTCGGTGTGGGGTCCATCCTTCGATATAAGGATTTTTTGTAGTGAGGCCCCAAACAAGGGCCAGGGGCCCCTGGGCACATCCTTTTTCCATTTTCCCTGGGAAAGAAAACTCAGCAGTCCAGGTTCCTGATGTCAGTTTGTAGGGCTCCCTTGGGTCTATCAGGGCAGCACAAGTTTGAGGTGGGGACAACTTCGGTGTGGGGTCCATCCTTCGATATAAGGATTCTTTGCAGTCAGGGCCAGGGGCCCCCGGGCACATCCTTTTTCCATTTTCCCTGGGAAAGAAAACTCAGCAGTCCAGGTTCCTGATGTCAGTTTGTAGGGCTCCCTTGGGTCTATCAGGGCAGCACAAGTTTGAGGTGGGGACAACTTCGGTGTGGGGTCCATCCTTCGATATAAGGATTCTTTGCAGTCAGGGCCAGGGGCCCCTGGGCACATCCTTTTTCCATTTTCCCTGGGAAAGAAAACTCAGCAGTCCAGGTTCCTGATGTCAGTTTGTAGGGCTCCCTTGGGTCTATCAGGGCAGCACAAGTTTGAGGTGGGGACAACTTCGGTGTGGGGTCCATCCTTCGATATAAGGATTCTTTGCAGTGAGGCCCCAGCCCATGTCCACGGGCCCCTGGCACAACCTTTTTCCATTTTCCCTGGGAAAGAAAACTCAGCAGTCCAGGTTCCTGATGTCAGTTTGTAGGGCTCCCTTGGGTCTATCAGGGCAGCACAAGTTTGAGGTGGGGACAACTTCGGTGTGGGGTCCATCCTTCGATATAAGGATTTTTTGCAGTCAGGGCCAGGGGCCCCTGGGCACATCCTTTTTCCATTTTCCCTGGGAAAGAAAACTCAGCACTCCAGGTTCCTGATGTCAATTTGTAGGGCTCCCTTGGGTCTATCAGGGCAGCACAAGTTTGAGGTGGGGACAACTTCGGTGTGGGGTCCATCCTTCGATATAAGGATTTTTTGCAGTCAGGGCCAGGGGACCCTGGGCACATCCTTTTTCCATTTTCCCTGGGAAAGAAAACTCAGCAGTCCAGGTTCCTGATGTCAGTTTGTAGGGCTCCCTTGGGTCTATCAGAGCAGCACAAGTTTGAGGTGGGGACAACTTCGGTGTGGGGTCCATCCTTCGATATAAGGATTCTTTGCAGTGAGGCCCCAGCCCATGTCCAGGGGCCCCTGGCACATCCTTTTTCCATTTTCCCTGGGAAAGAAAACTCAGCAGTCCAGGTTCCTGATGTCAGTTTGTAGGGCTCCCTTGGGTGTATCAGGGCAGCACAACTTTGAGGTGGGGACAACTTCGGTGTGGGGTCCATCCCTCGATATAAGGATTTTTTTCAGTCAGGGCCAAGGGCCCCCGGGCACAACCTTTGGCCATTTTCCCTGGGAAAGAAAACTCAGCAGTCCAGGTTCCTGATGTCAGTTTGTAGGGCTCCCTTGGGTCTATCAGGGCAGCACAAGTTTGAGGTGGGGACAACTTCGGTGTGGGGTCCATCCTTCGATATAAGGATTTTTTGTAGTGAGGCCCCAAACAAGGGCCAGGGGCCCCTGGGCACATCCTTTTTCCATTTTCCCTGGGAAAAAAAACTCAGCAGTCCAGGTTCCTGATGTCAGTTTGTAGGGCTCCCTTGGGTCTATCAGGGCAGCACAAGTTTGAGGTGGGGACAACTTCGGTGTGGGGTCCATCCTTCGATATAAGGATTCTTTGCAGTCAGGGCCAGGGGCCCCCGGGCACATCCTTTTTCCATTTTCCCTGGGAAAGAAAACTCAGCAGTCCAGGTTCCTGATGTCAGTTTGTAGGGCTCCCTTGGGTGTATCAGGGCAGCACAAGTTTGAGGTGGGGACAACTTCGGTGTGGGGTCCATCCTTCGATATAAGGATTTTTTGCAGTCAGGGCCAGGGGCCCCCGGGCACATCCTTTTTCCATTTTCCCTGGGAAAGAAAACTCAGCAGTCCAGGTTCCTGATGTCAGTTTGTTGGGCTCCCTTGGATCTATCAGGGCAGCACAAGTTTGAGGTGGGGACAACTTCGGTGTGGGGTCCATCCTTCGATATAAGGATTTTTTTTAGTGAGGGCCCTGTCCAGGGCTAGGGGACCCTGGGCACATCCTTTTTCCATTTTCCCTGGGAAAGAAAACTCAGCAGTCCAGGTTCCTGATGTCAGTTTGTAGGGCTCCCTTGGGTCTATCAGGGCAGCACAAGTTTGAGGTGGGGACAACTTTGGTGTGGGGTCCATCCTTCGATATATGGATTTATTGCAGTCAGGGCCAGGGGCCCCTGGGCACATCCTTTTTCCATTTTCCCTGGGAAAGAAAACTCAGCAGTCCAGGTTCCTGATGTCAGTTTGTAGGGCTGCCTTGGGTCTATCAGGGCAGTACAAGTTTGAGGTGGGCACAGCTTCGGTGTGGGTTCCATTCTTCAATATAAGGATATTTTGCAGTCAGGGCCAGGGGCCCCTGGGCACATCCTTTTTCCATTTTCCCTGGGAAAGAAAACTCAGCAGTCCAGGTTCCTGATGTCAGTTTGTAGGGCTGCCTTGGGTTTTTCAGGGCAGCACAAGTTTGAGGTGGGGACAACTTCGGTGTGGGCTCCATCCTTCGATATAAGGATTTTTTGCAGTCAGGGCCAGGAGCCCCTGGTCACATCCTTTTTCCATTTTCCCTGGGAAAGAAAACTCAGCAGTCCAGGTTCCTGATGTCAGTTTGTAGGGCTCCCTTGGGTGTATCAGGGCAGCACAAGTTTGAGGTGGGGACAACTTCGGTGTGGGCTCCATCCTTCGATATAAGGATTTTTTGCAGTCAGGGCCTGGGGCCCCTGGGCACAACCTTTTTCCATTTTCCCTGGGAAAGAAAACTCAGCAGTCCAGGTTCCTGATGTCAGTTTGTAGGGCTCCCTTGGGTCTATCAGGGCAGCACAAGTTTGAGGTGGGGACAACTTCAGTGTGGGGTCCATCCTTCGATATAAGGATTTTTTGCAGTCAGGGCCAAGGGCCCCCGGGCACAACCTTTGGCCATTTTCCCTGGGAAAGAAAACTCAGCAGTCCAGGTTCCTGATGTCAGTTTGTAGGGCTCCCTTGGGTCTATCAGGGCAGCACAAGTTTGAGGTGGGGACAACTTCGGTGTGGGGTCCATCCTTCGATATAAGGATTTTTTGTAGTGAGGCCCCAAACAAGGGCCAGGGGCCCCTGGGCACATCCTTTTTCCATTTTCCCTGGGAAAGAAAACTCAGCAGTCCAGGTTCCTGATGTCAGTTTGTAGGGCTCCCTTGGGTCTATCAGGGCAGCACAAGTTTGAGGTGGGGACAACTTCGGTGTGGGGTCCATCCTTCGATATAAGGATTCTTTGCAGTCAGGGCCAGGGGCCCCCGGGCACATCCTTTTTCCATTTTCCCTGGGAAAGAAAACTCAGCAGTCCAGGTTCCTGATGTCAGTTTGTAGGGCTCCCTTGGGTCTATCAGGGCAGCACAAGTTTGAGGTGGGGACAACTTCGGTGTGGGCTCCATCCTTCGATATAAGGATTTTTTGCAGTCAGGGCCAGGGGCCCCTGGGCACATCCTTTTTCCAGTTTCCCTGGGAAAGAAAACTCAGCACTCCAGGTTCCTGATGTCAGTTTGTAGGGCTCCCTTGGGTCTATCAGGGCAGCACAAGTTTGAGGTGGGGACAACTTCGGTGTGGAGTCCATCCTTCGATATAAGGATTTTTTTTAGTGAGGCCCCAAACAAGGGCCAGGGGCCCCTGGGCACAACCTTTTTCCATTTTCCCTGGGAAAAAAAACTCAGCAGTCCAGGTTCCTGATGTCAGTTTGTAGTGCTCCCTTGGGTCTATCAGGGCAGCACAAGTTTGAGGTGGGGAAAACTTCGGTGTGGGGTCCATCCTTCGATATAAGGATTTTTTGCAGTGAGGTCCCTGCCCAGGGCCAGGGCCCCTGGGCACATCCTTTTTCCATTTTCCCTGGGAAAGAAAACTCAGCAGTCCAGGTTCCTGATGTCAGTTTGTAGGGCTCCCTTGGGTGTATCAGGGCAGCACAAGTTTGAGGTGGGGACAACTTCGGTGTGGGGTCCATCCTTCGATATATGGATTCTTTGCAGTCAGAACCAGGGGCCCCCGGGCACATCCTTTTTCCATTTTCCCTGGGAAAGAAAACTCAGCAGTCCAGGTTCCTGATGTCAGTTTGTAGGGCTCCCTTGGGTCTATCAGGGCAGCACAAGTTTGAGGTGGGGACAACTTCGGTGCGGGGTCCATCCCTCGATATAAGGATTTTTTTCAGTCAGGGCCAAGGGCCCCCGGGCACAACCTTTGGCCATTTTCCCTGGGAAAGAAAACTCAGCAGTCCAGGTTCCTGATGTCAGTTTGTAGGGCTCCCTTGGGTCTATCAGGGCAGCACAAGTTTGAGGTGGGGACAACTTCGGTGTGGGGTCCATCCTTCGATATAAGGATTTTTTGTAGTGAGGCCCCAAACAAGGGCCAGGGGCCCCTGGGCACATCCTTTTTCCATTTTCCCTGGGAAAAAAAACTCAGCAGTCCAGGTTCCTGATGTCAGTTTGTAGGGCTCCCTTGGGTCTATCAGGGCAGCACAAGTTTGAGGTGGGGACAACTTCGGTGTGGGGTCCATCCTTCGATATAAGGATTCTTTGCAGTCAGGGCCAGGGGCCCCCGGGCACATCCTTTTTCCATTTTCCCTGGGAAAGAAAACTCAGCAGTCCAGGTTCCTGATGTCAGTTTGTAGGGCTCCCTTGGGTCTATCAGGGCAGCACAAGTTTGAGGTGGGGACAACTTCGGTGTGGGGTCCATCCTTCGATATAAGGATTCTTTGCAGTGAGGCCCCAGCCCATGTCCAGGGGCCCCTGGCACATCCTTTTTCCATTTTCCCTGGGAAAGAAAACTCAGCAGTCCAGGTTCCTGATGTCAGTTTGTAGGGCTCCCTTGGGTGTATCAGGGCAGCACAAGTTTGAGGTGGGGACAACTTCGGTGTGGGGTCCATCCCTCGATATAAGGATTTTTTTCAGTCAGGGCCAAGGGCCCCCGGGCACAACCTTTGGCCATTTTCCCTGGGAAAGAAAACTCAGCAGTCCAGGTTCCTGATGTCAGTTTGTAGGGCTCCCTTGGGTCTATCAGGGCAGCACAAGTTTGAGGTGGGGACAACTTCGGTGTGGGGTCCATCCTTCGATATAAGGATTTTTTGTAGTGAGGCCCCAAACAAGGGCCAGGGGCCCCTGGGCACATCCTTTTTCCATTTTCCCTGGGAAAAAAAAACTCAGCAGTCCAGGTTCCTGATGTCAGTTTGTAGGGCTCCCTTGGGTCTATCAGGGCAGCACAAGTTTGAGGTGGGGACAACTTCGGTGTGGGGTCCATCCTTCGATATAAGGATTCTTTGCAGTCAGGGCCAGGGGCCCCCGGGCACATCCTTTTTCCATTTTCCCTGGGAAAGAAAACTCAGCAGTCCAGGTTCCTGATGTCAGTTTGTAGGGCTCCCTTGGGTGTATCAGGGCAGCACAAGTTTGAGGTGGGGACAACTTCGGTGTGGGGTCCATCCTTCGATATAAGGATTTTTTGCAGTCAGGGCCAGGGGCCCCCGGGCACATCCTTTTTCCATTTTCCCTGGGAAAGAAAACTCAGCAGTCCAGGTTCCTGATGTCAGTTTGTTGGGCTCCCTTGGGTCTATCAGGGCAGCACAAGTTTGAGGTGGGGACAACTTCGGTGTGGGGTCCATCCTTCGATATAAGGATTTTTTTTAGTGAGGGCCCTGTCCAGGGCTAGGGGACCCTGGGCACATCCTTTTTCCATTTTCCCTGGGAAAGAAAACTCAGCAGTCCAGGTTCCTGATGTCAGTTTGTAGGGCTCCCTTGGGTCTATCAGGGCAGCACAAGTTTGAGGTGGGGACAACTTTGGTGTGGGGTCCATCCTTCGATATATGGATTTATTGCAGTCAGGGCCAGGGGCCCCTGGGCACATCCTTTTTCCATTTTCCCTGGGAAAGAAAACTCAGCAGTCCAGGTTCCTGATGTCAGTTTGTAGGGCTGCCTTGGGTCTATCAGGGCAGTACAAGTTTGAGGTGGGCACAGCTTCGGTGTGGGTTCCATTCTTCAATATAAGGATATTTTGCAGTCAGGGCCAGGGGCCCCTGGGCACATCCTTTTTCCATTTTCCCTGGGAAAGAAAACTCAGCAGTCCAGGTTCCTGATGTCAGTTTGTAGGGCTCCCTTGGGTCTATCAGGGCAGCACAAGTTTGAGTTGGGGACAACTTCGGTGTGGGGTCCATCCTTCGATATAAGGATTCTTTGCAGTGAGGCCCCAGCCCATGTCCAGGGGCCCCTGGCACAACCTTTTTCCATTTTCCCTGGGAAAGAAAACTCAGCAGTCCAGGTTCCTGATGTCAGTTTGTAGGGCTCCCTTGGGTCTATCAGGGCAGCACAAGTTTGAGGTGGGGACAACTTCGGTGTGGGGTCCATCCTTCGATATAAGGATTTTTTGCAGTCAGGGCCAGGGGCCCCTGGGCACATCCTTTTTCCATTTTCCCTGGGAAAGAAAACTCAGCACTCCAGGTTCCTGATGTCAATTTGTAGGGCTCCCTTGGGTCTATCAGGGCAGCACAAGTTTGAGGTGGGGACAACTTCGGTGTGGGGTCCATCCTTCGATATAAGGATTTTTTGCAGTCAGGGCCAGGGGACCCTGGGCACATCCTTTTTCCATTTTCCCTGGGAAAGAAAACTCAGCAGTCCAGGTTCCTGATGTCAGTTTGTAGGGCTCCCTTGGGTCTATCAGAGCAGCACAAGTTTGAGGTGGGGACAACTTCGGTGTGGGGTCCGTCCTTCGATATAAGGATTCTTTGCAATGAGGTCCCTACCCAGGTCCAGGGGCCCCTGGGCACATCATTTGGCCATTTTCCCTGGGAAAGAAAACTCAGCAGTCCAGGTTCCTGATGTCAGTTTGTAGGGCTCCCTTGGGTCTATCAGGGCAGCACAAGTTTGAGGTGGGGACAACTTCGGTGCGGGGTCCATCCCTCGATATAAGGATTTTTTTCAGTCAGGGCCAAGGGCCCCCGGGCACAACCTTTGGCCATTTTCCCTGGGAAAGAAAACTCAGCAGTCCAGGTTCCTGATGTCAGTTTGTAGGGCTCCCTTGGGTCTATCAGGGCAGCACAAGTTTGAGGTGGGGACAACTTCGGTGTGGGCTCCATCCTTCGATATAAGGATTTTTTGTAGTGAGGCCCCAAACAAGGGCCAGGGGCCCCTGGGCACATCCTTTTTCCATTTTCCCTGGGAAAAAAAACTCAGCAGTCCAGGTTCCTGATGTCAGTTTGTAGGGCTCCCTTGGGTCTATCAGGGCAGCACAAGTTTGAGGTGGGGACAACTTCGGTGTGGGGTCCATCCTTCGATATAAGGATTCTTTGCAGTCAGGGCCAGGGGCCCCCGGGCACATCCTTTTTCCATTTTCCCTGGGAAAGAAAACTCAGCAGTCCAGGTTCCTGATGTCAGTTTGTAGGGCTCCCTTGGGTCTATCAGGGCAGCACAAGTTTGAGGTGGGGACAACTTCGGTGTGGGGTCCATCCTTCGATATAAGGATTTTTTGCAGTCAGGGCCAGGGGCCCCCGGGCACATCCTTTTTCCATTTTCCCTGGGAAAGAAAACTCAGCAGTCAAGGTTCCTGATGTCAGTTTGTAGGGCTCCCTTGGGTCTATCAGGGCAGCACAAGTTTGAGGTGGGGAAAACTTCGGTGTGGGGTCCATCCTTCGATATAAGGATTTTTTGCAGTGAGGTCCCTGCCCAGGGCCAGGGCCCCTGGGCACATCCTTTTTCCATTTTCCCTGGGAAAGAAAACTCAGCAGTCCAGGTTCCTGATGTCAGTTTGTAGGGCTCCCTTGGGTCTATCAGGGCAGCACAAGTGTGAGGTGGGGACAACTTCGGTGTGGGGTCCATCCTTCGATATATGGATTCTTTGCAGTCAGAACCAGGGGCCCCCGGGCACATCCTTTTTCCATTTTCCCTGGGAAAGAAAAGTCAGCAGTAGAGGTTCCTGATGTCAGTTTGTAGGGCTCCCTTGGGTCTATCAGGGCAGCACAAGTTTGAGGTGGGGACAACTTCGGTGTGGGGTCCATCCTTCGATATAAGGATTTTTTGCAGTGAGGTCCCTGCACAGGGCCAGGGCCCCTGGGCACATCCTTTTTCCATTTTCCCTGGGAAAGAAAACTCAGCAGTCCAGGTTCCTGATGTCAGTTTGTAGGGCTCCCTTGGGTCTATCAGGGCAGCACAAGTTTGAGGTGGGGACAACTTCGGTGTGGGCTCCATCCTTCGATATAAGGATTTTTTGCAGTCAGGGCCAGGGGCCCCAGGGCACATCCTTTTTCCATTTTCCCTGGGAAAGAAAACTCAGCAGTCCAGGTTCCTGATGTCAGTTTGTAGGGTTCTCTTGGGTGTATCAGGGCAGCACAAGTTTGAGGTGGGGAGAACTTCGGTGTGGGGTCCATCCTTCGATATAAGGATTTTTTGCAGTCATGGCCAGGGGCCCCTGGGCACATCCTTTTTCCATTTTCCCTGGGAAAGAAAACTCAGCAGTCCAGGTTCCTGATGTCAGTTTGTAGGGCTCCCTTGGGTCTATCAGGGCAGCACAAGTTTGAGGTGGGGACAACTTCGGTGTGGGGTCCATCCTTCGATATAAGGATTTTTTGCAGTCATGGCCAGGGGCCCCTGGGCACATCCTTTTTCCATTTTCCCTGGGAAAGAAAACTCAGCAGTCCAGGTTCCTGATGTCAGTTTGTAGGGCTCCCTTGGGTCTATCAGGGCAGCACAAGTTTGAGGTGGGGACAACTTCGGTGTGGGGTCCATCCTTCGATATAAGGATTTCTTGCAGTGAGGTCCCTGCCCAGGGCCAGGGCCCCTGGGCACATCCTTTTTCCATTTTCCCTGGGAAAGAAAACTCAGCAGTCCAGGTTCCTGATGTCAGTTTGTAGGGCTCCCTTGGGTCTATCAGGGCAGCACAAGTTTGAGGTGGGGACAACTTCGGTGTGGGTTCCATCCTTCGATATAAGGATTTTTTGCAGTCAGGGCCAGGGGCCTCTGGGCACATCCTTTTTCCATTTTCCCTGGGAAAGAAAACTCAGCAGTCCAGGTTCCTGATGTCAGTTTGTAGGGCTCCCTTGGGTGTATCAGGGCAGCACAAGTTTGAGGTGGGGACAACTTCGGTGTGGGGTCCATCCTTCGATATAAGGATTCTTTGCAAGGAGGTCCCTACCCAGGTCCAGGGGCCCCTGGGCACATCATTTGGCCATTTTCCCTGGGAAAGAAAACTCAGCAGTCCAGGTTCCTGATGTCAGTTTGTAGGGCTCCCTTGGGTCTATCAGGGCAGCACAAGTTTGAGGTGGGGACAACTTCGGTGTGGGGTCCATCCTTCGATATAAGGATTCTTTGCAGTCAGGGCCAGGGGCCCCCGGGCACATCCTTTTTCCATTTTCCCTGGGAAAGAAAACTCAGCAGTCCAGGTTCCTGATGTCAGTTTGTAGGGCTCCCTTGGGTGTATCAGGGCAGCACAAGTTTGAGGTGGGGACAACTTCGGTGTGGGGTCCATCCTTCGATATAAGGATTTTTTGCAGTCAGGGCCAGGGGCCCCCGGGCACATCCTTTTTCCATTTTCCCTGGGAAAGAAAACTCAGCAGTCCAGGTTCCTGATGTCAGTTTGTAGGGCTCCCTTGGGTGTATCAGGGCAGCACAAGTTTGAGGTGGGGACAACTTCGGTGTGGGGTCCATCCTTCGATATAAGGATTCTTTGCAATGAGGTCCCTACCAAGGTCCAGGGGCCCCTGGGCACATCATTTGGCCATTTTCCCTGGGAAAGAAAACTCAGCAGTCCAGGTTCCTGATGTCAGTTTGTATGGCTCCCTTGGGTCTATCAGGGCAGCACAAGTTTGAGGTGGGGACAACTTCGGTGTGGGGTCCATCCTTCGATATAAGGATTTTTTGCAGTGAGGTCCCTGCCCAGGGCCGGGGCCCCTGGGCACATCCTTTTTCCATTTTCCCTGGGAAAGAAAACTCAGCAGTCCAGGTTCCTGATGTCAGTTTGTAGGGCTCCCTTGGGTGTATCAGGGCAGCACAAGTTTGAGGTGGGGACAACTTCGGTGTGGGGTCCATCCTTCGATATAAGGATTTTTTGCAGTCAGGGCCAGGGGCCCCCGGGCACATCCTTTTTCCATTTTCCCTGGGAAAGAAAACTCAGCAGTCCAGGTTCCTGATGTCAGTTTGTTGGGCTCCCTTGGGTCTATCAGGGCAGCACAAGTTTGAGGTGGGGACAACTTCGGTGTGGGGTCCATCCTTCGATATAAGGATTTTTTTTAGTGAGGGCCCTGTCCAGGGCTAGGGGACCCTGGGCACATCCTTTTTCCATTTTCCCTGGGAAAGAAAACTCAGCAGTCCAGGTTCCTGATGTCAGTTTGTAGGGCTCCCTTGGGTCTATCAGGGCAGCACAAGTTTGAGGTGGGGACAACTTTGGTGTGGGGTCCATCCTTCGATATATGGATTTATTGCAGTCAGGGCCAGGGGCCCCTGGGCACATCCTTTTTCCATTTTCCCTGGGAAAGAAAACTCAGCAGTCCAGGTTCCTGATGTCAGTTTGTAGGGCTGCCTTGGGTCTATCAGGGCAGTACAAGTTTGAGGTGGGCACAGCTTCGGTGTGGGTTCCATTCTTCAATATAAGGATATTTTGCAGTCAGGGCCAGGGGCCCCTGGGCACATCCTTTTTCCATTTTCCCTGGGAAAGAAAACTCAGCAGTCCAGGTTCCTGATGTCAGTTTGTAGGGCTGCCTTGGGTTTTTCAGGGCAGCACAAGTTTGAGGTGGGGACAACTTCGGTGTGGGCTCCATCCTTCGATATAAGGATTTTTTGCAGTCAGGGCCAGGAGCCCCTGGTCACATCCTTTTTCCATTTTCCCTGGGAAAGAAAACTCAGCAGTCCAGGTTCCTGATGTCAGTTTGTAGGGCTCCCTTGGGTGTATCAGGGCAGCACAAGTTTGAGGTGGGGACAACTTCGGTGTGGGCTCCATCCTTCGATATAAGGATTTTTTGCAGTCAGGGCCAGGGGCCCCTGGGCACAACCTTTTTCCATTTTCCCTGGGAAAGAAAACTCAGCAGTCCAGGTTCCTGATGTCAGTTTGTAGGGCTCCCTTGGGTCTATCAGGGCAGCACAAGTTTGAGGTGGGGACAACTTCGGTGTGGGGTCCATCCTTCGATATAAGGATTTTTTGCAGTGAGGTCCCTGCCCAGGGCCAGGGCCCCTGGGCGCATCCTTTTTCCATTTTCCCTGGGAAAGAAAACTCAGCAGTCCAGGTTCCTGATGTCAGTTTGTAGGGCTCCCTTGGGTCTATCAGGGCAGCACAAGTTTGAGGTGGGGACAACTTCGGTGTGGGCTCCATCCTTCGATATAAGGATTTTTTGCAGTCAGGGCCAGGGGCCCCAGGGCACATCCTTTTTCCATTTTCCCTGGGAAAGAAAACTCAGCAGTCCAGGTTCCTGATGTCAGTTTGTAGGGCTCCCTTGGGTCTATCAGGGCAGCACAAGTTTGAGGTGGGGACAACTTCGGTGTGGGGTCCATCCTTCGATATAAGGATTTTTTGCAGTCAGGGCCAGGGGCCCCATGGCACATCCTTTTTCCATTTTCCCTGGGAAAGAAAACTCAGCAGTCCAGGTTCCTGATGTCAGTTTGTAGGGCTCCCTTGGGTCTATCAGGGCAGCACAAGTTTGAGTTGGGGACAACTTCGGTGTGGGGTCCATCCTTCGATATAAGGATTCTTTGCAGTGAGGCCCCAGCCCATGTCCAGGGGCCCCTGGCACAACCTTTTTCCATTTTCCCTGGGAAAGAAAACTCAGCAGTCCAGGTTCCTGATGTCAGTTTGTAGGGCTCCCTTGGGTCTATCAGGGCAGCACAAGTTTGAGGTGGGGACAACTTCGGTGTGGGGTCCATCCTTCGATATAAGGATTTTTTGCAGTCAGGGCCAGGGGCCCCTGGGCACATCCTTTTTCCATTTTCCCTGGGAAAGAAAACTCAGCACTCCAGGTTCCTGATGTCAATTTGTAGGGCTCCCTTGGGTCTATCAGGGCAGCACAAGTTTGAGGTGGGGACAACTTCGGTGTGGGGTCCATCCTTCGATATAAGGATTTTTTGCAGTCAGGGCCAGGGGACCCTGGGCACATCCTTTTTCCATTTTCCCTGGGAAAGAAAACTCAGCAGTCCAGGTTCCTGATGTCAGTTTGTAGGGCTCCCTTGGGTCTATCAGAGCAGCACAAGTTTGAGGTGGGGACAACTTCGGTGTGGGGTCCGTCCTTCGATATAAGGATTCTTTGCAATGAGGTCCCTACCCAGGTCCAGGGGCCCCTGGGCACATCATTTGGCCATTTTCCCTGGGAAAGAAAACTCAGCAGTCCAGGTTCCTGATGTCAGTTTGTAGGGCTCCCTTGGGTCTATCAGGGCAGCACAAGTTTGAGGTGGGGACAACTTCGGTGCGGGGTCCATCCCTCGATATATGGATTTTTTTCAGTCAGGGCCAAGGGCCCCCGGGCACAACCTTTGGCCATTTTCCCTGGGAAAGAAAACTCAGCAGTCCAGGTTCCTGATGTCAGTTTGTAGGGCTCCCTTGGGTCTATCAGGGCAGCACAAGTTTGAGGTGGGGACAACTTCGGTGTGGGCTCCATCCTTCGATATAAGGATTTTTTGTAGTGAGGCCCCAAACAAGGGCCAGGGGCCCCTGGGCACATCCTTTTTCCATTTTCCCTGGGAAAAAAAACTGAGCAGTCCAGGTTCCTGATGTCAGTTTGTAGGGCTCCCTTGGGTCTATCAGGGCAGCACAAGTTTGAGGTGGGGACAACTTCGGTGTGGGCTCCATCCTTCGATATAAGGATTTTTTTTAGTGAGGCCCCAAACAAGGGCCAGGGGCCCCTGGGCACATCCTTTTTCCATTTTCCCTGGGAAAAAAAACTCAGCAGTCCAGGTTCCTGATGTCAGTTTGTAGTGCTCCCTTGGGTCTATCAGGGCAGCACAAGTTTGAGGTGGGGAAAACTTCGGTGTGGGGTCCATCCTTCGATATAAGGATTTTTTGCAGTGAGGTCCCTGCCCAGGGCCAGGGCCCCTGGGCACATCCTTTTTCCATTTTCCCTGGGAAAGAAAACTCAGCAGTCCAGGTTCCTGATGTCAGTTTGTAGGGCTCCCTTGGGTCTATCAGGGCAGCACAAGTTTGAGGTGGGGACAACTTCGGTGTGGGGTCCATCCTTCGATATAAGGATTTTTTGCAGTCATGGCCAGGGGCCCCTGGGCACATCCTTTTTCCATTTTCCCTGGGAAAGAAAACTCAGCAGTCCAGGTTCCTGATGTCAGTTTGTAGGGCTCCCTTGGGTCTATCAGGGCAGCACAAGTTTGAGGTGGGGACAACTTCGGTGTGGGGTCCATCCTTCGATATAAGGATTTCTTGCAGTGAGGTCCCTGCCCAGGGCCAGGGCCCCTGGGCACATCCTTTTTCCATTTTCCCTGGGAAAGAAAACTCAGCAGTCCAGGTTCCTGATGTCAGTTTGTAGGGCTCCCTTGGGTCTATCAGGGCAGCACAAGTTTGAGGTGGGGACAACTTCGGTGTGGGGTCCATCCTTCGATATATGGATTCTTTGCAGTCAGAACCAGGGGCCCCCGGGCACATCCTTTTTCCATTTTCCCTGGGAAAGAAAACTCAGCAGTCCAGGTTCCTGATGTCAGTTTGTAGGGCTCCCTTGGGTCTATCAGGGCAGCACAAGTTTGAGGTGGGGACAACTTCGGTGTGGGTTCCATCCTTCGATATAAGGATTATTTGCAGTCAGGGCCAGGGGCCTCTGGGCACATCCTTTTTCCATTTTCCCTGGGAAAGAAAACTCAGCAGTCCAGGTTCCTGATGTCAGTTTGTAGGGCTCCCTTGGGTGTATCAGGGCAGCACAAGTTTGAGGTGGGGACAACTTCGGTGTGGGGTCCATCCTTCGATATAAGGATTCTTTGCAATGAGGTCCCTACCCAGGTCCAGGGGCCCCTGGGCACATCATTTGGCCATTTTCCCTGGGAAAGAAAACTCAGCAGTCCAGGTTCCTGATGTCAGTTTGTAGGGCTCCCTTGGGTCTATCAGGGCAGCACAAGTTTGAGGTGGGGACAACTTCGGTGTGGGGTCCATCCTTCGATATAAGGATTCTTTGCAGTCAGGGCCAGGGGCCCCCGGGCACATCCTTTTTCCATTTTCCCTGGGAAAGAAAACTCAGCAGTCCAGGTTCCTGATGTCAGTTTGTAGGGCTCCCTTGGGTGTATCAGGGCAGCACAAGTTTGAGGTGGGGACAACTTCGGTGTGGGGTCCATCCTTCGATATAAGGATTTTTTGCAGTCAGGGCCAGGGGCCCCCGGGCACATCCTTTTTCCATTTTCCCTGGGAAAGAAAACTCAGCAGTCCAGGTTCCTGATGTCAGTTTGTAGGGCTCCCTTGGGTCTATCAGGGCAGCACAAGTTTGAGGTGGGGACAACTTCGGTGTGGGGTCCATCCTTCGATATAAGGATTCTTTGCAGTGAGGCCCCAGCCCATGTCCACGGGCCCCTGGCACAACCTTTTTCCATTTTCCCTGGGAAAGAAAACTCAGCAGTCCAGGTTCCTGATGTCAGTTTGTAGGGCTCCCTTGGGTCTATCAGGGCAGCACAAGTTTGAGGTGGGGACAACTTCGGTGTGGGGTCCATCCTTCGATATAAGGATTTTTTGCAGTCAGGGCCAGGGGCCCCTGGGCACATCCTTTTTCCATTTTCCCTGGGAAAGAAAACTCAGCAGTCCAGGTTCCTGATGTCAATTTGTAGGGCTCCCTTGGGTCTATCAGGGCAGCACAAGTTTGAGGTGGGGACAACTTCGGTGTGGGGTCCATCCTTCGATATAAGGATTTTTTGCAGTCAGGGCCAGGGGACCCTGGGCACATCCTTTTTCCATTTTCCCTGGGAAAGAAAACTCAGCAGTCCAGGTTCCTGATGTCAGTTTGTAGGGCTCCCTTGGGTCTATCAGAGCAGCACAAGTTTGAGGTGGGGACAACTTCGGTGTGGGGTCCGTCCTTCGATATAAGGATTCTTTGCAATGAGGTCCCTACCCAGGTCCAGGGGCCCCTGGGCACATCATTTGGCCATTTTCCCTGGGAAAGAAAACTCAGCAGTCCAGGTTCCTGATGTCAGTTTGTAGGGCTCCCTTGGGTCTATCAGGGCAGCACAAGTTTGAGGTGGGGACAACTTCGGTGCGGGGTCCATCCCTCGATATAAGGATTTTTTTCAGTCAGGGCCAAGGGCCCCCGGGCACAACCTTTGGCCATTTTCCCTGGGAAAGAAAACTCAGCAGTCCAGGTTCCTGATGTCAGTTTGTAGGGCTCCCTTGGGTCTATCAGGGCAGCACAAGTTTGAGGTGGGGACAACTTCGGTGTGGGGTCCATCCTTCGATATAAGGATTTTTTGTAGTGAGGCCCCAAACAAGGGCCAGGGGCCCCTGGGCACATCCTTTTTCCATTTTCCCTGGGAAAAAAAACTCAGCAGTCCAGGTTCCTGATGTCAGTTTGTAGGGCTCCCTAGGGTCTATCAGGGCAGCACAAGTTTGAGGTGGGGACAACTTCGGTGTGGGGTCCATCCTTCGATATAAGGATTCTTTGCAGTCAGGGCCAGGGGCCCCCGGGCACATCCTTTTTCCATTTTCCCTGGGAAAGAAAACTCAGCAGTCCAGGTTCCTGATGTCAGTTTGTAGGGCTCCCTTGGGTCTATCAGGGCAGCACAAGTTTGAGGTGGGGACAACTTCGGTGTGGGGTCCATCCTTCGATATAAGGATTCTTTGCAGTGAGGCCCCAGCCCATGTCCAGGGGCCCCTGGCACATCCTTTTTCCATTTTCCCTGGGAAAGAAAACTCAGCAGTCCAGGTTCCTGATGTCAGTTTGTAGGGCTCCCTTGGGTGTATCAGGGCAGCACAAGTTTGAGGTGGGGACAACTTCGGTGTGGGGTCCATCCCTCGATATAAGGATTTTTTTCAGTCAGGGCCAAGGGCCCCCGGGCACAACCTTTGGCCATTTTCCCTGGGAAAGAAAACTCAGCAGTCCAGGTTCCTGATGTCAGTTTGTAGGGCTCCCTTGGGTCTATCAGGGCAGCACAAGTTTGAGGTGGGGACAACTTCGGTGTGGGGTCCATCCTTCGATATAAGGATTTTTTGTAGTGAGGCCCCAAACAAGGGCCAGGGGCCCCTGGGCACATCCTTTTTCCATTTTCCCTGGGAAAAAAAACTCAGCAGTCCAGGTTCCTGATGTCAGTTTGTAGGGCTCCCTTGGGTCTATCAGGGCAGCACAAGTTTGAGGTGGGGACAACTTCGGTGTGGGGTCCATCCTTCGATATAAGGATTCTTTGCAGTCAGGGCCAGGGGCCCCCGGGCACATCCTTTTTCCATTTTCCGTGGGAAAGAAAACTCAGCAGTCCAGGTTCCTGATGTCAGTTTGTAGGGCTCCCTTGGGTGTATCAGGGCAGCACAAGTTTGAGGTGGGGACAACTTCGGTGTGGGGTCCATCCTTCGATATAAGGATTTTTTGCAGTCAGGGCCAGGGGCCCCCGGGCACATCCTTTTTCCATTTTCCGTGGGAAAGAAAACTCAGCAGTCCAGGTTCCTGATGTCAGTTTGTTGGGCTCCCTTGGATCTATCAGGGCAGCACAAGTTTGAGGTGGGGACAACTTCGGTGTGGGGTCCATCCTTCGATATAAGGATTTTTTTTAGTGAGGGCCCTGTCCAGGGCTAGGGGACCCTGGGCACATCCTTTTTCCATTTTCCCTGGGAAAGAAAACTCAGCAGTCCAGGTTCCTGATGTCAGTTTGTAGGGCTCCCTTGGGTCTATCAGGGCAGCACAAGTTTGAGGTGGGGACAACTTTGGTGTGGGGTCCATCCTTCGATATATGGATTTATTGCAGTCAGGGCCAGGGGCCCCTGGGCACATCCTTTTTCCATTTTCCCTGGGAAAGAAAACTCAGCAGTCCAGGTTCCTGATGTCAGTTTGTAGGGCTGCCTTGGGTCTATCAGGGCAGTACAAGTTTGAGGTGGGCACAGCTTCGGTGTGGGTTCCATTCTTCAATATAAGGATATTTTGCAGTCAGGGCCAGGGGCCCCTGGGCACATCCTTTTTCCATTTTCCCTGGGAAAGAAAACTCAGCAGTCCAGGTTCCTGATGTCAGTTTGTAGGGCTCCCTTGGGTGTATCAGGGCAGCACAAGTTTGAGGTGGGGACAACTTCGGTGTGGGCTCCATCCTTCGATATAAGGATTTTTTGCAGTCAGGGCCAGGGGCCCCTGGGCACAACCTTTTTCCATTTTCCCTGGGAAAGAAAACTCAGCAGTCCAGGTTCCTGATGTCAGTTTGTAGGGCTCCCTTGGGTCTATCAGGGCAGCACAAGTTTGAGGTGGGGACAACTTCAGTGTGGGGTCCATCCTTCGATATAAGGATTTTTTGCAGTCAGGGCCAAGGGCCCCCGGGCACAACCTTTGGCCATTTTCCCTGGGAAAGAAAACTCAGCAGTCCAGGTTCCTGATGTCAGTTTGTAGGGCTCCCTTGGGTCTATCAGGGCAGCACAAGTTTGAGGTGGGGACAACTTCGGTGTGGGGTCCATCCTTCGATATAAGGATTTTTTGTAGTGAGGCCCCAAACAAGGGCCAGGGGCCCCTGGGCACATCCTTTTTCCATTTTCCCTGGGAAAGAAAACTCAGCAGTCCAGGTTCCTGATGTCAGTTTGTAGGGCTCCCTTGGGTCTATCAGGGCAGCACAAGTTTGAGGTGGGGACAACTTCGGTGTGGGGTCCATCCTTCGATATAAGGATTCTTTGCAGTCAGGGCCAGGGGCCCCCGGGCACATCCTTTTTCCATTTTCCCTGGGAAAGAAAACTCAGCAGTCCAGGTTCCTGATGTCAGTTTGTAGGGCTCCCTTGGGTCTATCAGGGCAGCACAAGTTTGAGGTGGGGACAACTTCGGTGTGGGGTCCATCCTTCGATATAAGGATTCTTTGCAGTCAGGGCCAGGGGCCCCTGGGCACATCCTTTTTCCATTTTCCCTGGGAAAGAAAACTCAGCAGTCCAGGTTCCTGATGTCAGTTTGTAGGGCTCCCTTGGGTCTATCAGGGCAGCACAAGTTTGAGGTGGGGACAACTTCGGTGTGGGGTCCATCCTTCGATATAAGGATTCTTTGCAGTGAGGCCCCAGCCCATGTCCACGGGCCCCTGGCACAACCTTTTTCCATTTTCCCTGGGAAAGAAAACTCAGCAGTCCAGGTTCCTGATGTCAGTTTGTAGGGCTCCCTTGGGTCTATCAGGGCAGCACAAGTTTGAGGTGGGGACAACTTCGGTGTGGGGTCCATCCTTCGATATAAGGATTTTTTGCAGTCAGGGCCAGGGGCCCCTGGGCACATCCTTTTTCCATTTTCCCTGGGAAAGAAAACTCAGCACTCCAGGTTCCTGATGTCAATTTGTAGGGCTCCCTTGGGTCTATCAGGGCAGCACAAGTTTGAGGTGGGGACAACTTCGGTGTGGGGTCCATCCTTCGATATAAGGATTTTTTGCAGTCAGGGCCAGGGGACCCTGGGCACATCCTTTTTCCATTTTCCCTGGGAAAGAAAACTCAGCAGTCCAGGTTCCTGATGTCAGTTTGTAGGGCTCCCTTGGGTCTATCAGAGCAGCACAAGTTTGAGGTGGGGACAACTTCGGTGTGGGGTCCATCCTTCGATATAAGGATTCTTTGCAGTGAGGCCCCAGCCCATGTCCAGGGGCCCCTGGCACATCCTTTTTCCATTTTCCCTGGGAAAGAAAACTCAGCAGTCCAGGTTCCTGATGTCAGTTTGTAGGGCTCCCTTGGGTGTATCAGGGCAGCACAAGTTTGAGGTGGGGACAACTTCGGTGTGGGGTCCATCCCTCGATATAAGGATTTTTTTCAGTCAGGGCCAAGGGCCCCCGGGCACAACCTTTGGCCATTTTCCCTGGGAAAGAAAACTCAGCAGTCCAGGTTCCTGATGTCAGTTTGTAGGGCTCCCTTGGGTCTATCAGGGCAGCACAAGTTTGAGGTGGGGACAACTTCGGTGTGGGGTCCATCCTTCGATATAAGGATTTTTTGTAGTGAGGCCCCAAACAAGGGCCAGGGGCCCCTGGGCACATCCTTTTTCCATTTTCCCTGGGAAAAAAAACTCAGCAGTCCAGGTTCCTGATGTCAGTTTGTAGGGCTCCCTTGGGTCTATCAGGGCAGCACAAGTTTGAGGTGGGGACAACTTCGGTGTGGGGTCCATCCTTCGATATAAGGATTCTTTGCAGTCAGGGCCAGGGGCCCCCGGGCACATCCTTTTTCCATTTTCCCTGGGAAAGAAAACTCAGCAGTCCAGGTTCCTGATGTCAGTTTGTAGGGCTCCCTTGGGTGTATCAGGGCAGCACAAGTTTGAGGTGGGGACAACTTCGGTGTGGGGTCCATCCTTCGATATAAGGATTTTTTGCAGTCAGGGCCAGGGGCCCCCGGGCACATCCTTTTTCCATTTTCCCTGGGAAAGAAAACTCAGCAGTCCAGGTTCCTGATGTCAGTTTGTTGGGCTCCCTTGGATCTATCAGGGCAGCACAAGTTTGAGGTGGGGACAACTTCGGTGTGGGGTCCATCCTTCGATATAAGGATTTTTTTTAGTGAGGGCCCTGTCCAGGGCTAGGGGACCCTGGGCACATCCTTTTTCCATTTTCCCTGGGAAAGAAAACTCAGCAGTCCAGGTTCCTGATGTCAGTTTGTAGGGCTCCCTTGGGTCTATCAGGGCAGCACAAGTTTGAGGTGGGGACAACTTTGGTGTGGGGTCCATCCTTCGATATATGGATTTATTGCAGTCAGGGCCAGGGGCCCCTGGGCACATCCTTTTTCCATTTTCCCTGGGAAAGAAAACTCAGCAGTCCAGGTTCCTGATGTCAGTTTGTAGGGCTGCCTTGGGTCTATCAGGGCAGTACAAGTTTGAGGTGGGCACAGCTTCGGTGTGGGTTCCATTCTTCAATATAAGGATATTTTGCAGTCAGGGCCAGGGGCCCCTGGGCACATCCTTTTTCCATTTTCCCTGGGAAAGAAAACTCAGCAGTCCAGGTTCCTGATGTCAGTTTGTAGGGCTGCCTTGGGTTTTTCAGGGCAGCACAAGTTTGAGGTGGGGACAACTTCGGTGTGGGCTCCATCCTTCGATATAAGGATTTTTTGCAGTCAGGGCCAGGAGCCCCTGGTCACATCCTTTTTCCATTTTCCCTGGGAAAGAAAACTCAGCAGTCCAGGTTCCTGATGTCAGTTTGTAGGGCTCCCTTGGGTGTATCAGGGCAGCACAAGTTTGAGGTGGGGACAACTTCGGTGTGGGCTCCATCCTTCGATATAAGGATTTTTTGCAGTCAGGGCCAGGGGCCCCTGGGCACAACCTTTTTCCATTTTCCCTGGGAAAGAAAACTCAGCAGTCCAGGTTCCTGATGTCAGTTTGTAGGGCTCCCTTGGGTCTATCAGGGCAGCACAAGTTTGAGGTGGGGACAACTTCAGTGTGGGGTCCATCCTTCGATATAAGGATTTTTTGCAGTCAGGGCCAAGGGCCCCCGGGCACAACCTTTGGCCATTTTCCCTGGGAAAGAAAACTCAGCAGTCCAGGTTCCTGATGTCAGTTTGTAGGGCTCCCTTGGGTCTATCAGGGCAGCACAAGTTTGAGGTGGGGACAACTTCGGTGTGGGGTCCATCCTTCGATATAAGGATTTTTTGTAGTGAGGCCCCAAACAAGGGCCAGGGGCCCCTGGGCACATCCTTTTTCCATTTTCCCTGGGAAAGAAAACTCAGCAGTCCAGGTTCCTGATGTCAGTTTGTAGGGCTCCCTTGGGTCTATCAGGGCAGCACAAGTTTGAGGTGGGGACAACTTCGGTGTGGGGTCCATCCTTCGATATAAGGATTCTTTGCAGTCAGGGCCAGGGGCCCCCGGGCACATCCTTTTTCCATTTTCCCTGGGAAAGAAAACTCAGCAGTCCAGGTTCCTGATGTCAGTTTGTAGGGCTCCCTTGGGTCTATCAGGGCAGCACAAGTTTGAGGTGGGGACAACTTCGGTGTGGGCTCCATCCTTCGATATAAGGATTTTTTGCAGTCAGGGCCAGGGGCCCCTGGGCACATCCTTTTTCCAGTTTCCCTGGGAAAGAAAACTCAGCACTCCAGGTTCCTGATGTCAGTTTGTAGGGCTCCCTTGGGTCTATCAGGGCAGCACAAGTTTGAGGTGGGGACAACTTCGGTGTGGAGTCCATCCTTCGATATAAGGATTTTTTTTAGTGAGGCCCCAAACAAGGGCCAGGGGCCCCTGGGCACAACCTTTTTCCATTTTCCCTGGGAAAAAAAACTCAGCAGTCCAGGTTCCTGATGTCAGTTTGTAGTGCTCCCTTGGGTCTATCAGGGCAGCACAAGTTTGAGGTGGGGAAAACTTCGGTGTGGGGTCCATCCTTCGATATAAGGATTTTTTGCAGTGAGGTCCCTGCCCAGGGCCAGGGCCCCTGGGCACATCCTTTTTCCATTTTCCCTGGGAAAGAAAACTCAGCAGTCCAGGTTCCTGATGTCAGTTTGTAGGGCTCCCTTGGGTCTATCAGGGCAGCACAAGTTTGAGGTGGGGACAACTTCGGTGTGGGGTCCATCCTTCGATATATGGATTCTTTGCAGTCAGAACCAGGGGCCCCCGGGCACATCCTTTTTCCATTTTCCCTGGGAAAGAAAACTCAGCAGTCCAGGTTCCTGATGTCAGTTTGTAGGGCTCCCTTGGGTCTATCAGGGCAGCACAAGTTTGAGGTGGGGACAACTTCGGTGCGGGGTCCATCCCTCGATATAAGGATTTTTTTCAGTCAGGGCCAAGGGCCCCCGGGCACAACCTTTGGCCATTTTCCCTGGGAAAGAAAACTCAGCAGTCCAGGTTCCTGATGTCAGTTTGTAGGGCTCCCTTGGGTCTATCAGGGCAGCACAAGTTTGAGGTGGGGACAACTTCGGTGTGGGGTCCATCCTTCGATATAAGGATTTTTTGTAGTGAGGCCCCAAACAAGGGCCAGGGGCCCCTGGGCACATCCTTTTTCCATTTTCCCTGGGAAAAAAAACTCAGCAGTCCAGGTTCCTGATGTCAGTTTGTAGGGCTCCCTTGGGTCTATCAGGGCAGCACAAGTTTGAGGTGGGGACAACTTCGGTGTGGGGTCCATCCTTCGATATAAGGATTCTTTGCAGTCAGGGCCAGGGGCCCCCGGGCACATCCTTTTTCCATTTTCCCTGGGAAAGAAAACTCAGCAGTCCAGGTTCCTGATGTCAGTTTGTAGGGCTCCCTTGGGTCTATCAGGGCAGCACAAGTTTGAGGTGGGGACAACTTCGGTGTGGGGTCCATCCTTCGATATAAGGATTCTTTGCAGTGAGGCCCCAGCCCATGTCCAGGGGCCCCTGGCACATCCTTTTTCCATTTTCCCTGGGAAAGAAAACTCAGCAGTCCAGGTTCCTGATGTCAGTTTGTAGGGCTCCCTTGGGTGTATCAGGGCAGCACAAGTTTGAGGTGGGGACAACTTCGGTGTGGGGTCCATCCCTCGATATAAGGATTTTTTTCAGTCAGGGCCAAGGGCCCCCGGGCACAACCTTTGGCCATTTTCCCTGGGAAAGAAAACTCAGCAGTCCAGGTTCCTGATGTCAGTTTGTAGGGCTCCCTTGGGTCTATCAGGGCAGCACAAGTTTGAGGTGGGGACAACTTCGGTGTGGGGTCCATCCTTCGATATAAGGATTTTTTGTAGTGAGGCCCCAAACAAGGGCCAGGGGCCCCTGGGCACATCCTTTTTCCATTTTCCCTGGGAAAAAAAACTCAGCAGTCCAGGTTCCTGATGTCAGTTTGTAGGGCTCCCTTGGGTCTATCAGGGCAGCACAAGTTTGAGGTGGGGACAACTTCGGTGTGGGGTCCATCCTTCGATATAAGGATTTTTTTTAGTGAGGGCCCTGTCCAGGGCTAGGGGACCCTGGGCACATCCTTTTTCCATTTTCCCTGGGAAAGAAAACTCAGCAGTCCAGGTTCCTGATGTCAGTTTGTAGGGCTCCCTTGGGTCTATCAGGGCAGCACAAGTTTGAGGTGGGGACAACTTTGGTGTGGGGTCCATCCTTCGATATATGGATTTATTGCAGTCAGGGCCAGGGGCCCCTGGGCACATCCTTTTTCCATTTTCCCTGGGAAAGAAAACTCAGCAGTCCAGGTTCCTGATGTCAGTTTGTAGGGCTGCCTTGGGTCTATCAGGGCAGTACAAGTTTGAGGTGGGCACAGCTTCGGTGTGGGTTCCATTCTTCAATATAAGGATATTTTGCAGTCAGGGCCAGGGGCCCCTGGGCACATCCTTTTTCCATTTTCCCTGGGAAAGAAAACTCAGCAGTCCAGGTTCCTGATGTCAGTTTGTAGGGCTGCCTTGGGTTTTTCAGGGCAGCACAAGTTTGAGGTGGGGACAACTTCGGTGTGGGCTCCATCCTTCGATATAAGGATTTTTTGCAGTCAGGGCCAGGAGCCCCTGGTCACATCCTTTTTCCATTTTCCCTGGGAAAGAAAACTCAGCAGTCCAGGTTCCTGATGTCAGTTTGTAGGGCTCCCTTGGGTGTATCAGGGCAGCACAAGTTTGAGGTGGGGACAACTTCGGTGTGGGCTCCATCCTTCGATATAAGGATTTTTTGCAGTCAGGGCCAGGGGCCCCTGGGCACAACCTTTTTCCATTTTCCCTGGGAAAGAAAACTCAGCAGTCCAGGTTCCTGATGTCAGTTTGTAGGGCTCCCTTGGGTCTATCAGGGCAGCACAAGTTTGAGGTGGGGACAACTTCGGTGTGGGGTCCATCCTTCGATATAAGGATTTTTTGCAGTGAGGTCCCTGCCCAGGGCCAGGGCCCCTGGGCACATCCTTTTTCCATTTTCCCTGGGAAAGAAAACTCAGCAGTCCAGGTTCCTGATGTCAGTTTGTAGGGCTCCCTTGGGTCTATCAGGGCAGCACAAGTTTGAGGTGGGGACAACTTCGGTGTGGGCTCCATCCTTCGATATAAGGATTTTTTGCAGTCAGGGCCAGGGGCCCCAGGGCACATCCTTTTTCCATTTTCCCTGGGAAAGAAAACTCAGCAGTCCAGGTTCCTGATGTCAGTTTGTAGGGCTCCCTTGGGTCTATCAGGGCAGCACAAGTTTGAGGTGGGGACAACTTCGGTGTGGGGTCCATCCTTCGATATAAGGATTTTTTGCAGTCAGGGCCAGGGGCCCCATGGCACATCCTTTTTCCATTTTCCCTGGGAAAGAAAACTCAGCAGTCCAGGTTCCTGATGTCAGTTTGTAGGGCTCCCTTGGGTCTATCAGGGCAGCACAAGTTTGAGTTGGGGACAACTTCGGTGTGGGGTCCATCCTTCGATATAAGGATTCTTTGCAGTGAGGCCCCAGCCCATGTCCAGGGGCCCCTGGCACATCCTTTTTCCATTTTCCCTGGGAAAGAAAACTCAGCAGTCCAGGTTCCTGATGTCAGTTTGTAGGGCTCCCTTGGGTCTATCAGGGCAGCACAAGTTTGAGGTGGGGACAACTTCGGTGTGGGGTCCATCCTTCGATATAAGGATTTTTTGCAGTCAGGGCCAGGGGCCCCTGGGCACATCCTTTTTCCATTTTCCCTGGGAAAGAAAACTCAGCACTCCAGGTTCCTGATGTCAATTTGTAGGGCTCCCTTGGGTCTATCAGGGCAGCACAAGTTTGAGGTGGGGACAACTTCGGTGTGGGGTCCATCCTTCGATATAAGGATTTTTTGCAGTCAGGGCCAGGGGACCCTGGGCACATCCTTTTTCCATTTTCCCTGGGAAAGAAAACTCAGCAGTCCAGGTTCCTGATGTCAGTTTGTAGGGCTCCCTTGGGTCTATCAGAGCAGCACAAGTTTGAGGTGGGGACAACTTCGGTGTGGGGTCCGTCCTTCGATATAAGGATTCTTTGCAATGAGGTCCCTACCCAGGTCCAGGGGCCCCTGGGCACATCATTTGGCCATTTTCCCTGGGAAAGAAAACTCAGCAGTCCAGGTTCCTGATGTCAGTTTGTAGGGCTCCCTTGGGTCTATCAGGGCAGCACAAGTTTGAGGTGGGGACAACTTCGGTGCGGGGTCCATCCCTCGATATAAGGATTTTTTTCAGTCAGGGCCAAGGGCCCCCGGGCACAACCTTTGGCCATTTTCCCTGGGAAAGAAAACTCAGCAGTCCAGGTTCCTGATGTCAGTTTGTAGGGCTCCCTTGGGTCTATCAGGGCAGCACAAGTTTGAGGTGGGGACAACTTCGGTGTGGGCTCCATCCTTCGATATAAGGATTTTTTGTAGTGAGGCCCCAAACAAGGGCCAGGGGCCCCTGGGCACATCCTTTTTCCATTTTCCCTGGGAAAAAAAACTCAGCAGTCCAGGTTCCTGATGTCAGTTTGTAGGGCTCCCTTGGGTCTATCAGGGCAGCACAAGTTTGAGGTGGGGACAACTTCGGTGTGGGGTCCATCCTTCGATATAAGGATTCTTTGCAGTCAGGGCCAGGGGCCCCCGGGCACATCCTTTTTCCATTTTCCCTGGGAAAGAAAACTCAGCAGTCCAGGTTCCTGATGTCAGTTTGTAGGGCTCCCTTGGGTCTATCAGGGCAGCACAAGTTTGAGGTGGGGACAACTTCGGTGTGGGGTCCATCCTTCGATATAAGGATTTTTTGCAGTCAGGGCCAGGGGCCCCCGGGCACATCCTTTTTCCATTTTCCCTGGGAAAGAAAACTCAGCAGTCCAGGTTCCTGATGTCAGTTTGTAGGGCTCCCTTGGGTCTATCAGGGCAGCACAAGTTTGAGGTGGGGACAACTTCGGTGTGGGCTCCATCCTTCGATATAAGGATTTTTTTTAGTGAGGCCCCAAACAAGGGCCAGGGGCCCCTGGGCACATCCTTTTTCCATTTTCCCTGGGAAAAAAAACTCAGCAGTCCAGGTTCCTGATGTCAGTTTGTAGTGCTCCCTTGGGTCTATCAGGGCAGCACAAGTTTGAGGTGGGGAAAACTTCGGTGTGGGGTCCATCCTTCGATATAAGGATTTTTTGCAGTGAGGTCCCTGCCCAGGGCCAGGGCCCCTGGGCACATCCTTTTTCCATTTTCCCTGGGAAAGAAAACTCAGCAGTCCAGGTTCCTGATGTCAGTTTGTAGGGCTCCCTTGGGTCTATCAGGGCAGCACAAGTTTGAGGTGGGGACAACTTCGGTGTGGGGTCCATCCTTCGATATATGGATTCTTTGCAGTCAGAACCAGGGGCCCCCGGGCACATCCTTTTTCCATTTTCCCTGGGAAAGAAAAGTCAGCAGTAGAGGTTCCTGATGTCAGTTTGTAGGGCTCCCTTGGGTCTATCAGGGCAGCACAAGTTTGAGGTGGGGACAACTTCGGTGTGGGGTCCATCCTTCGATATAAGGATTTTTTGCAGTGAGGTCCCTGCACAGGGCCAGGGCCCCTGGGCACATCCTTTTTCCATTTTCCCTGGGAAAGAAAACTCAGCAGTCCAGGTTCCTGATGTCAGTTTGTAGGGCTCCCTTGGGTCTATCAGGGCAGCACAAGTTTGAGGTGGGGACAACTTCGGTGTGGGCTCCATCCTTCGATATAAGGATTTTTTGCAGTCAGGGCCAGGGGCCCCAGGGCACATCCTTTTTCCATTTTCCCTGGGAAAGAAAACTCAGCAGTCCAGGTTCCTGATGTCAGCTGTAGGGTTCTCTTGGGTGTATCAGGGCAGCACAAGTTTGAGGTGGGGAGAACTTCGGTGTGGGGTCCATCCTTCGATATAAGGATTTTTTGCAGTCATGGCCAGGGGCCCCTGGGCACATCCTTTTTCCATTTTCCCTGGGAAAGAAAACTCAGCAGTCCAGGTTCCTGATGTCAGTTTGTAGGGCTCCCTTGGGTCTATCAGGGCAGCACAAGTTTGAGGTGGGGACAACTTCGGTGTGGGGTCCATCCTTCGATATAAGGATTTTTTGCAGTCATGGCCAGGGGCCCCTGGGCACATCCTTTTTCCATTTTCCCTGGGAAAGAAAACTCAGCAGTCCAGGTTCCTGATGTCAGTTTGTAGGGCTCCCTTGGGTCTATCAGGGCAGCACAAGTTTGAGGTGGGGACAACTTCGGTGTGGGGTCCATCCTTCGATATAAGGATTTCTTGCAGTGAGGTCCCTGCCCAGGGCCAGGGCCCCTGGGCACATCCTTTTTCCATTTTCCCTGGGAAAGAAAACTCAGCAGTCCAGGTTCCTGATGTCAGTTTGTAGGGCTCCCTTGGGTCTATCAGGGCAGCACAAGTTTGAGGTGGGGACAACTTCGGTGTGGGGTCCATCCTTCGATATATGGATTCTTTGCAGTCAGAACCAGGGGCCCCCGGGCACATCCTTTTTCCATTTTCCCTGGGAAAGAAAACTCAGCAGTCCAGGTTCCTGATATCAGTTTGTAGGGCTCCCTTGGGTGTATCAGGGCAGCACAAGTTTGAGGTGGGGACAACTTCGGTGTGGGGTCCATCCTTCGATATAAGGATTTTTTGCAGTCAGGGCCAGGGGCCCCCGGGCACATCCTTTTTCCATTTTCCCTGGGAAAGAAAACTCAGCAGTCCAGGTTCCTGATGTCAGTTTGTAGGGCTCCCTTGGGTGTATCAGGGCAGCACAAGTTTGAGGTGGGGACAACTTCGGTGTGGGGTCCATCCTTCGATATAAGGATTCTTTGCAATGAGGTCCCTACCAAGGTCCAGGGGCCCCTGGGCACATCATTTGGCCATTTTCCCTGGGAAAGAAAACTCAGCAGTCCAGGTTCCTGATGTCAGTTTGTATGGCTCCCTTGGGTCTATCAGGGCAGCACAAGTTTGAGGTGGGGACAACTTCGGTGTGGGGTCCATCCTTCGATATAAGGATTTTTTGCAGTGAGGTCCCTGCCCAGGGCCGGGGCCCCTGGGCACATCCTTTTTCCATTTTCCCTGGGAAAGAAAACTCAGCAGTCCAGGTTCCTGATGTCAGTTTGTAGGGCTCCCTTGGGTGTATCAGGGCAGCACAAGTTTGAGGTGGGGACAACTTCGGTGTGGGGTCCATCCTTCGATATAAGGATTTTTTGCAGTCAGGGCCAGGGGCCCCCGGGCACATCCTTTTTCCATTTTCCCTGGGAAAGAAAACTCAGCAGTCCAGGTTCCTGATGTCAGTTTGTTGGGCTCCCTTGGGTCTATCAGGGCAGCACAAGTTTGAGGTGGGGACAACTTCGGTGTGGGGTCCATCCTTCGATATAAGGATTTTTTTTAGTGAGGGCCCTGTCCAGGGCTAGGGGACCCTGGGCACATCCTTTTTCCATTTTCCCTGGGAAAGAAAACTCAGCAGTCCAGGTTCCTGATGTCAGTTTGTAGGGCTCCCTTGGGTCTATCAGGGCAGCACAAGTTTGAGGTGGGGACAACTTTGGTGTGGGGTCCATCCTTCGATATATGGATTTATTGCAGTCAGGGCCAGGGGCCCCTGGGCACATCCTTTTTCCATTTTCCCTGGGAAAGAAAACTCAGCAGTCCAGGTTCCTGATGTCAGTTTGTAGGGCTGCCTTGGGTCTATCAGGGCAGTACAAGTTTGAGGTGGGCACAGCTTCGGTGTGGGTTCCATTCTTCAATATAAGGATATTTTGCAGTCAGGGCCAGGGGCCCCTGGGCACATCCTTTTTCCATTTTCCCTGGGAAAGAAAACTCAGCAGTCCAGGTTCCTGATGTCAGTTTGTAGGGCTGCCTTGGGTTTTTCAGGGCAGCACAAGTTTGAGGTGGGGACAACTTCGGTGTGGGCTCCATCCTTCGATATAAGGATTTTTTGCAGTCAGGGCCAGGAGCCCCTGGTCACATCCTTTTTCCATTTTCCCTGGGAAAGAAAACTCAGCAGTCCAGGTTCCTGATGTCAGTTTGTAGGGCTCCCTTGGGTGTATCAGGGCAGCACAAGTTTGAGGTGGGGACAACTTCGGTGTGGGCTCCATCCTTCGATATAAGGATTTTTTGCAGTCAGGGCCAGGGGCCCCTGGGCACAACCTTTTTCCATTTTCCCTGGGAAAGAAAACTCAGCAGTCCAGGTTCCTGATGTCAGTTTGTAGGGCTCCCTTGGGTCTATCAGGGCAGCACAAGTTTGAGGTGGGGACAACTTCGGTGTGGGGTCCATCCTTCGATATAAGGATTTTTTGCAGTGAGGTCCCTGCCCAGGGCCAGGGCCCCTGGGCGCATCCTTTTTCCATTTTCCCTGGGAAAGAAAACTCAGCAGTCCAGGTTCCTGATGTCAGTTTGTAGGGCTCCCTTGGGTCTATCAGGGCAGCACAAGTTTGAGGTGGGGACAACTTCGGTGTGGGCTCCATCCTTCGATATAAGGATTTTTTGCAGTCAGGGCCAGGGGCCCCAGGGCACATCCTTTTTCCATTTTCCCTGGGAAAGAAAACTCAGCAGTCCAGGTTCCTGATGTCAGTTTGTAGGGCTCCCTTGGGTCTATCAGGGCAGCACAAGTTTGAGTTGGGGACAACTTCGGTGTGGGGTCCATCCTTCGATATAAGGATTCTTTGCAGTGAGGCCCCAGCCCATGTCCAGGGGCCCCTGGCACAACCTTTTTCCATTTTCCCTGGGAAAGAAAACTCAGCAGTCCAGGTTCCTGATGTCAGTTTGTAGGGCTCCCTTGGGTCTATCAGGGCAGCACAAGTTTGAGGTGGGGACAACTTCGGTGTGGGGTCCATCCTTCGATATAAGGATTTTTTGCAGTCAGGGCCAGGGGCCCCTGGGCACATCCTTTTTCCATTTTCCCTGGGAAAGAAAACTCAGCACTCCAGGTTCCTGATGTCAATTTGTAGGGCTCCCTTGGGTCTATCAGGGCAGCACAAGTTTGAGGTGGGGACAACTTCGGTGTGGGCTCCATCCTTCGATATAAGGATTTTTTGCAGTCAGGGCCAGGGGACCCTGGGCACATCCTTTTTCCATTTTCCCTGGGAAAGAAAACTCAGCAGTCCAGGTTCCTGATGTCAGTTTGTAGGGCTCCCTTGGGTCTATCAGAGCAGCACAAGTTTGAGGTGGGGACAACTTCGGTGTGGGGTCCGTCCTTCGATATAAGGATTCTTTGCAATGAGGTCCCTACCCAGGTCCAGGGGCCCCTGGGCACATCATTTGGCCATTTTCCCTGGGAAAGAAAACTCAGCAGTCCAGGTTCCTGATGTCAGTTTGTAGGGCTCCCTTGGGTCTATCAGGGCAGCACAAGTTTGAGGTGGGGACAACTTCGGTGTGGGCTCCATCCTTCGATATAAGGATTTTTTTTAGTGAGGCCCCAAACAAGGGCCAGGGGCCCCTGGGCACATCCTTTTTCCATTTTCCCTGGGAAAAAAAACTCAGCAGTCCAGGTTCCTGATGTCAGTTTGTAGTGCTCCCTTGGGTCTATCAGGGCAGCACAAGTTTGAGGTGGGGAAAACTTCGGTGTGGGGTCCATCCTTCGATATAAGGATTTTTTGCAGTGAGGTCCCTGCCCAGGGCCAGGGCCCCTGGGCACATCCTTTTTCCATTTTCCCTGGGAAAGAAAACTCAGCAGTCCAGGTTCCTGATGTCAGTTTGTAGGGCTCCCTTGGGTCTATCAGGGCAGCACAAGTTTGAGGTGGGGACAACTTCGGTGTGGGGTCCATCCTTCGATATAAGGATTTTTTGCAGTCAGGGCCAGGAGCCCCTGGGCACATCCTTTTTCCATTTTCCCTGGGAAAGAAAACTCAGCAGTAGAGGTTCCTGATGTCAGTTTGTAGGGCTCCCTTGGGTGTATCAGGGCAGCACAAGTTTGAGGTGGGGACAACTTCGGTGTGGGCTCCATCCTTCGATATAAGGATTTTTTGCAGTCAGGGCCAGGGGCCCCTGGGCACAACCTTTTTCCATTTTCCCTGGGAAAGAAAACTCAGCAGTCCAGGTTCCTGATGTCAGTTTGTAGGGCTCCCTTGGGTCTATCAGGGCAGCACAAGTTTGAGGTGGGGACAACTTCAGTGTGGGGTCCATCCTTCGATATAAGGATTTTTTGCAGTCAGGGACAGGGGCCCCAGGGCACATCCTTTTTCCATTTTCCCTGGGAAAGAAAACTCAGCAGTCCAGGTTCCTGATGTCAGTTTGTAGGGCTCCCTTGGGTCTATCAGGGCAGCACAAGTTTGAGGTGGGGACAACTTCGGTGTGGGGTCCATCCTTCGATATAAGGATTTTTTGCAGTCATGGCCAGGGGCCCCTGGGCACATCCTTTTTCCATTTTCCCTGGGAAAGAAAACTCAGCAGTCCAGGTTCCTGATGTCAGTTTGTAGGGCTCCCTTGGGTCTATCAGGGCAGCACAAGTTTGAGGTGGGGACAACTTCGGTGTGGGGTCCATCCTTCGATATAAGGATTTCTTGCAGTGAGGTCCCTGCCCAGGGCCAGGGCCCCTGGGCACATCCTTTTTCCATTTTCCCTGGGAAAGAAAACTCAGCAGTCCAGGTTCCTGATGTCAGTTTGTAGGGCTCCCTTGGGTCTATCAGGGCAGCACAAGTTTGAGGTGGGGACAACTTCGGTGTGGGGTCCATCCTTCGATATATGGATTCTTTGCAGTCAGAACCAGGGGCCCCCGGGCACATCCTTTTTCCATTTTCCCTGGGAAAGAAAACTCAGCAGTCCAGGTTCCTGATGTCAGTTTGTAGGGCTCCCTTGGGTCTATCAGGGCAGCACAAGTTTGAGGTGGGGACAACTTCGGTGTGGGTTCCATCCTTCGATATAAGGATTTTTTGCAGTCAGGGCCAGGGGCCTCTGGGCACATCCTTTTTCCATTTTCCCTGGGAAAGAAAACTCAGCAGTCCAGGTTCCTGATGTCAGTTTGTAGGGCTCCCTTGGGTGTATCAGGGCAGCACAAGTTTGAGGTGGGGACAACTTCGGTGTGGGGTCCATCCTTCGATATAAGGATTCTTTGCAATGAGGTCCCTACCCAGGTCCAGGGGCCCCTGGGCACATCATTTGGCCATTTTCCCTGGGAAAGAAAACTCAGCAGTCCAGGTTCCTGATGTCAGTTTGTAGGGCTCCCTTGGGTCTATCAGGGCAGCACAAGTTTGAGGTGGGGACAACTTCGGTGTGGGGTCCATCCTTCGATATAAGGATTCTTTGCAGTCAGGGCCAGGGGCCCCCGGGCACATCCTTTTTCCATTTTCCCTGGGAAAGAAAACTCAGCAGTCCAGGTTCCTGATGTCAGTTTGTAGGGCTCCCTTGGGTGTATCAGGGCAGCACAAGTTTGAGGTGGGGACAACTTCGGTGTGGGGTCCATCCTTCGATATAAGGATTTTTTGCAGTCAGGGCCAGGGGCCCCCGGGCACATCCTTTTTCCATTTTCCCTGGGAAAGAAAACTCAGCAGTCCAGGTTCCTGATGTCAGTTTGTAGGGCTCCCTTGGGTCTATCAGGGCAGCACAAGTTTGAGGTGGGGACAACTTCGGTGTGGGGTCCATCCTTCGATATAAGGATTTTTTGCAGTGAGGTCCCTGCCCTGGGCCGGGGCCCCTGGGCACATCCTTTTTCCATTTTCCCTGGGAAAGAAAACTCAGCAGTCCAGGTTCCTGATGTCAGTTTGTAGGGCTCCCTTGGGTCTATCAGGGCAGCACAAGTTTGAGGTGGGGACAACTTCGGTGTGGGGTCCATCCTTCGATATAAGGATTTTTTGCAGTCAGGGCCAGGGGCCCCAGGGCACATCCTTTTTCCATTTTCCCTGGGAAAGAAAACTCAGCAGTCCAGGTTCCTGATGTCAGTTTGTAGGGTTCTCTTGGGTGTATCAGGGCAGCACAAGTTTGAGGTGGGGAGAACTTCGGTGTGGGGTCCATCCTTCGATATAAGGATTTTTTGCAGTCATGGCCAGGGGCCCCTGGGCACATCCTTTTTCCATTTTCCCTGGGAAAGAAAACTCAGCAGTCCAGGTTCCTGATGTCAGTTTGTAGGGCTCCCTTGGGTGTATCAGGGCAGCACAAGTTTGAGGTGGGGACAACTTCGGTGTGGGGTCCATCCTACGATATAAGGATTTTTTGCAGTCAGGGCCAGGGGCCCCCGGGCACATCCTTTTTCCATTTTCCCTGGGA
The DNA here is from genome assembly GCF_046129695.1 of Lonchura striata. Classification (NCBI taxonomy): domain Eukaryota; kingdom Metazoa; phylum Chordata; class Aves; order Passeriformes; family Estrildidae; genus Lonchura; species Lonchura striata. The sequence continues at coordinate 376,462 of NW_027461085.1, forward strand.
AAGAAAACTCAGCAGTCCAGGTTCCTGATGTCAGTTTGTAGGGCTCCCTTGGGTCTATCAGGGCAGCACAAGTTTGAGGTGGGGACAACTTCGGTGTGGGGTCCATCCTTCGATATAAGGATTTTTTTTAGTGAGGGCCCTGTCCAGGGCTAGGGGACCCTGGGCACATCCTTTTTCCATTTTCCCTGGGAAAGAAAACTCAGCAGTCCAGGTTCCTGATGTCAGTTTGTAGGGCTCCCTTGGGTCTATCAGGGCAGCACAAGTTTGAGGTGGGGACAACTTCGGTGTGGGCTCCATCCTTCGATATAAGGATTTTTTGCAGTCAGGGCCAGGGGCCCCAGGGCACATCCTTTTTCCATTTTCCCTGGGAAAGAAAACTCAGCAGTCCAGGTTCCTGATGTCAGTTTGTAGGGTTCTCTTGGGTGTATCAGGGCAGCACAAGTTTGAGGTGGGGACAACTTCGGTGTGGGGTCCATCCTTCGATATAAGGATTTTTTGCAGTCATGGCCAGGGGCCCCTGGGCACATCCTTTTTCCATTTTCCCTGGGAAAGAAAACTCAGCAGTCCAGGTTCCTGATGTCAGTTTGTAGGGCTCCCTTGGGTCTATCAGGGCAGCACAAGTTTGAGGTGGGGAGAACTTCGGTGTGGGGTCCATCCTTCGATATAAGGATTTTTTGCAGTCATGGCCAGGGGCCCCTGGGCACATCCTTTTTCAATTTTCCCTGGGAAAGAAAACTCAGCAGTCCAGGTTCCTGATGTCAGTTTGTAGGGCTCCCTTGGGTCTATCAGGGCAGCACAAGTTTGAGGTGGGGACAACTTCGGTGTGGGGTCCATCCTTCGATATAAGGATTTTTTGCAGTGAGGTCCCTGCCCAGGGCCAGGGCCCCTGGGCACATCCTTTTTCCATTTTCCCTGGGAAAGAAAACTCAGCAGTCCAGGTTCCTGATGTCAGTTTGTAGGGCTCCCTTGGGTCTATCAGGGCAGCACAAGTTTGAGGTGGGGACAACTTCGGTGTGGGTTCCATCCTTCGATATAAGGATTTTTTGCAGTCAGGGCCAGGGGCCCCTGGGCACATCCTTTTTCCATTTTCCCTGGGAAAGAAAACTCAGCAGTCCAGGTTCCTGATGTCAGTTTGTAGGGCTCCCTTGGGTCTATCAGGGCAGCACAAGTTTGAGGTGGGGACAACTTCGGTGTGGAGTCCATCCTTCGATATAAGGATTCTTTGCAGTCAGGGCCAGGGGCCCCTGGGCACATCCTTTTTCCATTTTCCCTGGGAAAGAAAACTCAGCAGTCCAGGTTCCTGATGTCAGTTTGTAGGGCTCCCTTGGGTGTATCAGGGCAGCACAAGTTTGAGGTGGGGACAACTTCGGTGTGGGGTCCATCCTTCGATATAAGGATTCTTTGCAATGAGGTCCCTACCCAGGTCCAGGGGCCCCTGGGCACATCCTTTGGCCATTTTCCCTGGGAAAGAAAACTCAGCAGTCCAGGTTCCTGATGTCAGTTTGTAGGGCTCCCTTGGGTGTATCAGGGCAGCACAAGTTTGAGGTGGGGACAACTTCGGTGTGGGGTGCATCCTTCGATATAAGGATTTTTTGCAGTCAGGGCCAGGGGCCCCTGGGCACATCCTTTTTCCATTTTCCCTGGGAAAGAAAACTCAGCAGTCCAGGTTCCTGATGTCAGTTTGTAGGGCTCCCTTGGGTGTATCAGGGCAGCACAAGTTTGAGGTGGGGACAACTTCGGTGTGGGGTCCATCCTTCGATATAAGGATTCTTTGCAATGAGGTCCCTACCAAGGTCCAGGGGCCCCTGGGCACATCATTTGGCCATTTTCCCTGGGAAAGAAAACTCAGCAGTCCAGGTTCCTGATGTCAGTTTGTATGGCTCCCTTGGGTCTATCAGGGCAGCACAAGTTTGAGGTGGGGACAACTTCGGTGTGGGGTCCATCCTTCGATATAAGGATTTTTTGCAGTGAGGTCCCTGCCCAGGGCCGGGGCCCCTGGGCACATCCTTTTTCCATTTTCCCTGGGAAAGAAAACTCAGCAGTCCAGGTTCCTGATGTCAGTTTGTAGGGCTCCCTTGGGTCTATCAGGGCAGCACAAGTTTGAGGTGGGGACAACTTCGGTGTGGGGTCCATCCTTCGATATAAGGATTTTTTGCAGTCAGGGCCAGGGGCCCCAGGGCACATCCTTTTTCCATTTTCCCTGGGAAAGAAAACTCAGCAGTCCAGGTTCCTGATGTCAGTTTGTAGGGTTCTCTTGGGTGTATCAGGGCAGCACAAGTTTGAGGTGGGGAGAACTTCGGTGTGGGGTCCATCCTTCGATATAAGGATTTTTTGCAGTCATGGCCAGGGGCCCCTGGGCACATCCTTTTTCCATTTTCCCTGGGAAAGAAAACTCAGCAGTCCAGGTTCCTGATGTCAGTTTGTAGGGCTCCCTTGGGTGTATCAGGGCAGCACAAGTTTGAGGTGGGGACAACTTCGGTGTGGGGTCCATCCTACGATATAAGGATTTTTTGCAGTCAGGGCCAGGGGCCCCCGGGCACATCCTTTTTCCATTTTCCCTGGGAAAGAAAACTCAGCAGTCCAGGTTCCTGATGTCAGTTTGTAGGGCTCCCTTGGGTCTATCAGGGCAGCACAAGTTTGAGGTGGGGACAACTTCGGTGTGGGGTGCATCCTTCGATATAAGGATTTTTTTTAGTGAGGGCCCTGTCCAGGGCTAGGGGACCCTGGGCACATCCTTTTTCCATTTTCCCTGGGAAAGAAAACTCAGCAGTCCAGGTTCCTGATGTCAGTTTGTAGGGCTCCCTTGGGTCTATCAGGGCAGCACAAGTTTGAGGTGGGGAGAACTTCGGTGTGGGGTCCATCCTTCGATATAAGGATTTTTTGCAGTCAGGGCCAGGGGCCCCTGGGCACATCCTTTTTCCATTTTCCCTGGGAAAGAAAACTCAGCACTCCAGGTTCCTGATGTCAGTTTGTAGGGCTGCCTTGGGTTTATCAGGGCAGCACAAGTTTGAGGTGGGGACAACTTCGGTGTGGGCTCCATCCTTCGATATAAGGATTTTTTGCAGTCAGGGCCAGGAGCCCCTGGGCACATCCTTTTTCCATTTTCCCTGGGAAAGAAAACTCAGCAGTCCAGGTTCCTGATGTCAGTTTGTAGGGCTCCCTTTGGTCTATCAGGGCAGCACAAGTTTGACGTGGGGACAACTTCGGTGTGGGGTCCATCCTTCGATATAAGGATTTTTTGCAGTCAGGGACAGGGGCCCCTGGGCACATCCTTTTTCCATTTTCCCTGGGAAAGAAAACTCAGCAGTAGAGGTTCCTGATGTCAGTTTGTAGGGCTCCCTTGGGTCTATCAGGGCAGCACAAGTTTGAGGTGGGGACAACTTCGGTGTGGGGTCTATCCTTCGATATAAGGATTTTTTGCAGTGAGGTCCCTGCCCAGGGCGAGGGCCCCTGGGCACATCCTTTTTCCATTTTCCCTGGGAAAGAAAACTCAGCAGTCCAGGTCCCTGATGTCAGTTTGTAGGGCTCCCTTGGGTCTATCAGGGCAGCACAAGTTTGAGGTGGGGACAACTTCGGTGTGGGCTCCATCCTTCGATATAAGGATTTTTTGCAGTCAGGGCCAGGGGCCCCAGGGCACATCCTTTTTCCATTTTCCCTGGGAAAGAAAACTCAGCAGTCCAGGTTCCTGATGTCAATTTGTAGGGCTTCCTTGGGTCTATCAGGGCAGCACAAGTTTGAGGTGGGGACAACTTTGGTGTGGGGTCCATCCTTCGATATAAGGATTCTTTGCAATGAGGTCCCTACCCAGGTCCAGGGGCCCCTGGGCACATCCTTTTTCCATTTTCCCTGGGAAAGAAAACTCAGCAGTCCAGGTTCCTGATGTCAGTTTGTAGGGCTCACTTGGGTCTATCAGGGCAGCACAAGTTTGAGGTGGGGACAACTTCGGTGTGGGCTCCATCCTTCGATATAAGGATTTTTTGCAGTCAGGGCCAGGGGCCCCAGGGCACATCCTTTTTCCATTTTCCCTGGGAAAGAAAACTCAGCAGTCCAGGTTCCTGATGTCAGTTTGTAGGGTTCTCTTGGGTGTATCAGGGCAGCACAAGTTTGAGGTGGGGACAACTTCGGTGTGGGGTCCATCCTTCGATATAAGGATTTTTTGCAGTCATGGCCAGGGGCCCCTGGGCACATCCTTTTTCCATTTTCCCTGGGAAAGAAAACTCAGCAGTCCAGGTTCCTGATGTCAGTTTGTAGGGCTCCCTTGGGTCTATCAGGGCAGCACAAGTTTGAGGTGGGGAGAACTTCGGTGTGGGGTCCATCCTTCGATATAAGGATTTTTTGCAGTCATGGCCAGGGGCCCCTGGGCACATCCTTTTTCAATTTTCCCTGGGAAAGAAAACTCAGCAGTCCAGGTTCCTGATGTCAGTTTGTAGGGCTCCCTTGGGTCTATCAGGGCAGCACAAGTTTGAGGTGGGGACAACTTCGGTGTGGGGTCCATCCTTCGATATAAGGATTTTTTGCAGTGAGGTCCCTGCCCAGGGCCAGGGCCCCTGGGCACATCCTTTTTCCATTTTCCCTGGGAAAGAAAACTCAGCAGTCCAGGTTCCTGATGTCAGTTTGTAGGGCTCCCTTGGGTCTATCAGGGCAGCACAAGTTTGAGGTGGGGACAACTTCGGTGTGGGTTCCATCCTTCGATATAAGGATTTTTTGCAGTCAGGGCCAGGGGCCCCTGGGCACATCCTTTTTCCATTTTCCCTGGGAAAGAAAACTCAGCAGTCCAGGTTCCTGATGTCAGTTTGTAGGGCTCCCTTGGGTGTATCAGGGCAGCACAAGTTTGAGGTGGGGACAACTTCGGTGTGGGGTCCATCCTTCGATATAAGGATTCTTTGCAGTCAGGGCCAGGGGCCCCTGGGCACATCCTTTTTCCATTTTCCCTGGGAAAGAAAACTCAGCAGTCCAGGTTCCTGATGTCAGTTTGTAGGGCTCCCTTGGGTGTATCAGGGCAGCACAAGTTTGAGGTGGGGACAACTTCGGTGTGGGGTCCATCCTTCGATATAAGGATTCTTTGCAATGAGGTCCCTACCCAGGTCCAGGGGCCCCTGGGCACATCCTTTGGCCATTTTCCCTGGGAAAGAAAACTCAGCAGTCCAGGTTCCTGATGTCAGTTTGTAGGGCTCCCTTGGGTCTATCAGGGCAGCACAAGTTTGAGGTGGGGACAACTTCGGTGTGGGGTCCATCCTTCGATATAAGGATTTTTTGCAGTGAGGTCCCTGCCCAGGGCCAGGGGCCCCTGGGCACATCCTTTTTCCATTTTCCCTGGGAAAGAAAACTCAGCAGTCCAGGTTCCTGATGTCAGTTTGTAGGGCTCCCTTGGGTCTATCAGGGCAGCACAAGTTTGAGGTGGGGACAACTTCGGTGTGGGGTCCATCCTTCGATATAAGGATTTTTTGCAGTGAGGTCCCTGCCCAGGGCCAGGGCCCCTGGGCACATCCTTTTTCCATTTTCCCTGGGAAAGAAAACTCAGCAGTCCAGGTTCCTGATGTCAGTTTGTAGGGCTCCCTTGGGTCTATCAGGGCAGCACAAGTTTGAGGTGGGGACAACTTCGGTGTGGGGTCCATCCTTCGATATAAGGATTTTTTGCAGTCAGGGACAGGGGCCCCTGGGCACATCCTTTTTCCATTTTCCCTGGGAAAGAAAACTCAGCAGTCCAGGTTCCTGATGTCAGTTTGTAGGGCTCCCTTGGGTGTATCAGGGCAGCACAAGTTTGAGGTGGGGACAACTTCGGTGTGGGCTCCATCCTTCGATATAAGGATTTTTTGCAGTCAGGGCCAGGGGCCCCTGGGCACAACCTTTTTCCATTTTCCCTGGGAAAGAAAACTCAGCAGTCCAGGTTCCTGATGTCAGTTTGTAGGGCTCCCTTGGGTCTATCAGGGCAGCACAAGTTTGAGGTGGGGACAACTTCAGTGTGGGGTCCATCCTTCGATATAAGGATTTTTTGCAGTCAGGGACAGGGGCCCCTGGGCACATCCTTTTTCCATTTTCCCTGGGAAAGAAAACTCAGCAGTCCAGGTTCCTGATGTCAGTTTGTAGGGCTCCCTTGGGTCTATCAGGGCAGCACAAGTTTGAGGTGGGGACAACTTCGGTGTGGGCTCCATCCTTCGATATAAGGATTTTTTGCAGTCAGGGACAGGGGCCCCTGGGCACATCCTTTTTCCATTTTCCCTGTGAAAGAAAACTCAGCAGTAGAGGTTCCTGATGTCAGTTTGTAGGGCTCCCTTGGGTCTATCAGGGCAGCACAAGTTTGAGGTGGGGACAACTTCGGTGTGGGGTCCATCCTTCGATATAAGGATTTTTTGCAGTCAGGGCCAGGGGCCCCTGGGCACATCCTTTTTCCATTTTCCCTGGGAAAGAAAACTCAGCAGTCCAGGTTCCTGATGTCAGTTTGTAGGGCTCCCTTGGGTCTATCAGGGCAGCACAAGTTTGAGTTGGGGACAACTTCGGTGTGGGGTCCATCCTTCGATATAAGGATTCTTTGCAGTGAGGGCCCAGCCCATGTCCAGGGGCCCCTGGCACATCCTTTTTCCATTTTCCCTGGTAAAGAAAACTCAGCAGTCCAGGTTCCTGATGTCAGTTTGTAGGGCTCCCTTGGGTCTATCAGGGCAGCACAAGTTTGAGGTGGGGACAACTTCGGTGTGGGGTCCATCCTTCGATATAAGGATTTTTTGCAGTCAGGGCCAGGGGCCCCTGGGCACATCCTTTTTCCATTTTCCCTGGGAAAGAAAACTCAGCACTCCAGGTTCCTGATGTCAATTTGTAGGGCTCCCTTGGGTCTATCAGGGCAGCACAAGTTTGAGGTGGGGACAACTTCGGTGTGGGGTCCATCCTTCGATATAAGGATTTTTTGCAGTCAGGGCCAGGGGACCCTGGGCACATCCTTTTTCCATTTTCCCTGGGAAAGAAAACTCAGCAGTCCAGGTTCCTGATGTCAGTTTGTAGGGCTCCCTTGGGTCTATCAGAGCAGCACAAGTTTGAGGTGGGGACAACTTCGGTGTGGGGTCCGTCCTTCGATATAAGGATTCTTTGCAATGAGGTCCCTACCCAGGTCCAGGGGCCCCTGGGCACATCATTTGGCCATTTTCCCTGGGAAAGAAAACTCAGCAGTCCAGGTTCCTGATGTCAGTTTGTAGGGCTCCCTTGGGTCTATCAGGGCAGCACAAGTTTGAGGTGGGGACAACTTCGGTGCGGGGTCCATCCCTCGATATAAGGATTTTTTTCAGTCAGGGCCAAGGGCCCCCGGGCACAACCTTTGGCCATTTTCCCTGGGAAAGAAAACTCAGCAGTCCAGGTTCCTGATGTCAGTTTGTAGGGCTCCCTTGGGTCTATCAGGGCAGCACAAGTTTGAGGTGGGGACAACTTCGGTGTGGGGTCCATCCTTCGATATAAGGATTTTTTGCAGTCAGGGACAGGGGCCCCTGGGCATATCCTTTTTCCATTTTCCCTGGGAAAGAAAACTCAGCAGTAGAGGTTCCTGATGTCAGTTTGTAGGGCTCCCTTGGGTCTATCAGGGCAGCACAAGTTTGAGGTGGGGACAACTTCGGTGTGGGGTCCATCCTTCGATATAAGGATTTTTTGCAGTCAGGGCCAGGGGCCCCATGGCACATCCTTTTTCCATTTTCCCTGGGAAAGAAAACTCAGCAGTCCAGGTTCCTGATGTCAGTTTGTAGGGCTCCCTTGGGTCTATCAGGGCAGCACAAGTTTGAGTTGGGGACAACTTCGGTGTGGGGTCCATCCTTCGATATAAGGATTCTTTGCAGTGAGGCCCCAGCCCATGTCCAGGGGCCCCTGGCACAACCTTTTTCCATTTTCCCTGGGAAAGAAAACTCAGCAGTCCAGGTTCCTGATGTCAGTTTGTAGGGCTCCCTTGGGTCTATCAGGGCAGCACAAGTTTGAGGTGGGGACAACTTCGGTGTGGGGTCCATCCTTCGATATAAGGATTTTTTGCAGTCAGGGCCAGGGGCCCCTGGGCACATCCTTTTTCCATTTTCCCTGGGAAAGAAAACTCAGCACTCCAGGTTCCTGATGTCAATTTGTAGGGCTCCCTTGGGTCTATCAGGGCAGCACAAGTTTGAGGTGGGGACAACTTCGGTGTGGGGTCCATCCTTCGATATAAGGATTTTTTGCAGTCAGGGCCAGGGGACCCTGGGCACATCCTTTTTCCATTTTCCCTGGGAAAGAAAACTCAGCAGTCCAGGTTCCTGATGTCAGTTTGTAGGGCTCCCTTGGGTCTATCAGGGCAGCACAAGTTTGAGGTGGGGACAACTTCGGTGTGGGGTCCGTCCTTCGATATAAGGATTCTTTGCAATGAGGTCCCTACCCAGGTCCAGGGGCCCCTGGGCACATCATTTGGCCATTTTCCCTGGGAAAGAAAACTCAGCAGTCCAGGTTCCTGATGTCAGTTTGTAGGGCTCCCTTGGGTCTATCAGGGCAGCACAAGTTTGAGGTGGGGACAACTTCGGTGTGGGCTCCATCCTTCGATTTAAGGATTTTTTGCAGTCAGGGCCAGGAGCCCCTGGGCACATCCTTTTTCCATTTTCCCTGGGAAAGAAAACTCAGCAGTCCAGGTTCCTGATGTCAGTTTGTAGGGTTCTCTTGGGTGTATCAGGGCAGCACAAGTTTGAGGTGGGGACAACTTCGGTGTGGGCTCCATCCTTCGATTTAAGGATTTTTTGCAGTCAGGGCCAGGAGCCCCTGGGCACATCCTTTTTCCATTTTCCCTGGGAAAGAAAACTCAGCAGTCCAGGTTCCTGATGTCAGTTTGTAGGGTTCTCTTGGGTGTATCAGGGCAGCACAAGTTTGAGGTGGGGAGAACTTCGGTGTGGGGTCCATCCTTCGATATAAGGATTTTTTGCAGTCATGGCCAGGGGCCCCTGGGCACATCCTTTTTCCATTTTCCCTGGGAAAGAAAACTCAGCAGTCCAGGTTCCTGATGTCAGTTTGTAGGGCTCCCTTGGGTGTATCAGGGCAGCACAAGTTTGAGGTGGGGACAACTTCGGTGTGGGGTCCATCCTACGATATAAGGATTTTTTGCAGTCAGGGCCAGGGGCCCCCGGGCACATCCTTTTTCCATTTTCCCTGGGAAAGAAAACTCAGCAGTCCAGGTTCCTGATGTCAGTTTGTAGGGCTCCCTTGGGTCTATCAGGGCAGCACAAGTTTGAGGTGGGGACAACTTCGGTGTGGGGTGCATCCTTCGATATAAGGATTTTTTTTAGTGAGGGCCCTGTCCAGGGCTAGGGGACCCTGGGCACATCCTTTTTCCATTTTCCCTGGGAAAGAAAACTCAGCAGTCCAGGTTCCTGATGTCAGTTTGTAGGGCTCCCTTGGGTCTATCAGGGCAGCACAAGTTTGAGGTGGGGAGAACTTCGGTGTGGGGTCCATCCTTCGATATAAGGATTTTTTGCAGTCAGGGCCAGGGGCCCCTGGGCACATCCTTTTTCCATTTTCCCTGGGAAAGAAAACTCAGCACTCCAGGTTCCTGATGTCAGTTTGTAGGGCTGCCTTGGGTTTATCAGGGCAGCACAAGTTTGAGGTGGGGACAACTTCGGTGTGGGCTCCATCCTTCGATATAAGGATTTTTTGCAGTCAGGGCCAGGAGCCCCTGGGCACATCCTTTTTCCATTTTCCCTGGGAAAGAAAACTCAGCAGTCCAGGTTCCTGATGTCAGTTTGTAGGGCTCCCTTTGGTCTATCAGGGCAGCACAAGTTTGACGTGGGGACAACTTCGGTGTGGGGTCCATCCTTCGATATAAGGATTTTTTGCAGTCAGGGACAGGGGCCCCTGGGCACATCCTTTTTCCATTTTCCCTGGGAAAGAAAACTCAGCAGTAGAGGTTCCTGATGTCAGTTTGTAGGGCTCCCTTGGGTCTATCAGGGCAGCACAAGTTTGAGGTGGGGACAACTTCGGTGTGGGATCTATCCTTCGATATAAGGATTTTTTGCAGTGAGGTCCCTGCCCAGGGCGAGGGCCCCTGGGCACATCCTTTTTCCATTTTCCCTGGGAAAGAAAACTCAGTAGTCCAGGTCCCTGATGTCAGTTTGTAGGGCTCCCTTGGGTCTATCAGGGCAGCACAAGTTTGAGGTGGGGACAACTTCGGTGTGGGCTCCATCCTTCGATATAAGGATTTTTTGCAGTCAGGGCCAGGGGCCCCAGGGCACATCCTTTTTCCATTTTCCCTGGGAAAGAAAACTCAGCAGTCCAGGTTCCTGATGTCAATTTGTAGGGCTTCCTTGGGTCTATCAGGGCAGCACAAGTTTGAGGTGGGGACAACTTTGGTGTGGGGTCCATCCTTCGATATAAGGATTCTTTGCAATGAGGTCCCTACCCAGGTCCAGGGGCCCCTGGGCACATCCTTTTTCCATTTTCCCTGGGAAAGAAAACTCAGCAGTCCAGGTTCCTGATGTCAGTTTGTAGGGCTCACTTGGGTCTATCAGGGCAGCACAAGTTTGAGGTGGGGACAACTTCGGTGTGGGCTCCATCCTTCGATATAAGGATTTTTTGCAGTCAGGGCCAGGGGCCCCAGGGCACATCCTTTTTCCATTTTCCCTGGGAAAGAAAACTCAGCAGTCCAGGTTCCTGATGTCAGTTTGTAGGGTTCTCTTGGGTGTATCAGGGCAGCACAAGTTTGAGGTGGGGACAACTTCGGTGTGGGGTCCATCCTTCGATATAAGGATTTTTTGCAGTCATGGCCAGGGGCCCCTGGGCACATCCTTTTTCCATTTTCCCTGGGAAAGAAAACTCAGCAGTCCAGGTTCCTGATGTCAGTTTGTAGGGCTCCCTTGGGTCTATCAGGGCAGCACAAGTTTGAGGTGGGGAGAACTTCGGTGTGGGGTCCATCCTTCGATATAAGGATTTTTTGCAGTCATGGCCAGGGGCCCCTGGGCACATCCTTTTTCAATTTTCCCTGGGAAAGAAAACTCAGCAGTCCAGGTTCCTGATGTCAGTTTGTAGGGCTCCCTTGGGTCTATCAGGGCAGCACAAGTTTGAGGTGGGGACAACTTCGGTGTGGGGTCCATCCTTCGATATAAGGATTTTTTGCAGTGAGGTCCCTGCCCAGGGCCAGGGCCCCTGGGCACATCCTTTTTCCATTTTCCCTGGGAAAGAAAACTCAGCAGTCCAGGTTCCTGATGTCAGTTTGTAGGGCTCCCTTGGGTCTATCAGGGCAGCACAAGTTTGAGGTGGGGACAACTTCGGTGTGGGTTCCATCCTTCGATATAAGGATTTTTTGCAGTCAGGGCCAGGGGCCCCTGGGCACATCCTTTTTCCATTTTCCCTGGGAAAGAAAACTCAGCAGTCCAGGTTCCTGATGTCAGTTTGTAGGGCTCCCTTGGGTGTATCAGGGCAGCACAAGTTTGAGGTGGGGACAACTTCGGTGTGGGGTCCATCCTTCGATATAAGGATTCTTTGCAGTCAGGGCCAGGGGCCCCTGGGCACATCCTTTTTCCATTTTCCCTGGGAAAGAAAACTCAGCAGTCCAGGTTCCTGATGTCAGTTTGTAGGGCTCCCTTGGGTGTATCAGGGCAGCACAAGTTTGAGGTGGGGACAACTTCGGTGTGGGGTCCATCCTTCGATATAAGGATTCTTTGCAATGAGGTCCCTACCCAGGTCCAGGGGCCCCTGGGCACATCCTTTGGCCATTTTCCCTGGGAAAGAAAACTCAGCAGTCCAGGTTCCTGATGTCAGTTTGTAGGGCTCCCTTGGGTCTATCAGGGCAGCACAAGTTTGAGGTGGGGACAACTTCGGTGTGGGGTCCATCCTTCGATATAAGGATTTTTTGCAGTGAGGTCCCTGCCCAGGGCCAGGGGCCCCTGGGCACATCCTTTTTCCATTTTCCCTGGGAAAGAAAACTCAGCAGTCCAGGTTCCTGATGTCAGTTTGTAGGGCTCCCTTGGGTCTATCAGGGCAGCACAAGTTTGAGGTGGGGACAACTTCGGTGTGGGCTCCATCCTTCGATATAAGGATTTTTTGCAGTGAGGTCCCTGCCCAGGGCCAGGGCCCCTGGGCACATCCTTTTTCCATTTTCCCTGGGAAAGAAAACTCAGCAGTCCAGGTTCCTGATGTCAGTTTGTAGGGCTCCCTTGGGTCTATCAGGGCAGCACAAGTTTGAGGTGGGGACAACTTCGGTGTGGGGTCCATCCTTCGATATAAGGATTTTTTGCAGTCAGGGACAGGGGCCCCTGGGCACATCCTTTTTCCATTTTCCCTGGGAAAGAAAACTCAGCAGTCCAGGTTCCTGATGTCAGTTTGTAGGGCTCCCTTGGGTGTATCAGGGCAGCACAAGTTTGAGGTGGGGACAACTTCGGTGTGGGCTCCATCCTTCGATATAAGGATTTTTTGCAGTCAGGGCCAGGGGCCCCTGGGCACAACCTTTTTCCATTTTCCCTGGGAAAGAAAACTCAGCAGTCCAGGTTCCTGATGTCAGTTTGTAGGGCTCCCTTGGGTCTATCAGGGCAGCACAAGTTTGAGGTGGGGACAACTTCAGTGTGGGGTCCATCCTTCGATATAAGGATTTTTTGCAGTCAGGGACAGGGGCCCCTGGGCACATCCTTTTTCCATTTTCCCTGGGAAAGAAAACTCAGCAGTAGAGGTTCCTGATGTCAGTTCATAGGGCTCCCTTGGGTCTATCAGGGCAGCACAAGTTTGAGGTGGGGACAACTTCGGTGTGGGGTCCATCCTTCGATATAAGGATTTTTTGCAGTGAGGTCCCTGCCCAGGGCCAGGGCCCCTGGGCACATCCTTTTTCCATTTTCCCTGGGAAAGAAAACTCAGCAGTCCAGGTTCCTGATGTCAGTTTGTAGGGCTCCCTTGGGTCTATCAGGGCAGCACAAGTTTGAGGTGGGGACAACTTCGGTGTGGGCTCCATCCTTCGATATAAGGATTTTTTGCAGTCAGGGACAGGGGCCCCTGGGCACATCCTTTTTCCATTTTCCCTGTGAAAGAAAACTCAGCAGTAGAGGTTCCTGATGTCAGTTTGTAGGGCTCCCTTGGGTCTATCAGGGCAGCACAAGTTTGAGGTGGGGACAACTTCGGTGTGGGGTCCATCCTTCGATATAAGGATTTTTTGCAGTCAGGGCCAGGGGCCCCATGGCACATCCTTTTTCCATTTTCCCTGGGAAAGAAAACTCAGCAGTCCAGGTTCCTGATGTCAGTTTGTAGGGCTCCCTTGGGTCTATCAGGGCAGCACAAGTTTGAGTTGGGGACAACTTTGGTGTGGGGTCCATCCTTCGATATAAGGATTCTTTGCAGTGAGGCCCCAGCCCATGTCCAGGGGCCCCTGGCACAACCTTTTTCCATTTTCCCTGGGAAAGAAAACTCAGCAGTCCAGGTTCCTGATGTCAGTTTGTAGGGCTCCCTTGGGTCTATCAGGGCAGCACAAGTTTGAGGTGGGGACAACTTCGGTGTGGGGTCCATCCTTCGATATAAGGATTTTTTGCAGTCAGGGCCAGGGGCCCCTGGGCACATCCTTTTTCCATTTTCCCTGGGAAAGAAAACTCAGCACTCCAGGTTCCTGATGTCAATTTGTAGGGCTCCCTTGGGTCTATCAGGGCAGCACAAGTTTGAGGTGGGGACAACTTCGGTGTGGGGTCCATCCTTCGATATAAGGATTTTTTGCAGTCAGGGCCAGGGGACCCTGGGCACATCCTTTTTCCATTTTCCCTGGGAAAGAAAACTCAGCAGTCCAGGTTCCTGATGTCAGTTTGTAGGGCTCCCTTGGGTCTATCAGAGCAGCACAAGTTTGAGGTGGGGACAACTTCGGTGTGGGGTCCGTCCTTCGATATAAGGATTCTTTGCAATGAGGTCCCTACCCAGGTCCAGGGGCCCCTGGGCACATCATTTGGCCATTTTCCCTGGGAAAGAAAACTCAGCAGTCCAGGTTCCTGATGTCAGTTTGTAGGGCTCCCTTGGGTCTATCAGGGCAGCACAAGTTTGAGGTGGGGACAACTTCGGTGCGGGGTCCATCCCTCGATATAAGGATTTTTTTCAGTCAGGGCCAAGGGCCCCCGGGCACAACCTTTGGCCATTTTCCCTGGGAAAGAAAACTCAGCAGTCCAGGTTCCTGATGTCAGTTTGTAGGGCTCCCTTGGGTCTATCAGGGCAGCACAAGTTTGAGGTGGGGACAACTTCGGTGTGGGCTCCATCCTTCGATATAAGGATTTTTTGTAGTGAGGCCCCAAACAAGGGCCAGGGGCCCCTGGGCACATCCTTTTTCCATTTTCCCTGGGAAAGAAAACTCAGCAGTCCAGGTTCCTGATGTCAGTTTGTAGGGCTCCCTTGGGTGTATCAGGGCAGCACAAGTTTGAGGTGGGGACAACTTCGGTGTGGGGTCCATCCTTCGATATAAGGATTTTTTGCAGTCAGGGACAGGGGCCCCCGGGCACATCCTTTTTCCATTTTCCCTGGGAAAGAAAACTCAGCAGTCCAGGTTCCTGATGTCAGTTTGTAGGGCTCCCTTGGGTCTATCAGGGCAGCACAAGTTTGAGGTGGGGACAACTTCGGTGTGGGGTCCATCCTTCGATATAAGGATTTTTTTTAGTGAGGCCCCAAACAAGGGCCAGGGGCCCCTGGGCACATCCTTTTTCCATTTTCCCTGGGAAAAAAAACTCAGCAGTCCAGGTTCCTGATGTCAGTTTGTAGTGCTCCCTTGGGTCTATCAGGGCAGCACAAGTTTGAGGTGGGGAAAACTTCGGTGTGGGGTCCATCCTTCGATATAAGGATTTTTTGCAGTGAGGTCCCTGCCCAGGGCCAGGGCCCCTGGGCACATCCTTTTTCCATTTTCCCTGGGAAAGAAAACTCAGCAGTCCAGGTTCCTGATGTCAGTTTGTAGGGCTCCCTTGGGTCTATCAGGGCAGCACAAGTTTGAGGTGGGGACAACTTCGGTGTGGGGTCCATCCTTCGATATATGGATTCTTTGCAGTCAGAACCAGGGGCCCCCGGGCACATCCTTTTTCCATTTTCCCTGGGAAAGAAAACTCAGCAGTCCAGGTTCCTGATGTCAGTTTGTAGGGCTCCCTTGGGTCTATCAGGGCAGCACAAGTTTGAGGTGGGGACAACTTCGGTGTGGGGTCCATCCTTCGATATAAGGATTTTTTGCAGTCAGGGACAGGGGCCCCTGGGCATATCCTTTTTCCATTTTCCCTGGGAAAGAAAACTCAGCAGTAGAGGTTCCTGATGTCAGTTTGTAGGGCTCCCTTGGGTCTATCAGGGCAGCACAAGTTTGAGGTGGGGACAACTTCGGTGTGGGGTCCATCCTTCGATATAAGGATTTTTTGCAGTCAGGGCCAGGGGCCCCATGGCACATCCTTTTTCCATTTTCCCTGGGAAAGAAAACTCAGCAGTCCAGGTTCCTGATGTCAGTTTGTAGGGCTCCCTTGGGTCTATCAGGGCAGCACAAGTTTGAGTTGGGGACAACTTCGGTGTGGGGTCCATCCTTCGATATAAGGATTCTTTGCAGTGAGGCCCCAGCCCATGTCCAGGGGCCCCTGGCACAACCTTTTTCCATTTTCCCTGGGAAAGAAAACTCAGCAGTCCAGGTTCCTGATGTCAGTTTGTAGGGCTCCCTTGGGTCTATCAGGGCAGCACAAGTTTGAGGTGGGGACAACTTCGGTGTGGGGTCCATCCTTCGATATAAGGATTTTTTGCAGTCAGGGCCAGGGGCCCCTGGGCACATCCTTTTTCCATTTTCCCTGGGAAAGAAAACTCAGCACTCCAGGTTCCTGATGTCAATTTGTAGGGCTCCCTTGGGTCTATCAGGGCAGCACAAGTTTGAGGTGGGGACAACTTCGGTGTGGGGTCCATCCTTCGATATAAGGATTTTTTGCAGTCAGGGCCAGGGGACCCTGGGCACATCCTTTTTCCATTTTCCCTGGGAAAGAAAACTCAGCAGTCCAGGTTCCTGATGTCAGTTTGTAGGGCTCCCTTGGGTCTATCAGGGCAGCACAAGTTTGAGGTGGGGACAACTTCGGTGTGGGGTCCGTCCTTCGATATAAGGATTCTTTGCAATGAGGTCCCTACCCAGGTCCAGGGGCCCCTGGGCACATCATTTGGCCATTTTCCCTGGGAAAGAAAACTCAGCAGTCCAGGTTCCTGATGTCAGTTTGTAGGGCTCCCTTGGGTCTATCAGGGCAGCACAAGTTTGAGGTGGGGACAACTTCGGTGTGGGCTCCATCCTTCGATTTAAGGATTTTTTGCAGTCAGGGCCAGGAGCCCCTGGGCACATCCTTTTTCCATTTTCCCTGGGAAAGAAAACTCAGCAGTCCAGGTTCCTGATGTCAGTTTGTAGGGCTCCCTTGGGTGTATCAGGGCAGCACAAGTTTGAGGTGGGGACAACTTCGGTGTGGGCTCCATCCTTCGATATAAGGATTTTTTGCAGTCAGGGCCAGGGGCCCCTGGGCACAACCTTTTTCCATTTTCCCTGGGAAAGAAAACTCAGCAGTCCAGGTTCCTGATGTCAGTTTGTAGGGCTCCCTTGGGTCTATCAGGGCAGCACAAGTTTGAGGTGGGGACAACTTCAGTGTGGGGTCCATCCTTCGATATAAGGATTTTTTGCAGTCAGGGACAGGGGCCCCTGGGCACATCCTTTTTCCATTTTCCCTGGGAAAGAAAAGTCAGCAGTAGAGGTTCCTGATGTCAGTTTGTAGGGCTCCCTTGGGTCTATCAGGGCAGCACAAGTTTGAGGTGGGGACAACTTCGGTGTGGGGTCCATCCTTCGATATAAGGATTTTTTGCAGTGAGGTCCCTGCCCAGGGCCAGGGCCCCTGGGCACATCCTTTTTCCATTTTCCCTGGGAAAGAAAACTCAGCAGTCCAGGTTCCTGATGTCAGTTTGTAGGGCTCCCTTGGGTCTATCAGGGCAGCACAAGTTTGAGGTGGGGACAACTTCGGTGTGGGCTCCATCCTTCGATATAAGGATTTTTTGCAGTCAGGGCCAGGGGCCCCAGGGCACATCCTTTTTCCATTTTCCCTGGGAAAGAAAACTCAGCAGTCCAGGTTCCTGATGTCAGTTTGTAGGGTTCTCTTGGGTGTATCAGGGCAGCACAAGTTTGAGGTGGGGAGAACTTCGGTGTGGGGTCCATCCTTCGATATAAGGATTTTTTGCAGTCATGGCCAGGGGCCCCTGGGCACATCCTTTTTCCATTTTCCCTGGGAAAGAAAACTCAGCAGTCCAGGTTCCTGATGTCAGTTTGTAGGGCTCCCTTGGGTCTATCAGGGCAGCACAAGTTTGAGGTGGGGACAACTTCGGTGTGGGGTCCATCCTTCGATATAAGGATTTTTTGCAGTCATGGCCAGGGGCCCCTGGGCACATCCTTTTTCCATTTTCCCTGGGAAAGAAAACTCAGCAGTCCAGGTTCCTGATGTCAGTTTGTAGGGCTCCCTTGGGTCTATCAGGGCAGCACAAGTTTGAGGTGGGGACAACTTCGGTGTGGGGTCCATCCTTCGATATAAGGATTTCTTGCAGTGAGGTCCCTGCCCAGGGCCAGGGCCCCTGGGCACATCCTTTTTCCATTTTCCCTGGGAAAGAAAACTCAGCAGTCCAGGTTCCTGATGTCAGTTTGTAGGGCTCCCTTGGGTCTATCAGGGCAGCACAAGTTTGAGGTGGGGACAACTTCGGTGTGGGGTCCATCCTTCGATATATGGATTCTTTGCAGTCAGAACCAGGGGCCCCCGGGCACATCCTTTTTCCATTTTCCCTGGGAAAGAAAACTCAGCAGTCCAGGTTCCTGATGTCAGTTTGTAGGGCTCCCTTGGGTCTATCAGGGCAGCACAAGTTTGAGGTGGGGACAACTTCGGTGTGGGTTCCATCCTTCGATATAAGGATTTTTTGCAGTCAGGGCCAGGGGCCTCTGGGCACATCCTTTTTCCATTTTCCCTGGGAAAGAAAACTCAGCAGTCCAGGTTCCTGATGTCAGTTTGTAGGGCTCCCTTGGGTGTATCAGGGCAGCACAAGTTTGAGGTGGGGACAACTTCGGTGTGGGGTCCATCCTTCGATATAAGGATTCTTTGCAATGAGGTCCCTACCCAGGTCCAGGGGCCCCTGGGCACATCATTTGGCCATTTTCCCTGGGAAAGAAAACTCAGCAGTCCAGGTTCCTGATGTCAGTTTGTAGGGCTCCCTTGGGTCTATCAGGGCAGCACAAGTTTGAGGTGGGGACAACTTCGGTGTGGGGTCCATCCTTCGATATAAGGATTCTTTGCAGTCAGGGCCAGGGGCCCCCGGGCACATCCTTTTTCCATTTTCCCTGGGAAAGAAAACTCAGCAGTCCAGGTTCCTGATGTCAGTTTGTAGGGCTCCCTTGGGTGTATCAGGGCAGCACAAGTTTGAGGTGGGGACAACTTCGGTGTGGGGTCCATCCTTCGATATAAGGATTTTTTGCAGTCAGGGCCAGGGGCCCCCGGGCACATCCTTTTTCCATTTTCCCTGGGAAAGAAAACTCAGCAGTCCAGGTTCCTGATGTCAGTTTGTAGGGCTCCCTTGGGTGTATCAGGGCAGCACAAGTTTGAGGTGGGGACAACTTCGGTGTGGGGTCCATCCTTCGATATAAGGATTCTTTGCAATGAGGTCCCTACCAAGGTCCAGGGGCCCCTGGGCACATCATTTGGCCATTTTCCCTGGGAAAGAAAACTCAGCAGTCCAGGTTCCTGATGTCAGTTTGTAGGGCTCCCTTGGGTCTATCAGGGCAGCACAAGTTTGAGGTGGGGACAACTTCGGTGTGGGGTCCATCCTACGATATAAGGATTTTTTGCAGTCAGGGCCAGGGGCCCCCGGGCACATCCTTTTTCCATTTTCCCTGGGAAAGAAAACTCAGCAGTCCAGGTTCCTGATGTCAGTTTGTAGGGCTCCCTTGGGTCTATCAGGGCAGCACAAGTTTGAGGTGGGGACAACTTCGGTGTGGGGTCCATCCTTCGATATAAGGATTTTTTTTAGTGAGGGCCCTGTCCAGGGCTAGGGGACCCTGGGCACATCCTTTTTCCATTTTCCCTGGGAAAGAAAACTCAGCAGTCCAGGTTCCTGATGTCAGTTTGTAGGGCTCCCTTGGGTCTATCAGGGCAGCACAAGTTTGAGGTGGGGAGAACTTCGGTGTGGGGTCCATCCTTCGATATAAGGATTTTTTGCAGTCAGGGCCAGGGGCCCCTGGGCACATCCTTTTTCCATTTTCCCTGGGAAAGAAAACTCAGCAGTCCAGGTTCCTGATGTCAGTTTGTAGGGCTGCCTTGGGTTTATCAGGGCAGCACAAGTTTGAGGTGGGGACAACTTCGGTGTGGGCTCCATCCTTCGATATAAGGATTTTTTGCAGTCAGGGCCAGGAGCCCCTGGGCACATCCTTTTTCCATTTTCCCTGGGAAAGAAAACTCAGCAGTCCAGGTTCCTGATGTCAGTTTGTAGGGCTCCCTTGGGTCTATCAGGGCAGCACAAGTTTGAGGTGGGGACAACTTCGGTGTGGGGTCCATCCTTCGATATAAGGATTTTTTGCAGTCAGGGACAGGGGCCCCTGGGCACATCCTTTTTCCATTTTCCCTGGGAAAGAAAACTCAGCAGTAGAGGTTCCTGATGTCAGTTTGTAGGGCTCCCTTGGGTCTATCAGGGCAGCACAAGTTTGAGGTGGGGACAACTTCGGTGTGGGGTCTATCCTTCGATATAAGGATTTTTTGCAGTGAGGTCCCTGCCCAGGGCGAGGGCCCCTGGGCACATCCTTTTTCCATTTTCCCTGGGAAAGAAAACTCAGCAGTCCAGGTCCCTGATGTCAGTTTGTAGGGCTCCCTTGGGTCTATCAGGGCAGCACAAGTTTGAGGTGGGGACAACTTCGGTGTGGGCTCCATCCTTCGATATAAGGATTTTTTGCAGTCAGGGCCAGGGGCCCCAGGGCACATCCTTTTTCCATTTTCCCTGGGAAAGAAAACTCAGCAGTCCAGGTTCCTGATGTCAATTTGTAGGGCTCCCTTGGGTGTATCAGGGCAGCACAAGTTTGAGGTGGGGACAACTTCGGTGTGGGGTCCATCCTTCGATATAAGGATTCTTTGCAATGAGGTCCCTACCCAGGTCCAGGGGCCCCTGGGCACATCCTTTGGCCATTTTCCCTGGGAAAGAAAACTCAGCAGTCCAGGTTCCTGATGTCAGTTTGTAGGGCTCCCTTGGGTCTATCAGGGCAGCACAAGTTTGAGGTGGGGACAACTTCGGTGTGGGGTCCATCCTTCGATATAAGGATTTTTTGCAGTGAGGTCCCTGCCCAGGGCCAGGGGCCCCTGGGCACATCCTTTTTCCATTTTCCCTGGGAAAGAAAACTCAGCAGTCCAGGTTCCTGATGTCAGTTTGTAGGGCTCCCTTGGGTCTATCAGGGCAGCACAAGTTTGAGGTGGGGACAACTTCGGTGTGGGGTCCATCCTTCGATATAAGGATTTTTTGCAGTGAGGTCCCTGCCCAGGGCCAGGGCCCCTGGGCACATCCTTTTTCCATTTTCCCTGGGAAAGAAAACTCAGCAGTCCAGGTTCCTGATGTCAGTTTGTAGGGCTCTCTTGGGTCTATCAGGGCAGCACAAGTTTGAGGTGGGGACAACTTCGGTGTGGGGTCCATCCTTCGATATATGGATTCTTTGCAGTCAGAACCAGGGGCCCCCGGGCACATCCTTTTTCCATTTTCCCTGGGAAAGAAAACTCAGCAGTCCAGGTTCCTGATGTCAGTTTGTAGGGCTCCCTTGGGTCTATCAGGGCAGCACAAGTTTGAGGTGGGGACAACTTCGGTGTGGGGTCCATCCTTCGATATAAGGATTTTTTGCAGTCAGGGACAGGGGCCCCTGGGCACATCCTTTTTCCATTTTCCCTGGGAAAGAAAACTCAGCAGTAGAGGTTCCTGATGTCAGTTTGTAGGGCTCCCTTGGGTCTATCAGGGCAGCACAAGTTTGAGGTGGGGACAACTTCGGTGTGGGGTCCATCCTTCGATATAAGGATTTTTTGCAGTCAGGGACAGGGGCCCCTGGGCACATCCTTTTTCCATTTTCCCTGGGAAAGAAAACTCAGCAGTAGAGGTTCCTGATGTCAGTTTGTAGGGCTCCCTTGGGTCTATCAGGGCAGCACAAGTTTGAGGTGGGGACAACTTCGGTGTGGGGTCTATCCTTCGATATAAGGATTTTTTGCAGTGATGGCCCTGCCCAGGGCCAGGGCCCCTGGGCACATCCTTTTTCCATTTTCCCTGGGAAAGAAAACTCAGCAGTCCAGGTTCCTGATGTCAGTTTGTAGGGCTCCCTTGGGTCTATCAGGGCAGCACAAGTTTGAGGTGGGGACAACTTCGGTGTGGGGTCCATCCTTCGATATAAGGATTTTTTGCAGTCAGGGACAGGGGCCCCTGGGCACATCCTTTTTCCATTTTCCCTGGGAAAGAAAACTCAGCAGTAGAGGTTCCTGATGTCAGTTTGTAGGGCTCCCTTGGGTCTATCAGGGCAGCACAAGTTTGAGGTGGGGACAACTTCGGTGTGGGGTCTATCCTTCGATATAAGGATTTTTTGCAGTGAGGTCCCTGCCCAGGGCGAGGGCCCCTGGGCACATCCTTTTTCCATTTTCCCTGGGAAAGAAAACTCAGCAGTCCAGGTCCCTGATGTCAGTTTGTAGGGCTCCCTTGGGTCTATCAGGGCAGCACAAGTTTGAGGTGGGGACAACTTCGGTGTGGGCTCCATCCTTCGATATAAGGATTTTTTGCAGTCAGGGCCAGGGGCCC
Source organism: Lonchura striata (assembly GCF_046129695.1). NCBI lineage: Eukaryota > Metazoa > Chordata > Aves > Passeriformes > Estrildidae > Lonchura > Lonchura striata. The sequence continues at coordinate 398,215 of NW_027461085.1, forward strand.
CAGGGCACATCCTTTTTCCATTTTCCCTGGGAAAGAAAACTCAGCAGTCCAGGTTCCTGATGTCAATTTGTAGGGCTTCCTTGGGTCTATCAGGGCAGCACAAGTTTGAGGTGGGGACAACTTTGGTGTGGGGTCCATCCTTCGATATAAGGATTCTTTGCAATGAGGTCCCTACCCAGGTCCAGGGGCCCCTGGGCACATCCTTTTTCCATTTTCCCTGGGAAAGAAAACTCAGCAGTCCAGGTTCCTGATGTCAGTTTGTAGGGCTCCCTTGGGTCTATCAGGGCAGCACAAGTTTGAGGTGGGGACAACTTCGGTGTGGGCTCCATCCTTCGATATAAGGATTTTTTGCAGTCAGGGCCAGGGGCCCCAGGGCACATCCTTTTTCCATTTTCCCTGGGAAAGAAAACTCAGCAGTCCAGGTTCCTGATGTCAGTTTGTAGGGTTCTCTTGGGTGTATCAGGGCAGCACAAGTTTGAGGTGGGGACAACTTCGGTGTGGGGTCCATCCTTCGATATAAGGATTTTTTGCAGTCATGGCCAGGGGCCCCTGGGCACATCCTTTTTCCATTTTCCCTGGGAAAGAAAACTCAGCAGTCCAGGTTCCTGATGTCAGTTTGTAGGGCTCCCTTGGGTCTATCAGGGCAGCACAAGTTTGAGGTGGGGAGAACTTCGGTGTGGGGTCCATCCTTCGATATAAGGATTTTTTGCAGTCATGGCCAGGGGCCCCTGGGCACATCCTTTTTCAATTTTCCCTGGGAAAGAAAACTCAGCAGTCCAGGTTCCTGATGTCAGTTTGTAGGGCTCCCTTGGGTCTATCAGGGCAGCACAAGTTTGAGGTGGGGACAACTTCGGTGTGGGGTCCATCCTTCGATATAAGGATTCTTTGCAGTCAGGGCCAGGGGCCCCTGGGCACATCCTTTTTCCATTTTCCCTGGGAAAGAAAACTCAGCAGTCCAGGTTCCTGATGTCAGTTTGTAGGGCTCCCTTGGGTCTATCAGGGCAGCACAAGTTTGAGGTGGGGACAACTTCGGTGTGGGGTCCATCCTTCGATATAAGGATTCTTTGCAATGAGGTCCCTACCCAGGTCCAGGGGCCCCATGGCACATCCTTTTTCCATTTTCCCTGGGAAAGAAAACTCAGCAGTCCAGGTTCCTGATGTCAGTTTGTAGGGCTCCCTTGGGTCTATCAGGGCAGCACAAGTTTGAGGTGGGGACAACTTCGGTGTGGGGTCCATCCTTCGATATAAGGATTTTTTGCAGTGAGGTCCCCGCCCAGGGCCAGGGGCCCCTGGGCACATCCTTTTTCCATTTTCCCTGGGAAAGAAAACTCAGCAGTCCAGGTTCCTGATGTCAGTTTGTAGGGCTCCCTTGGGTCTATCAGGGCAGCACAAGTTTGAGGTGGGGACAACTTCGGTGTGGGGTCCATCCTTCGATATAAGGATTTTTTGCAGTGAGGTCCCTGCCCAGGGCCGGGGCCCCTGGGCACATCCTTTTTCCATTTTCCCTGGGAAAGAAAACTCAGCAGTCCAGGTTCCTGATGTCAGTTTGTAGGGCTCTCTTGGGTCTATCAGGGCAGCACAAGTTTGAGGTGGGGACAACTTCGGTGTGGGGTCCATCCTTCGATATATGGATTCTTTGCAGTCAGAACCAGGGGCCCCCGGGCACATCCTTTTTCCATTTTCCCTGGGAAAGAAAACTCAGCAGTCCAGGTTCCTGATGTCAGTTTGTAGGGCTCCCTTGGGTCTATCAGGGCAGCACAAGTTTGAGGTGGGGACAACTTCGGTGTGGGGTCCATCCTTCGATATAAGGATTTTTTGCAGTCAGGGCCAGGGGCCCCTGGGCACATCCTTTTTCCATTTTCCCTGGGAAAGAAAACTCAGCAGTCCAGGTTCCTGATGTCAGTTTGTAGGGCTCCCTTGGGTCTATCAGGGCAGCACAAGTTTGAGGTGGGGAGAACTTCGGTGTGGGGTCCATCCTTCGATATAAGGATTTTTTGCAGTCAGGGACAGGGGCCCCTGGGCACATCCTTTTTCCATTTTCCCTGGGAAAGAAAACTCAGCAGTAGAGGTACCTGATGTCAGTTTGTAGGGCTCCCTTGGGTCTATCAGGGCAGCACAAGTTTGAGGTGGGGACAACTTCGGTGTGGGGTCTATCCTTCGATATAAGGATTTTTTGCAGTGATGGCCCTGCCCAGGGCCAGGGCCCCTGGGCACATCCTTTTTCCATTTTCCCTGGGAAAGAAAACTCAGCAGTCCAGGTCCCTGATGTCAGTTTGTAGGGCTCCCTTGGGTCTATCAGGGCAGCACAAGTTTGAGGTGGGGACAACTTCGGTGTGGGCTCCATCCTTCGATATAAGGATTTTTTGCAGTCAGGGCCAGGGGCCCCAGGGCACATCCTTTTTCCATTTTCCCTGGGAAAGAAAACTCAGCAGTCCAGGTTCCTGATGTCAGTTTGTAGGGCTCCCTTGGGTCTATCAGGGCAGCACAAGTTTGAGGTGGGGAGAACTTCGGTGTGGGGTCCATCCTTCGATATAAGGATTTTTTGCAGTCAGGGACAGGGGCCCCTGGGCACATCCTTTTTCCATTTTCCCTGGGAAAGAAAACTCAGCAGTCCAGGTTCCTGATGTCAGTTTGTAGGGCTCCCTTGGGTCTATCAGGGCAGCACAAGTTTGAGGTGGGGACAACTTCGGTGTGGGGTCCATCCTTCGATATAAGGATTTTTTGCAGTGAGGTCCCTGCCCAGGGCCAGGGCCCCTGGGCACATCCTTTTTCCATTTTCCCTGGGAAAGAAAACTCAGCAGTCCAGGTTCCTGATGTCAGTTTGTAGGGCTCCCTTGGGTGTATCAGGGCAGCACAAGTTTGAGGTGGGGACAACTTCGGTGTGGGTTCCATCCTTCGATATAAGGATTTTTTGCAGTCATGGCCAGGGGCCCCTGGGCACATCCTTTTTCCATTTTCCCTGGGAAAGAAAACTCAGCAGTCCAGGTTCCTGATGTCAGTTTGTAGGGCTCCCTTGGGTCTATCAGGGCAGCACAAGTTTGAGGTGGGGACAACTTCGGTGTGGGGTCCATCCTTCGATATAAGGATTTTTTGCCGTGAGGCCCCAGCCCAGGTCCAGGGGCCCCTGGGCACATCCTTTTTCCATTTTCCCTGGGAAAGAAAACTCAGCAGTCCAGGTTCCTGATGTCAGTTTGTAGGGCTCCCTTGGGTCTATCAGGGCAGCACAAGTTTGAGGTGGGGACAACTTCGGTGTGGGGTCCATCCTTCGATATAAGGATTTTTTGCAGTCAGGGCCAGGGGCCCCCGGGCACATCCTTTTTCCATTTTCCCTGGGAAAGAAAACTCAGCAGTCCAGGTTCCTGATGTCAGTTTGTAGGGCTCCCTTGGGTCTATCAGGGCAGCACAAGTTTGAGGTGGGGACAACTTCGGTGTGGGGTCCATCCTTCGATATAAGGATTCTTTGCAATGAGGTCCCTCCCAAGGTCCAGTGGCCCCTGGGCACATCATTTGGCCATTTTCCCTGGGAAAGAAAACTCAGCAGTCCAGGTTCCTGATGTCAGTTTGTATGGCTCCCTTGGGTCTATCAGGGCAGCACAAGTTTGAGGTGGGGACAACTTCGGTGTGGGGTCCATCCTTCGATATAAGGATTTTTTGCAGTGAGGTCCCTGCCCAGGGCCGGGGCCCCTGGGCACATCCTTTTTCCATTTTCCCTGGGAAAGAAAACTCAGCAGTCCAGGTTCCTGATGTCAGTTTGTAGGGCTCCCTTGGGTCTATCAGGGCAGCACAAGTTTGAGGTGGGGACAACTTCGGTGTGGGGTCCATCCTTCGATATAAGGATTTTTTGCAGTCAGGGCCAGGGGCCCCAGGGCACATCCTTTTTCCATTTTCCCTGGGAAAGAAAACTCAGCAGTCCAGGTTCCTGATGTCAGTTTGTAGGGTTCTCTTGGGTGTATCAGGGCAGCACAAGTTTGAGGTGGGGAGAACTTCGGTGTGGGGTCCATCCTTCGATATAAGGATTTTTTGCAGTCATGGCCAGGGGCCCCTGGGCACATCCTTTTTCCATTTTCCCTGGGAAAGAAAACTCAGCAGTCCAGGTTCCTGATGTCAGTTTGTAGGGCTCCCTTGGGTGTATCAGGGCAGCACAAGTTTGAGGTGGGGACAACTTCGGTGTGGGGTCCATCCTACGATATAAGGATTTTTTGCAGTCAGGGCCAGGGGCCCCCGGGCACATCCTTTTTCCATTTTCCCTGGGAAAGAAAACTCAGCAGTCCAGGTTCCTGATGTCAGTTTGTAGGGCTCCCTTGGGTCTATCAGGGCAGCACAAGTTTGAGGTGGGGACAACTTCGGTGTGGGGTCCATCCTTCGATATAAGGATTTTTTTTAGTGAGGGCCCTGTCCAGGGCTAGGGGACCCTGGGCACATCCCTTTTCCATTTTCCCTGGGAAAGAAAACTCAGCAGTCCAGGTTCCTGATGTCAGTTTGTAGGGCTCCCTTGGGTCTATCAGGGCAGCACAAGTTTGAGGTGGGGACAACTTCGGTGTGGGGTGCATCCTTCGATATAAGGATTTTTTGCAGTCAGGGCCAGGGGCCCCTGGGCACATCCTTTTTCCATTTTCCCTGGGAAAGAAAACTCAGCAGTCCAGGTTCCTGATGTCAGTTTGTAGGGCTCCCTTGGGTCTATCAGGGCAGCACAAGTTTGAGGTGGGGACAACTTCGGTGTGGGCTCCATCCTTCGATATAAGGATTTTTTGCAGTCAGGGCCAGGGGCCCCAGGGCACATCCTTTTTCCATTTTCCCTGGGAAAGAAAACTCAGCAGTCCAGGTTCCTGATGTCAGTTTGTAGGGCTCCCTTGGGTCTATCAGGGCAGCACAAGTTTGAGGTGGGGAGAACTTCGGTGTGGGGTCCATCCTTCGATATAAGGATTTTTTGCAGTCAGGGCCAGGGGCCCCTGGGCACATCCTTTTTCCATTTTCCCTGGGAAAGAAAACTCAGCAGTCCAGGTTCCTGATGTCAGTTTGTAGGGCTCCCTTGGGTGTATCAGGGCAGCACAAGTTTGAGGTGGGGACAACTTCGGTGTGGGGTCCATCCTACGATATAAGGATTTTTTGCAGTCAGGGCCAGGGGCCCCCGGGCACATCCTTTTTCCATTTTCCCTGGGAAAGAAAACTCAGCAGTCCAGGTTCCTGATGTCAGTTTGTAGGGCTCCCTTGGGTCTATCAGGGCAGCACAAGTTTGAGGTGGGGACAACTTCGGTGTGGGGTCCATCCTTCGATATAAGGATTTTTTTTAGTGAGGGCCCTGTCCAGGGCTAGGGGACCCTGGGCACATCCCTTTTCCATTTTCCCTGGGAAAGAAAACTCAGCAGTCCAGGTTCCTGATGTCAGTTTGTAGGGCTGCCTTGGGTTTATCAGGGCAGCACAAGTTTGAGGTGGGGACAACTTCGGTGTGGGCTCCATCCTTCGATATAAGGATTTTTTGCAGTCAGGGCCAGGAGCCCCTGGGCACATCCTTTTTCCATTTTCCCTGGGAAAGAAAACTCAGCAGTCCAGGTTCCTGATGTCAGTTTGTAGGGCTCCCTTGGGTCTATCAGGGCAGCACAAGTTTGAGGTGGGGACAACTTCGGTGTGGGGTCCATCCTTCGATATAAGGATTTTTTGCAGTCAGGGACAGGGGCCCCTGGGCACATCCTTTTTCCATTTTCCCTGGGAAAGAAAACTCAGCAGTAGAGGTTCCTGATGTCAGTTTGTAGGGCTCCCTTGGGTCTATCAGGGCAGCACAAGTTTGAGGTGGGGACAACTTCGGTGTGGGGTCTATCCTTCGATATAAGGATTTTTTGCAGTGAGGTCCCTGCCCAGGGCGAGGGCCCCTGGGCACATCCTTTTTCCATTTTCCCTGGGAAAGAAAACTCAGCAGTCCAGGTCCCTGATGTCAGTTTGTAGGGCTCCCTTGGGTCTATCAGGGCAGCACAAGTTTGAGGTGGGGACAACTTCGGTGTGGGCTCCATCCTTCGATATAAGGATTTTTTGCAGTCAGGGCCAGGGGCCCCAGGGCACATCCTTTTTCCATTTTCCCTGGGAAAGAAAACTCAGCAGTCCAGGTTCCTGATGTCAATTTGTAGGGCTTCCTTGGGTCTATCAGGGCAGCACAAGTTTGAGGTGGGGACAACTTTGGTGTGGGGTCCATCCTTCGATATAAGGATTCTTTGCAATGAGGTCCCTACCCAGGTCCAGGGGCCCCTGGGCACATCCTTTTTCCATTTTCCCTGGGAAAGAAAACTCAGCAGTCCAGGTTCCTGATGTCAGTTTGTAGGGCTCCCTTGGGTCTATCAGGGCAGCACAAGTTTGAGGTGGGGACAACTTCGGTGTGGGCTCCATCCTTCGATATAAGGATTTTTTGCAGTCAGGGCCAGGGGCCCCAGGGCACATCCTTTTTCCATTTTCCCTGGGAAAGAAAACTCAGCAGTCCAGGTTCCTGATGTCAGTTTGTAGGGTTCTCTTGGGTGTATCAGGGCAGCACAAGTTTGAGGTGGGGACAACTTCGGTGTGGGGTCCATCCTTCGATATAAGGATTTTTTGCAGTCATGGCCAGGGGCCCCTGGGCACATCCTTTTTCCATTTTCCCTGGGAAAGAAAACTCAGCAGTCCAGGTTCCTGATGTCAGTTTGTAGGGCTCCCTTGGGTCTATCAGGGCAGCACAAGTTTGAGGTGGGGAGAACTTCGGTGTGGGGTCCATCCTTCGATATAAGGATTTTTTGCAGTCATGGCCAGGGGCCCCTGGGCACATCCTTTTTCAATTTTCCCTGGGAAAGAAAACTCAGCAGTCCAGGTTCCTGATGTCAGTTTGTAGGGCTCCCTTGGGTCTATCAGGGCAGCACAAGTTTGAGGTGGGGACAACTTCGGTGTGGGGTCCATCCTTCGATATAAGGATTTTTTGCAGTGAGGTCCCTGCCCAGGGCCAGGGCCCCTGGGCACATCCTTTTTCCATTTTCCCTGGGAAAGAAAACTCAGCAGTCCAGGTTCCTGATGTCAGTTTGTAGGGCTCCCTTGGGTCTATCAGGGCAGCACAAGTTTGAGGTGGGGACAACTTCGGTGTGGGGTCCATCCTTCGATATAAGGATTCTTTGCAATGAGGTCCCTACCCAGGTCCAGGGGCCCCTGGGCACATCCTTTGGCCATTTTCCCTGGGAAAGAAAACTCAGCAGTCCAGGTTCCTGATGTCAGTTTGTAGGGCTCCCTTGGGTCTATCAGGGCAGCACAAGTTTGAGGTGGGGACAACTTCGGTGTGGGGTCCATCCTTCGATATAAGGATTTTTTGCAGTGAGGTCCCTGCCCAGGGCCAGGGCCCCTGGGCACATCCTTTTTCCATTTTCCCTGGGAAAGAAAACTCAGCAGTCCAGGTTCCTGATGTCAGTTTGTATGGCTCCCTTGGGTCTATCAGGGCAGCACAAGTTTGAGGTGGGGACAACTTCGGTGTGGGGTCCATCCTTCGATATAAGGATTTTTTGCAGTGAGGTCCCTGCCCAGGGCCGGGGCCTCTGGGCACATCCTTTTTCCATTTTCCCTGGGAAAGAAAACTCAGCAGTCCAGGTTCCTGATGTCAGTTTGTAGGGCTCCCTTGGGTCTATCAGGGCAGCACAAGTTTGAGGTGGGGACAACTTCGGTGTGGGGTCCATCCTTCGATATAAGGATTTTTTGCAGTCATGGCCAGGGGCCCCTGGGCACATCCTTTTTCCATTTTCCCTGGGAAAGAAAACTCAGCAGTCCAGGTTCCTGATGTCAGTTTGTAGGGCTCCCTTGGGTCTATCAGGGCAGCACAAGTTTGAGGTGGGTACAACTTCGGTGTGGGGTCCATCCTTCGATATAAGGATTCTTTGCAGTCAGGGCCAGGGGCCCCCGGGAACATCCTTTTTCCATTTTCCCTGGGAAAGAAAACTCAGCAGTCCAGGTTCCTGATGTCAGTTTGTAGGGCTCCCTTGGGTCTATCAGGGCAGCACAAGTTTGAGGTGGGGACAACTTCGGTGTGGGCTCCATCCTTCGATATAAGGATTTTTTGCAGTCAGGGCCAGGGGCCCCCGGGCACATCCTTTTTCCATTTTCCCTGGGAAAGAAAACTCAGCAGTCCAGGTTCCTGATGTCAGTTTGTAGGGCTCCCTTGGGTGTATCAGGGCAGCACAAGTTTGAGGTGGGGACAACTTCAGTGTGGGCTCCATCCTTCGATATAAGGATTTTTTGCAATGAGGTCCCTACCCAGGTCCAGGGGCCCCTGGGCACATCATTTGGCCATTTTCCCTGGGAAAGAAAACTCAGCAGTCCAGGTTCCTGATGTCAGTTTGTAGGGCTCCCTTGGGTCTATCAGGGCAGCACAAGTTTGAGGTGGGGACAACTTCGGTGTGGGGTCCATCCTTCGATATAAGGATTCTTTGCAGTCAGGGCCAGGGGCCCCCGGGCACATCCTTTTTCCATTTTCCCTGGGAAAGAAAACTCAGCAGTCCAGGTTCCTGATGTCAGTTTGTAGGGCTCCCTTGGGTCTATCAGGGCAGCACAAGTTTGAGGTGGGGACAATTTCGGTGTGGGCTCCATCCTTCGATATAAGGACTTTTTGCAGTGATGGCCCTGCCCAGGGCCAGGGGCCCCTGGGCACATCCTTTTTCCATTTTCCCTGGGAAAGAAAACTCAGCAGTCCAGGTTCCTGATGTCAGTTTGTAGGGCTCTCTTGGGTCTATCAGGGCAGCACAAGTTTGAGGTGGGGACAACTTCGGTGTGGGGTCCATTCTTCGATATAATGATTCTTTGCAGTGAGGTCGCAGCCCTGGGCCAGGGGCCCCTGGGCACATCCTTTTTCCATTTTCCCTGGGAAAGAAAACTCAGCAGTCCAGGTTCCTGATGTCAGTCTGTAGGGCTCACTTGGGTCTATCAGGGCAGCACAAGTTTGAGGTGGGGACAACTTCGGTGTGGGGTCCATCCTTCGATATAAGGATTTTTTGCAGTCAGGGCCAGGGGCCCCTGGGCACATCCTTTTTCCATTTTCCCTGGGAAAGAAAACTCAGCAGTCCAGGTTCCTGATGTCAATTTGTAGGGCTCCCTTGGGTCTATCAGGGCAGCACAAGTTTGAGGTGGGGACAACTTCGGTGTGGGGTCCATCCTTCGATATAAGGATTTTTTGCAGTCAGGGCCAGGGGCCCCTGGGCACATCCTTTTTCCATTTTCCCTGGGAAAGAAAACTCAGCAGTCCAGGTTCCTGATGTCAATTTGTAGGGCTCCCTTGGGTCTATCAGAGCAGCACAAGTTTGAGGTGGGGACAACTTCGGTGTGGGGTCCATCCTTCGATATATGGATTCTTTGCAATGAGGTCCCTACCCAGGTCCAGGGACCCTGGGCACATCATTTGGCCATTTTCCCTGGGAAAGAAAACTCAGCAGTCCAGGTTCCTGATGTCAGTTTGTAGGGCTCCCTTGGGTCTATCAGGGCAGCACAAGTTTGAGGTGGGGACAACTTCGGTGTGGGGTCCATCCTTCGATATAAGGATTCTTTGCAGTCAGGGCCAGGGGCCCCCGGGAACATCCTTTTTCCATTTTCCCTGGGAAAGAAAACTCAGCAGTCCAGGTTCCTGATGTCAGTTTGTAGGGCTCCCTTGGGTCTATCAGGGCAGCACAAGTTTGAGGTGGGGACAACTTCGGTGTGGGGTCCATCCTTCGATATAAGGATTTTTTGCAGTCAGGGCCAGGGGCCCCCGGGCACATCCTTTTTCCATTTTCCCTGGGAAAGAAAACTCAGCAGTCCAGGTTCCTGATGTCAGTTTGTAGGGCTCCCTTGGGTGTATCAGGGCAGCACAAGTTTGAGGTGGGGACAACTTCAGTGTGGGCTCCATCCTTCAATATAAGGATTTTTTGCAGTCAGGGCCAGGGGCCCCTGGGCACATCCTTTTTCCATTTTCCCTGGGAAAGAAAACTCAGCAGTCCAGGTTCCTGATGTCAATTTGTAGGGCTCCCTTGGGTCTATCAGGGCAGCACAAGTTTGAGGTGGGGACAACTTCGGTGTGGGGTCCATCCTTCGATATAAGGATTTTTTGCAGTCAGGGCCAGGGGCCCCTGGGCACATCCTTTTTCCATTTTCCCTGGGAAAGAAAACTCAGCAGTCCAGGTTCCTGATGTCAATTTGTAGGGCTCCCTTGGGTCTATCAGAGCAGCACAAGTTTGAGGTGGGGACAACTTCGGTGTGGGGTCCATCCTTCGATATATGGATTCTTTGCAATGAGGTCCCTACCCAGGTCCAGGGACCCTGGGCACATCATTTGGCCATTTTCCCTGGGAAAGAAAACTCAGCAGTCCAGGTTCCTGATGTCAGTTTGTAGGGCTCCCTTGGGTCTATCAGGGCAGCACAAGTTTGAGGTGGGGACAACTTCGGTGTGGGGTCCATCCTTCGATATAAGGATTCTTTGCAGTCAGGGCCAGGGGCCCCCGGGAACATCCTTTTTCCATTTTCCCTGGGAAAGAAAACTCAGCAGTCCAGGTTCCTGATGTCAGTTTGTAGGGCTCCCTTGGGTCTATCAGGGCAGCACAAGTTTGAGGTGGGGACAACTTCGGTGTGGGGTCCATCCTTCGATATAAGGATTTTTTGCAGTCAGGGCCAGGGGCCCCCGGGCACATCCTTTTTCCATTTTCCCTGGGAAAGAAAACTCAGCAGTCCAGGTTCCTGATGTCAGTTTGTAGGGCTCCCTTGGGTGTATCAGGGCAGCACAAGTTTGAGGTGGGGACAACTTCAGTGTGGGCTCCATCCTTCAATATAAGGATTTTTTGCAGTCAGGGCCAGGGGCCCCTGGGCACATCCTTTTTCCATTTTCCCTGGGAAAGAAAACTCAGCAGTCCAGGTTCCTGATGTCAATTTGTAGGGCTCCCTTGGGTCTATCAGGGCAGCACAAGTTTGAGGTGGGGACAACTTCGGTGTGGGGTCCATCCTTCGATATAAGGATTTTTTGCAGTCAGGGCCAGGGGCCCCTGGGCACATCCTTTTTCCATTTTCCCTGGGAAAGAAAACTCAGCAGTCCAGGTTCCTGATGTCAATTTGTAGGGCTCCCTTGGGTGTATCAGGGCAGCACAAGTTTGAGGTGGGGACAACTTCGGTGTGGGGTCCATCCTTCGATATAAGGATTCTTTGCAATGAGGTCCCTACCCAGGTCCAGGGGCCCCTGGGCACATCCTTTGGCCATTTTCCCTGGGAAAGAAAACTCAGCAGTCCAGGTTCCTGATGTCAGTTTGTAGGGCTCCCTTGGGTCTATCAGGGCAGCACAAGTTTGAGGTGGGGACAACTTCGGTGTGGGGTCCATCCTTCGATATAAGGATTTTTTGCAGTGAGGTCCCTGCCCAGGGCCAGGGCCCCTGGGCACATCCTTTTTCCATTTTCCCTGGGAAAGAAAACTCAGCAGTCCAGGTTCCTGATGTCAGTTTGTATGGCTCCCTTGGGTCTATCAGGGCAGCACAAGTTTGAGGTGGGGACAACTTCGGTGTGGGGTCCATCCTTCGATATAAGGATTTTTTGCAGTGAGGTCCCTGCCCAGGGCCGGGGCCTCTGGGCACATCCTTTTTCCATTTTCCCTGGGAAAGAAAACTCAGCAGTCCAGGTTCCTGATGTCAGTTTGTAGGGCTCCCTTGGGTCTATCAGGGCAGCACAAGTTTGAGGTGGGGACAACTTCGGTGTGGGGTCCATCCTTCGATATAAGGATTTTTTGCAGTCATGGCCAGGGGCCCCTGGGCACATCCTTTTTCCATTTTCCCTGGGAAAGAAAACTCAGCAGTCCAGGTTCCTGATGTCAGTTTGTAGGGCTCCCTTGGGTCTATCAGGGCAGCACAAGTTTGAGGTGGGTACAACTTCGGTGTGGGGTCCATCCTTCGATATAAGGATTCTTTGCAGTCAGGGCCAGGGGCCCCCGGGAACATCCTTTTTCCATTTTCCCTGGGAAAGAAAACTCAGCAGTCCAGGTTCCTGATGTCAGTTTGTAGGGCTCCCTTGGGTCTATCAGGGCAGCACAAGTTTGAGGTGGGGACAACTTCGGTGTGGGCTCCATCCTTCGATATAAGGATTTTTTGGAGTCAGGGCCAGGGGCCCCCGAGCACATCCTTTTTCCATTTTCCCTGGGAAAGAAAACTCAGCAGTCCAGGTTCCTGATGTCAGTTTGTAGGGCTCCCTTGGGTGTATCAGGGCAGCACAAGTTTGAGGTGGGGACAACTTCAGTGTGGGCTCCATCCTTCGATATAAGGATTTTTTGCAATGAGGTCCCTACCCAGGTCCAGGGGCCCCTGGGCACATCATTTGGCCATTTTCCCTGGGAAAGAAAACTCAGCAGTCCAGGTTCCTGATGTCAGTTTGTAGGGCTCCCTTGGGTCTATCAGGGCAGCACAAGTTTGAGGTGGGGACAACTTCGGTGTGGGGTCCATCCTTCGATATAAGGATTCTTTGCAGTCAGGGCCAGGGGCCCCCGGGCACATCCTTTTTCCATTTTCCCTGGGAAAGAAAACTCAGCAGTCCAGGTTCCTGATGTCAGTTTGTAGGGCTCCCTTGGGTCTATCAGGGCAGCACAAGTTTGAGGTGGGGACAATTTCGGTGTGGGCTCCATCCTTCGATATAAGGACTTTTTGCAGTGATGGCCCTGCCCAGGGCCAGGGGCCCCTGGGCACATCCTTTTTCCATTTTCCCTGGGAAAGAAAACTCAGCAGTCCAGGTTCCTGATGTCAGTTTGTAGGGCTCTCTTGGGTCTATCAGGGCAGCACAAGTTTGAGGTGGGGACAACTTCGGTGTGGGGTCCATTCTTCGATATAATGATTCTTTGCAGTGAGGTCGCAGCCCTGGGCCAGGGGCCCCTGGGCACATCCTTTTTCCATTTTCCCTGGGAAAGAAAACTCAGCAGTCCAGGTTCCTGATGTCAGTCTGTAGGGCTCACTTGGGTCTATCAGGGCAGCACAAGTTTGAGGTGGGGACAACTTCGGTGTGGGGTCCATCCTTCGATATAAGGATTTTTTGCAGTCAGGGCCAGGGGCCCCTGGGCACATCCTTTTTCCATTTTCCCTGGGAAAGAAAACTCAGCAGTCCAGGTTCCTGATGTCAATTTGTAGGGCTCCCTTGGGTCTATCAGGGCAGCACAAGTTTGAGGTGGGGACAACTTCGGTGTGGGGTCCATCCTTCGATATAAGGATTTTTTGCAGTCAGGGCCAGGGGCCCCTGGGCACATCCTTTTTCCATTTTCCCTGGGAAAGAAAACTCAGCAGTCCAGGTTCCTGATGTCAATTTGTAGGGCTCCCTTGGGTCTATCAGAGCAGCACAAGTTTGAGGTGGGGACAACTTCGGTGTGGGGTCCATCCTTCGATATATGGATTCTTTGCAATGAGGTCCCTACCCAGGTCCAGGGACCCTGGGCACATCATTTGGCCATTTTCCCTGGGAAAGAAAACTCAGCAGTCCAGGTTCCTGATGTCAGTTTGTAGGGCTCCCTTGGGTCTATCAGGGCAGCACAAGTTTGAGGTGGGGACAACTTCGGTGTGGGGTCCATCCTTCGATATAAGGATTCTTTGCAGTCAGGGCCAGGGGCCCCCGGGAACATCCTTTTTCCATTTTCCCTGGGAAAGAAAACTCAGCAGTCCAGGTTCCTGATGTCAGTTTGTAGGGCTCCCTTGGGTCTATCAGGGCAGCACAAGTTTGAGGTGGGGACAACTTCGGTGTGGGGTCCATCCTTCGATATAAGGATTTTTTGCAGTCAGGGCCAGGGGCCCCCGGGCACATCCTTTTTCCATTTTCCCTGGGAAAGAAAACTCAGCAGTCCAGGTTCCTGATGTCAGTTTGTAGGGCTCCCTTGGGTGTATCAGGGCAGCACAAGTTTGAGGTGGGGACAACTTCAGTGTGGGCTCCATCCTTCAATATAAGGATTTTTTGCAGTCAGGGCCAGGGGCCCCTGGGCACATCCTTTTTCCATTTTCCCTGGGAAAGAAAACTCAGCAGTCCAGGTTCCTGATGTCAATTTGTAGGGCTCCCTTGGGTCTATCAGGGCAGCACAAGTTTGAGGTGGGGACAACTTCGGTGTGGGGTCCATCCTTCGATATAAGGATTTTTTGCAGTCAGGGCCAGGGGCCCCTGGGCACATCCTTTTTCCATTTTCCCTGGGAAAGAAAACTCAGCAGTCCAGGTTCCTGATGTCAATTTGTAGGGCTCCCTTGGGTCTATCAGAGCAGCACAAGTTTGAGGTGGGGACAACTTCGGTGTGGGGTCCATCCTTCGATATAAGGATTCTTTGCAATGAGGTCCCTACCCAGGTCCAGGGGCCCCTGGGCACATCATTTGGCCATTTTCCCTGGGAAAGAAAACTCAGCAGTCCAGGTTCCTGATGTCAGTTTGTAGGGCTCCCTTGGGTCTATCAGGGCAGCACAAGTTTGAGGTGGGGACAACTTCGGTGTGGGGTCCATCCTTCGATATAAGGATTCTTTGCAGTCAGGGCCAGGGGCCCCCGGGAACATCCTTTTTCCATTTTCCCTGGGAAAGAAAACTCAGCAGTCCAGGTTCCTGATGTCAGTTTGTAGGGCTCCCTTGGGTCTATCAGGGCAGCACAAGTTTGAGGTGGGGACAACTTCGGTGTGGGGTCCATCCTTCGATATAAGGATTTTTTGCAGTCAGGGCCAGGGGCCCCCGGGCACATCCTTTTTCCATTTTCCCTGGGAAAGAAAACTCAGCAGTCCAGGTTCCTGATGTCAGTTTGTAGGGCTCCCTTGGGTCTATCAGAGCAGCACAAGTTTGAGGTGGGGACAACTTCGGTGTGGGGTCCATCCTTCGATATAAGGATTTTTTGCAGTCAGGGCCAGGGGCCCCTGGGCACATCCTTTTTCCATTTTCCCTGGGAAAGAAAACTCAGCAGTCCAGGTTCCTGATGTCAATTTGTAGGGCTCCCTTGGGTCTATCAGAGCAGCACAAGTTTGAGGTGGGGACAACTTCGGTGTGGGGTCCATCCTTCGATATATGGATTCTTTGCAATGAGGTCCCTACCCAGGTCCAGGGACCCTGGGCACATCATTTGGCCATTTTCCCTGGGAAAGAAAACTCAGCAGTCCAGGTTCCTGATGTCAGTTTGTAGGGCTCCCTTGGGTCTATCAGGGCAGCACAAGTTTGAGGTGGGGACAACTTCGGTGTGGGGTCCATCCTTCGATATAAGGATTCTTTGCAGTCAGGGCCAGGGGCCCCCGGGAACATCCTTTTTCCATTTTCCCTGGGAAAGAAAACTCAGCAGTCCAGGTTCCTGATGTCAGTTTGTAGGGCTCCCTTGGGTGTATCAGGGCAGCACAAGTTTGAGGTGGGGACAACTTCGGTGTGGGGTCCATCCTTCGATATAAGGATTTTTTGCAGTCAGGGCCAGGGGCCCCCGGGCACATCCTTTTTCCATTTTCCCTGGGAAAGAAAACTCAGCAGTCCAGGTTCCTGATGTCAGTTTGTAGGGCTCCCTTGGGTGTATCAGGGCAGCACAAGTTTGAGGTGGGGACAACTTCAGTGTGGGCTCCATCCTTCAATATAAGGATTTTTTGCAGTCAGGGCCAGGGGCCCCTGGGCACATCCTTTTTCCATTTTCCCTGGGAAAGAAAACTCAGCAGTCCAGGTTCCTGATGTCAATTTGTAGGGCTCCCTTGGGTCTATCAGGGCAGCACAAGTTTGAGGTGGGGACAACTTCGGTGTGGGGTCCATCCTTCGATATAAGGATTTTTTGCAGTCAGGGCCAGGGGCCCCTGGGCACATCCTTTTTCCATTTTCCCTGGGAAAGAAAACTCAGCAGTCCAGGTTCCTGATGTCAATTTGTAGGGCTCCCTTGGGTCTATCAGAGCAGCACAAGTTTGAGGTGGGGACAACTTCGGTGTGGGGTCCATCCTTCGATATAAGGATTCTTTGCAATGAGGTCCCTACCCAGGTCCAGGGGCCCCTGGGCACATCATTTGGCCATTTTCCCTGGGAAAGAAAACTCAGCAGTCCAGGTTCCTGATGTCAGTTTGTAGGGCTCCCTTGGGTCTATCAGGGCAGCACAAGTTTGAGGTGGGGACAACTTCGGTGTGGGGTCCATCCTTCGATATAAGGATTCTTTGCAGTCAGGGCCAGGGGCCCCCGGGAACATCCTTTTTCCATTTTCCCTGGGAAAGAAAACTCAGCAGTCCAGGTTCCTGATGTCAGTTTGTAGGGCTCCCTTGGGTCTATCAGGGCAGCACAAGTTTGAGGTGGGGACAACTTCGGTGTGGGGTCCATCCTTCGATATAAGGATTTTTTGCAGTCAGGGCCAGGGGCCCCCGGGCACATCCTTTTTCCATTTTCCCTGGGAAAGAAAACTCAGCAGTCCAGGTTCCTGATGTCAGTTTGTAGGGCTCCCTTGGGTGTATCAGGGCAGCACAAGTTTGAGGTGGGGACAACTTCAGTGTGGGCTCCATCCTTCGATATAAGGATTTTTTGCAGTCAGGTCCAGGGGCCCCAGGGCACATCCTTTTTCCATTTTCCCTGGGAAAGAAAACTCAGCAGTCCAGGTTCCTGATGTCAGTTTGTAGGGTTCTCTTGGGTGTATCAGGGCAGCACAAGTTTGAGGTGGGGAGAACTTCGGTGTGGGGTCCATCCTTCGATATAAGGATTATTTACAGTCATGGCCAGGGGCCCCTGGGCACATCCTTTTTCCATTTTCCCTGGGAAAGAAAACTCAGCAGTCCAGGTTCCTGATGTCAGTTTGTAGGGCTCCCTTGGGTCTATCAGGGCAGCACAAGCTTGAGGTCGGGACAACTTCGGTGCGGGGTCCATCCTTCGATATAAGGATTTTTGTCAGTCAGGGCCAAGGGCTCCCGGGCACAACATTTGGCCATTTTCCCTGGGAAAGAAAACTCAGCAGTCCAGGTTCCTGATGTCAGTTTGTAGGGCTCCCTTGGGTCTATCAGGGCAGCACAAGTTTGAGGTGGGGACAACTTCGGTGTGGGGTCCATCCTTCGATATAAGGATTTTTTGCAGTCAGGGCCAGGGGTCCCCCGGCACATCCTTTTTCCATTTTCCCTGGGAAAGAAAACTCAGCAGTCCAGGTTCCTGATGTCAATTTGTAGGGCTCCCTTGGGTCTATCAGAGCAGCACAAGTTTGAGGTGGGGACAACTTCGGTGTGGGGTCCATCCTTCGATATAAGGATTCTTTGCAATGAGGTCCCTACCCAGGTCCAGGGGCCCCTGGGCACATCATTTGGCCATTTTCCCTGGGAAAGAAAACTCAGCAGTCCAGGTTCCTGATGTCAGTTTGTAGGGCTCCCTTGGGTCTATCAGGGCAGCACAAGTTTGAGGTGGGGACAACTTCGGTGTGGGGTCCATCCTTCGATATAAGGATTCTTTGCAGTCAGGGCCAGGGGCCCCCGGGCACATCCTTTTTCCATTTTCCCTGGGAAAGAAAACTCAGCAGTCCAGGTTCCTGATGTCAGTTTGTAGGGCTCCCTTGGGTCTATCAGGGCAGCACAAGTTTGAGGTGGGGACAATTTCGGTGTGGGCTCCATCCTTCGATATAAGGATTTTTTGCAGTGATGGCCCTGCCCAGGGCCAGGGGCCCCTGGGCACATCCTTTGGCCATTTTCCCTGGGAAAGAAAACTCAGCAGTCCAGGTTCCTGATGTCAGTTTGTAGGGCTCTCTTGGGTCTATCAGGGCAGCACAAGTTTGAGGTGGGGACAACTTCGTTGTGGGGTCCATTCTTCGATATAATGATTCTTTGCAGTGAGGTCGCAGCCCTGGGCCAGGGGCCCCTGGGCACATCCTTTTTCCATTTTCCCTGGGAAAGAAAACTCAGCAGTCCAGGTTCCTGATGTCAGTCTGTAGGGCTCTCTTGGGTCTATCAGGGCAGCACAAGTTTGAGGTGGGGACAACTTCGGTGTGGGCTCCATCCTTCGATATAAGGATTTTTTGCAGTCAGGGCCAGGGGCCCCTGGGCACATCCTTTTTCCATTTTCCCTGGGAAAGAAAACTCAGCAGTCCAGGTTCCTGATGTCAATTTGTAGGGCTCCCTTGGGTCTATCAGGGCAGCACAAGTTTGAGGTGGGGACAACTTCGGTGTGGGGTCCATCCTTCGATATAAGGATTTTTTGCAGTCAGGGCCAGGGGCCCCTGGGCACATCCTTTTTCCATTTTCCCTGGGAAAGAAAACTCAGCAGTCCAGGTTCCTGATGTCAATTTGTAGGGCTCCCTTGGGTCTATCAGAGCAGCACAAGTTTGAGGTGGGGACAACTTCGGTGTGGGGTCCATCCTTCGATATATGGATTCTTTGCAATGAGGTCCCTACCCAGGTCCAGGGGCCCCTGGGCACATCATTTGGCCATTTTCCCTGGGAAAGAAAACTCAGCAGTCCAGGTTCCTGATGTCAGTTTGTAGGGCTCCCTTGGGTCTATCAGGGCAGCACAAGTTTGAGGTGGGTACAACTTCGGTGTGGGGTCCATCCTTCGATATAAGGATTCTTTGCAGTCAGGGCCAGGGGCCCCCGGGAACATCCTTTTTCCATTTTCCCTGGGAAAGAAAACTCAGCAGTCCAGGTTCCTGATGTCAGTTTGTAGGGCTCCCTTGGGTCTATCAGGGCAGCACAAGTTTGAGGTGGGGACAACTTCGGTGTGGGCTCCATCCTTCGATATAAGGATTTTTTGCAGTCAGGGCCAGGGGACCCCGGGCACATCCTTTTTCCATTTTCCCTGGGAAAGAAAACTCAGCAGTCCAGGTTCCTGATGTCAGTTTGTAGGGCTCCCTTGGGTGTATCAGGGCAGCACAAGTTTGAGGTGGGGACAACTTCAGTGTGGGCTCCATCCTTCGATATAAGGATTTTTTGCAATGAGGTCCCTACCCAGGTCCAGGGGCCCCTGGGCACATCATTTGGCCATTTTCCCTGGGAAAGAAAACTCAGCAGTCCAGGTTCCTGATGTCAGTTTGTAGGGCTCCCTTGGGTCTATCAGGGCAGCACAAGTTTGAGGTGGGGACAATTTCGGTGTGGGCTCCATCCTTCGATATAAGGACTTTTTGCAGTGATGGCCCTGCCCAGGGCCAGGGGCCCCTGGGCACATCCTTTTTCCATTTTCCCTGGGAAAGAAAACTCAGCAGTCCAGGTTCCTGATGTCAGTTTGTAGGGCTCTCTTGGGTCTATCAGGGCAGCACAAGTTTGAGGTGGGGACAACTTCGGTGTGGGGTCCATTCTTCGATATAATGATTCTTTGCAGTGAGGTCGCAGCCCTGGGCCAGGGGCCCCTGGGCACATCCTTTTTCCATTTTCCCTGGGAAAGAAAACTCAGCAGTCCAGGTTCCTGATGTCAGTCTGTAGGGCTCACTTGGGTCTATCAGGGCAGCACAAGTTTGAGGTGGGGACAACTTCGGTGTGGGGTCCATCCTTCGATATAAGGATTTTTTGCAGTCAGGGCCAGGGGCCCCTGGGCACATCCTTTTTCCATTTTCCCTGGGAAAGAAAACTCAGCAGTCCAGGTTCCTGATGTCAATTTGTAGGGCTCCCTTGGGTCTATCAGGGCAGCACAAGTTTGAGGTGGGGACAACTTCGGTGTGGGGTCCATCCTTCGATATAAGGATTTTTTGCAGTCAGGGCCAGGGGCCCCTGGGCACATCCTTTTTCCATTTTCCCTGGGAAAGAAAACTCAGCAGTCCAGGTTCCTGATGTCAATTTGTAGGGCTCCCTTGGGTCTATCAGAGCAGCACAAGTTTGAGGTGGGGACAACTTCGGTGTGGGGTCCATCCTTCGATATATGGATTCTTTGCAATGAGGTCCCTACCCAGGTCCAGGGACCCTGGGCACATCATTTGGCCATTTTCCCTGGGAAAGAAAACTCAGCAGTCCAGGTTCCTGATGTCAGTTTGTAGGGCTCCCTTGGGTCTATCAGGGCAGCACAAGTTTGAGGTGGGGACAACTTCGGTGTGGGGTCCATCCTTCGATATAAGGATTCTTTGCAGTCAGGGCCAGGGGCCCCCGGGAACATCCTTTTTCCATTTTTCCTGGGAAAGAAAACTCAGCAGTCCAGGTTCCTGATGTCAGTTTGTAGGGCTCCCTTGGGTGTATCAGGGCAGCACAAGTTTGAGGTGGGGACAACTTCGGTGTGGGGTCCATCCTTCGATATAAGGATTTTTTGCAGTCAGGGCCAGGGGCCCCTGGGCACATCCTTTTTCCATTTTCCCTGGGAAAGAAAACTCAGCAGTCCAGGTTCCTGATGTCAATTTGTAGGGCTCCCTTGGGTCTATCAGAGCAGCACAAGTTTGAGGTGGGGACAACTTCGGTGTGGGGTCCATCCTTCGATATAAGGATTCTTTGCAATGAGGTCCCTACCCAGGTCCAGGGGCCCCTGGGCACATCCTTTTTCCATTTTCCCTGGGAAAGAAAACTCAGCAGTACAGGTTCCTGATGTCAGTTTGTAGGGCTCCCTTGGGTCTATCAGGGCAGCACAAGTTTGAGGTGGGGACAACTTCGGTGTGGGGTCCATCCTTCGATATAAGGATTTTTTGCAGTCAGGGCCAGGGGTCCCCCGGCACATCCTTTTTCCATTTTCCCTGGGAAAGAAAACTCAGCAGTCCAGGTTCCTGATGTCAATTTGTAGGGCTCCCTTGGGTCTATCAGAGCAGCACAAGTTTGAGGTGGGGACAACTTCGGTGTGGGGTCCATCCTTCGATATAAGGATTCTTTGCAATGAGGTCCCTACCCAGGTCCAGGGGCCCCTGGGCACATCATTTGGCCATTTTCCCTGGGAAAGAAAACTCAGCAGTCCAGGTTCCTGATGTCAGTTTGTAGGGCTCCCTTGGGTCTATCAGGGCAGCACAAGTTTGAGGTGGGGACAATTTCGGTGTGGGCTCCATCCTTCGATATAAGGATTTTTTGCAGTGATGGCCCTGCCCAGGGCCAGGGGCCCCTGGGCACATCCTTTGGCCATTTTCCCTGGGAAAGAAAACTCAGCAGTCCAGGTTCCTGATGTCAGTTTGTAGGGCTCTCTTGGGTCTATCAGGGCAGCACAAGTTTGAGGTGGGGACAACTTCGGTGTGGGGTCCATTCTTCGATATAATGATTCTTTGCAGTGAGGTCGCAGCCCTGGGCCAGGGGCCCCTGGGCACATCCTTTTTCCATTTTCCCTGGGAAAGAAAACTCAGCAGTCCAGGTTCCTGATGTCAATTTGTAGGGCTCCCTTGGGTCTATCAGGGCAGCACAAGTTTGAGGTAGGGACAACTTCGGTGTGGGGTCCATCCTTCGATATCAGGATTTTTTGCAGTCAGGGCCAGGGGCCCCTGGGCACATCCTTTTTCCATTTTCCCTGGGAAAGAAAACTCAGCAGTCCAGGTTCCTGATGTCAATTTGTAGGGCTCCCTTGGGTCTATCAGAGCAGCACAAGTTTGAGGTGGGGACAACTTCGGTGTGGGGTCCATCCTTCGATATATGGATTCTTTGCAATGAGGTCCCTACCCAGGTCCAGGGGCCCCTGGGCACATCCTTTGGCCATTTTCCCTGGGAAAGAAAACTCAGCAGTCCAGGTTCCTGATGTCAGTTTGTAGGGCTCCCTTGGGTCTATCAGAGCAGCACAAGTTTGAGGTGGGGACAACTTCGGTGTGGGGTCCATCCTTCGATATATGGATTCTTTGCAATGAGGTCCCTACCCAGGTCCAGGGGCCCCTGGGCACATCATTTGGCCATTTTCCCTGGGAAAGAAAACTCAGCAGTCCAGGTTCCTGATGTCAGTTTGTAGGGCTCCCTTGGGTGTATCAGGGCAGCACAAGTTTGAGGTGGGGACAACTTCGGTGTGGGGTCCATCCTTCGATATAAGGATTTTTTGCAGTCAGGGCCAGGGGCCCCCGGGCACATCCTTTTTCCATTTTCCCTGGGAAAGAAAACTCAGCAGTCCAGGTTCCTGATGTCAGTTTGTAGGGCTCCCTTGGGTCTATCAGGGCAGCACAAGTTTGAGGTGGGGACAACTTCAGTGTGGGCTCCATCCTTCGATATAAGGATTTTTTGCAGTCAGGGCCAGGGGCCCCTGGGCACATCCTTTTTCCATTTTCCCTGGGAAAGAAAACTCAGCAGTCCAGGTTCCTGATGTCAATTTGTAGGGCTCCCTTGGGTCTATCAGGGCAGCACAAGTTTGAGGTGGGGACAACTTCGGTGTGGGGTCCATCCTTCGATATAAGGATTTTTTGCAGTGAGGGCCAGGGGCCCCTGGGCACATCCTTTTTCCATTTTCCCTGGGAAAGAAAACTCAGCAATCCAGGTTCCTGATGTCAATTTGTAGGGCTCCCTTGGGTCTATCAGAGCAGCACAAGTTTGAGGTGGGGACAACTTCGGTGTGGGGTCCATCCTTCGATATAAGGATTCTTTGCAATGAGGTCCCTACCCAGGTCCAGGGGCCCCTGGGCACATCATTTGGCCATTTTCCCTGGGAAAGAAAACTCAGCAGTCCAGGTTCCTGATGTCAGTTTGTAGGGCTCCCTTGGGTCTATCAGGGCAGCACAAGTTTGAGGTGGGGACAACTTCGGTGTGGGGTCCATCCTTCGATATAAGGATTCTTTGCAGTCAGGGCCAGGGGCCCCTGGGCACATCCTTTGGCCATTTTCCCTGGGAAAGAAAACTCAGCAGTCCAGGTTCCTGATGTCAGTTTGTAGGGCTCCCTTGGGTCTATCAGGGCAGCACAAGTTTGAGGTGGGGACAATTTCGGTGTGGGCTCCATCCTTCGATATAAGGACTTTTTGCAGTGATGGCCCTGCCCAGGGCCAGGGGCCCCTGGGCACATCCTTTGGCCATTTTCCCTGGGAAAGAAAACTCAGCAGTCCAGGTTCCTGATGTCAGTTTGTAGGGCTCTCTTGGGTCTATCAGGGCAGCACAAGTTTGAGGTGGGGACAACTTCGGTGTGGGGTCCATTCTTCGATATAATGATTCTTTGCAGTGAGGTCGCAGCCCTGGGCCAGGGGCCCCTGGGCACATCCTTTTTCCATTTTCCCTGGGAAAGAAAACTCAGCAGTCCAGGTTCCTGATGTCAGTCTGTAGGGCTCACTTGGGTCTATCAGGGCAGCACAAGTTTGAGGTGGGGACAACTTCGGTGTGGGGTCCATCCTTCGATATAAGGATTTTTTGCAGTCAGGGCCAGGGGCCCCTGGGCACATCCTTTTTCCATTTTCCCTGGGAAAGAAAACTCAGCAGTCCAGGTTCCTGATGTCAATTTGTAGGGCTCCCTTGGGTCTATCAGAGCAGCACAAGTTTGAGGTGGGGACAACTTCGGTGTGGGGTCCATCCTTCGATATATGGATTCTTTGCAATGAGGTCCCTACCCAGGTCCAGGGGCCCCTGGGCACATCATTTGGCCATTTTCCCTGGGAAAGAAAACTCAGCAGTCCAGGTTCCTGATGTCAGTTTGTAGGGCTCCCTTGGGTCTATCAGGGCAGCACAAGTTTGAGGTGGGGACAACTTCGGTGTGGGGTCCATCCTTCGATATAAGGATTCTTTGCAGTCAGGGCCAGGGGCCCCCGGGAACATCCTTTTTCCATTTTCCCTGGGAAAGAAAACTCAGCAGTCCAGGTTCCTGATGTCAGTTTGTAGGGCTCCCTTGGGTGTATCAGGGCAGCACAAGTTTGAGGTGGGGACAACTTCGGTGTGGGGTCCATCCTTCGATATAAGGATTTTTTGCAGTCAGGGCCAGGGGCCCCCGGGCACATCCTTTTTCCATTTTCCCTGGGAAAGAAAACTCAGCAGTCCAGGTTCCTGATGTCAGTTTGTAGGGCTCCCTTGGGTGTATCAGGGCAGCACAAGTTTGAGGTGGGGACAACTTCAGTGTGGGCTCCATCCTTCGATATAAGGATTTTTTGCAGTCAGGGCCAGGGGCCCCTGGGCACATCCTTTTTCCATTTTCCCTGGGAAAGAAAACTCAGCAGTCCAGGTTCCTGATGTCAATTTGTAGGGCTCCCTTGGGTCTATCAGGGCAGCACAAGTTTGAGGTGGGGACAACTTCGGTGTGGGGTCCATCCTTCGATATAAGGATTTTTTGCAGTCAGGGCCAGGGGCCCCTGGGCACATCCTTTTTCCATTTTCCCTGGGAAAGAAAACTCAGCAGTCCAGGTTCCTGATGTCAATTTGTAGGGCTCCCTTGGGTCTATCAGAGCAGCACAAGTTTGAGGTGGGGACAACTTCGGTGTGGGGTCCATCCTTCGATATAAGGATTCTTTGCAATGAGGTCCCTACCCAGGTCCAGGGGCCCCTGGGCACATCATTTGGCCATTTTCCCTGGGAAAGAAAACTCAGCAGTCCAGGTTCCTGATGTCAGTTTGTAGGGCTCCCTTGGGTCTATCAGGGCAGCACAAGTTTGAGGTGGGGACAACTTCGGTGTGGGGTCCATCCTTCGATATAAGGATTCTTTGCAGTCAGGGCCAGGGGCCCCCGGGAACATCCTTTTTCCATTTTCCCTGGGAAAGAAAACTCAGCAGTCCAGGTTCCTGATGTCAGTTTGTAGGGCTCCCTTGGGTCTATCAGGGCAGCACAAGTTTGAGGTGGGGACAACTTCAGTGTGGGCTCCATCCTTCGATATAAGGATTTTTTGCAGTCAGGGCCAGGGGCCCCTGGGCACATCCTTTTTCCATTTTCCCTGGGAAAGAAAACTCAGCAGTCCAGGTTCCTGATGTCAATTTGTAGGGCTCCCTTGGGTCTATCAGGGCAGCACAAGTTTGAGGTGGGGACAACTTCGGTGTGGGGTCCATCCTTCGATATAAGGATTTTTTGCAGTGAGGGCCAGGGGCCCCTGGGCACATCCTTTTTCCATTTTCCCTGGGAAAGAAAACTCAGCAATCCAGGTTCCTGATGTCAATTTGTAGGGCTCCCTTGGGTCTATCAGAGCAGCACAAGTTTGAGGTGGGGACAACTTCGGTGTGGGGTCCATCCTTCGATATAAGGATTCTTTGCAATGAGGTCCCTACCCAGGTCCAGGGGCCCCTGGGCACATCATTTGGCCATTTTCCCTGGGAAAGAAAACTCAGCAGTCCAGGTTCCTGATGTCAGTTTGTAGGGCTCCCTTGGGTCTATCAGGGCAGCACAAGTTTGAGGTGGGGACAACTTCGGTGTGGGGTCCATCCTTCGATATAAGGATTCTTTGCAGTCAGGGCCAGGGGCCCCTGGGCACATCCTTTGGCCATTTTCCCTGGGAAAGAAAACTCAGCAGTCCAGGTTCCTGATGTCAGTTTGTAGGGCTCCCTTGGGTCTATCAGGGCAGCACAAGTTTGAGGTGGGGACAATTTCGGTGTGGGCTCCATCCTTCGATATAAGGACTTTTTGCAGTGATGGCCCTGCCCAGGGCCAGGGGCCCCTGGGCACATCCTTTGGCCATTTTCCCTGGGAAAGAAAACTCAGCAGTCCAGGTTCCTGATGTCAGTTTGTAGGGCTCTCTTGGGTCTATCAGGGCAGCACAAGTTTGAGGTGGGGACAACTTCGGTGTGGGGTCCATTCTTCGATATAATGATTCTTTGCAGTGAGGTCGCAGCCCTGGGCCAGGGGCCCCTGGGCACATCCTTTTTCCATTTTCCCTGGGAAAGAAAACTCAGCAGTCCAGGTTCCTGATGTCAGTCTGTAGGGCTCACTTGGGTCTATCAGGGCAGCACAAGTTTGAGGTGGGGACAACTTCGGTGTGGGGTCCATCCTTCGATATAAGGATTTTTTGCAGTCAGGGCCAGGGGCCCCTGGGCACATCCTTTTTCCATTTTCCCTGGGAAAGAAAACTCAGCAGTCCAGGTTCCTGATGTCAATTTGTAGGGCTCCCTTGGGTCTATCAGAGCAGCACAAGTTTGAGGTGGGGACAACTTCGGTGTGGGGTCCATCCTTCGATATATGGATTCTTTGCAATGAGGTCCCTACCCAGGTCCAGGGGCCCCTGGGCACATCATTTGGCCATTTTCCCTGGGAAAGAAAACTCAGCAGTCCAGGTTCCTGATGTCAGTTTGTAGGGCTCCCTTGGGTCTATCAGGGCAGCACAAGTTTGAGGTGGGGACAACTTCGGTGTGGGGTCCATCCTTCGATATAAGGATTCTTTGCAGTCAGGGCCAGGGGCCCCCGGGAACATCCTTTTTCCATTTTCCCTGGGAAAGAAAACTCAGCAGTCCAGGTTCCTGATGTCAGTTTGTAGGGCTCCCTTGGGTGTATCAGGGCAGCACAAGTTTGAGGTGGGGACAACTTCGGTGTGGGGTCCATCCTTCGATATAAGGATTTTTTGCAGTCAGGGCCAGGGGCCCCCGGGCACATCCTTTTTCCATTTTCCCTGGGAAAGAAAACTCAGCAGTCCAGGTTCCTGATGTCAGTTTGTAGGGCTCCCTTGGGTGTATCAGGGCAGCACAAGTTTGAGGTGGGGACAACTTCAGTGTGGGCTCCATCCTTCGATATAAGGATTTTTTGCAGTCAGGGCCAGGGGCCCCTGGGCACATCCTTTTTCCATTTTCCCTGGGAAAGAAAACTCAGCAGTCCAGGTTCCTGATGTCAATTTGTAGGGCTCCCTTGGGTCTATCAGGGCAGCACAAGTTTGAGGTGGGGACAACTTCGGTGTGGGGTCCATCCTTCGATATAAGGATTTTTTGCAGTCAGGGCCAGGGGCCCCTGGGCACATCCTTTTTCCATTTTCCCTGGGAAAGAAAACTCAGCAGTCCAGGTTCCTGATGTCAATTTGTAGGGCTCCCTTGGGTCTATCAGAGCAGCACAAGTTTGAGGTGGGGACAACTTCGGTGTGGGGTCCATCCTTCGATATAAGGATTCTTTGCAATGAGGTCCCTACCCAGGTCCAGGGGCCCCTGGGCACATCATTTGGCCATTTTCCCTGGGAAAGAAAACTCAGCAGTCCAGGTTCCTGATGTCAGTTTGTAGGGCTCCCTTGGGTCTATCAGGGCAGCACAAGTTTGAGGTGGGGACAACTTCGGTGTGGGGTCCATCCTTCGATATAAGGATTCTTTGCAGTCAGGGCCAGGGGCCCCCGGGAACATCCTTTTTCCATTTTCCCTGGGAAAGAAAACTCAGCAGTCCAGGTTCCTGATGTCAGTTTGTAGGGCTCCCTTGGGTGTATCAGGGCAGCACAAGTTTGAGGTGGGGAGAACTTCGGTGTGGGGTCCATCCTTCGATATAAGGATTTTTTGCAGTCAGGACCAGGGGCCCCCGGGCACATCCTTTTTCCATTTTCCCTGGGAAAGAAAACTCAGCAGTCCAGGTTCCTGATGTCAGTTTGTAGGGCTCCCTTGGGTGTATCAGGGCAGCACAAGTTTGAGGTGGGGACAACTTCAGTGTGGGCTCCATCCTTCGATATAAGGATTTTTTGCAGTCAGGTCCAGGGGTTCCAGGGCACATCCTTTTTCCATTTTCCCTGGGAAAGAAAACTCAGCAGTCCAGGTTCCTGATGTCAGTTTGTAGGGTTCTCTTGGGTGTATCAGGGCAGCACAAGTTTGAGGTGGGGAGAACTTCGGTGTGGGGTCCATCCTTCGATATAAGGATTATTTACAGTCATGGCCAGGGGCCCCTGGGCACATCCTTTTTCCATTTTCCCTGGGAAAGAAAACTCAGCAGTCCAGGTTCCTGATGTCAGTTTGTAGGGCTCCCTTGGGTCTATCAGGGCAGCACAAGCTTGAGGTGGGGACAACTTCGGTGCGGGGTCCATCCTTCGATATAAGGATTTTTTTCAGTCAGGGCCAAGGGCTCCCGGGCACAACATTTGGCCATTTTCCCTGGGAAAGAAAACTCAGCAGTCCAGGTTCCTGATGTCAGTTTGTAGGGCTCCCTTGGGTGTATCAGGGCAACACAAGTTTGAGGTGGGGACAACTTCGGTGTGGGGTCCATCCTTCGATATAAGGATTCTTTGCAATGAGGTCCCTACCCAGGTCCAGGGGCCCCTGGGCACATCCTTTTTCCATTTTCCCTGGGAAAGAAAACTCAGCAGTCCAGGTTCCTGATGTCAATTTGTAGGGCTCCCTTGGGTCTATCAGGGCAGCACAAGTTTGAGGTGGGGACAACTTCGGTGTGGGGTCCATCCTTCGATATAAGGATTTTTTGCAGTCAGGGCCAGGGGCCCCCGGGCACATCCTTTTTCCATTTTCCCTGGGAAAGAAAACTCAGCAGTCCAGGTTCCTGATGTCAGTTTGTAGGGCTCCCTTGGGTCTATCAGGGCAGCACAAGTTTGAGGTGGGGACAACTTCGGTGTGGGGTCCATCCTTCGATATAAGGATTTTTTGCAGTGAGGTCCCTACCCAGGGCCGGGGCCCCTGGGCACATCCTTTTTCCATTTTCCCTGGGAAAGAAAACTCAGCAGTCCAGGTTCCTGATGTCAGTTTGTAGGGCTCCCTTGGGTCTATCAGGGCAGCACAAGTTTGAGGTGGGGACAACTTCGGTGTGGGGTCCATCCTTCGATATAAGGATTTTTTGCAGTGAGGTCCCTGCCCAGGGCCAGGGCCCCTGGGCACATCCTTTTTCCATTTTCCCTGGGAAAGAAAACTCAGCAGTCCAGGTTCCTGATGTCAGTTTGTAGGGCTCCCTTGGGTCTATCAGGGCAGCACAAGTTTGAGGTGGGGACAACTTCGGTGTGGGGTCCATCCTTCGATATAAGGATTTTTTGCATTCAGGGCGAGGGGACCCTGGGCACATCCTTTTTCCATTTTCCCTGGGAAAGAAAACTCAGCAGTCCAGGTTCCTGATGTCAGTTTGTAGGGCTCCCTTGGGTCTATCAGGGCAGCACAAGTTTGAGGTGGGGACAACTTCGGTGTGGGGTCCATCCTTCGATATAAGGATTCTTTGCAGTGAGGTCCCTACCCAGGTCCAGGGGCCCCTGGGCACATCCTTTTTCCATTTTCCCTGGGAAAGAAAACTCAGCAGTCCAGGTTCCTGATGTCAGTTTGTAGGGCTCCCTTGGGTGTATCAGGGCAGCACAAGTTTGAGGTGGGGACAACTTCGGTGTGGGGTCCATCCTTCGATATAAGGATTCTTTGCAATGAGGTCCCTACCCAGGTCCAGGGGCCCCTGGGCACATCATTTGGCCATTTTCCCTGGGAAAGAAAACTCAGCAGTCCAGGTTCCTGATGTCAGTTTGTAGGGCTCCCTTGCGTCTATCAGGGCAGCACAAGTTTGAAGTGGGGACAACTTCGGTGCGGGGTCCATCCTTCGATATAAGGATTTTTTTCAGTCAGGGCCAAGGGCCCCCGGGCACAACCTTTGGCCATTTTCCCTGGGAAAGAAAACTCAGCAGTCCAGGTTCCTGATGTCAGTTTGTAGGGCTCCCTTGGGTCTATCAGGGCAGCACAAGCTTGAGGTGGGGACAACTTCGGTGTGGGGTCCATCCTTCGATATAAGGATTTTTTGCAGTCAGGGCCAGGGGCCCCCGGGCACATCCTTTTTCCATTTTCCCTGGGAAAGAAAACTCAGCAGTCCAGGTTCCTGATGTCAGTTTGTAGGGCTCCCTTGGGTCTATCAGGGCAGCACAAGTTTGAGGTGGCAACAACTTCGGTGTGGGGTCCATCCTTCGATATAAGGATTTTTTGCAGTCAGGGCCAGGGGGCCCCCGGCACATCCTTTTTCCATTTTCCCTGGGAAAGAAAACTCAGCAGTCCAGGTTCCTGATGTCAGTTTGTAGGGCTCCCTTGGGTCTATCAGGGCAGCACAAGTTTGAGGTGGGGACAACTTCGGTGTGGGGTCCATCCTTCGATATAAGGATTTTTTGCAGTCAGGGCCAGGGGCCCCTGGGCACATCCTTTCTCCATTTTCCCTGGGAAAGAAAACTCAGCAGTCCAGGTTCCTGATGTCAGTTTGTAGGGCTCCCTTGGGTCTATCAGGGCAGCACAAGTTTGAGGTGGGGACAACTTCGGTGCGGGGTCCATCCTTCGATATAAGGATTTTTTTCAGTCAGGGCCAAGGGCTCCCGGGCACAACCTTTGGCCATTTTCCCTGGGAAAGAAAACTCAGCAGTCCAGGTTCCTGGTGTCAGTTTGTAGGGCTCCCTTGGGTCTATCAGGGCAGCACAAGTTTGAGGTGGGGACAACTTCGGTGTGGGGTCCATCCTTCGATATAAGGATTCTTTGCAATGAGGTCCCTACCCAGGTCCAGGGGCCCCTGGGCACATCATTTGGCCATTTTCCCTGGGAAAGAAAACTCAGCAGTCCAGGTTCCTGATGTCAGTTTGTAGGGCTCCCTTGGGTCTATCAGGGCAGCACAAGTTTGAGGTGGGGACAACTTCGGTGTGGGGTCCATCCTTCGATATAAGGATTTTTTGCAGTGAGGTCCCTGCCCAGGGCCGGGGCCCCTGGGCACATCCTTTTTCCATTTTCCCTGGGAAAGAAAACTCAGCAGTCCAGGTTCCTGATGTCAGTTTGTAGGGCTCCCTTGGGTCTATCAGGGCAGCACAAGTTTGAGGTGGGGACAACTTCGGTGTGGGGTCCATCCTTCGATATAAGGATTTTTTGCAGTCATGGCCAGGGGCCCCTGGGCACATCCTTTTTCCATTTTCCCTGGGAAAGAAAACTCAGCAGTCCAGGTTCCTGATGTCAGTTTGTAGGGCTCCCTTGGGTCTATCAGGGCAGCACAAGTTTGAGGTGGGGACAACTTCGGTGTGGGGTCCATCCTTCGATATAAGGATTTTTTGCATTCAGGGCGAGGGGACCCTGGGCACATCCTTTTTCCATTTTCCCTGGGAAAGAAAACTCAGCAGTCCAGGTTCCTGATGTCAGTTTGTAGGGCTCCCTTGGGTCTATCAGGGCAGCACAAGTTTGAGGTGGGGACAACTTCGGTGTGGGGTCCATCCTTCGATATAAGGATTCTTTGCAGTGAGGTCCCTACCCAGGTCCAGGGGCCCCTGGGCACATCCTTTTTCCATTTTCCCTGGGAAAGAAAACTCACCAGTCCAGGTTCCTGATGTCAGTTTGTAGGGCTCCCTTGGGTGTATCAGGGCAGCACAAGTTTGAGGTGGGGACAACTTCGGTGTGGGGTCCATCCTTCGATATAAGGATTCTTTGCAATGAGGTCCCTACCCAGGTCCAGGGGCCCCTGGGCACATCCTTTTTCCATTTTCCCTGGGAAAGAAAACTCAGCAGTCCAGGTTCCTGATGTCAGTTTGTAGGGCTGCCTTGGGTTTATCAGGGCAGCACAAGTTTGAGGTGGGGACAACTTCGGTGTGGGCTCCATCCTTCGATATAAGGATTTTTTGCAGTCAGGGCCAGGAGCCCCTGGGCACATCCTTTTTCCATTTTCCCTGGGAAAGAAAACTCAGCAGTCCAGGTTCCTGATGTCAGTTTGTAGGGCTCCCTTGGGTGTATCAGGGCAGCACAAGTTTGAGGTGGGGACAACTTCGGTGTGGGCTCCATCCTTCGATATAAGGATTTTTTGCAGTCAGGGCCAGGGGCCCCTGGGCACAACCTTTTTCCATTTTCCCTGGGAAAGAAAACTCAGCAGTCCAGGTTCCTGATGTCAGTTTGTAGGGCTCCCTTGGGTCTATCAGGGCAGCACAAGTTTGAGGTGGGGACAACTTCGGTGTGGGGTCCATCCTTCGATATAAGGATTTTTTGCAGTCAGGGACAGGGGCCCCTGGGCGCATCCTTTTTCCATTTTCCCTGGGAAAGAAAACTCAGCAGTCCAGATTCCTGATGTCAGTTTGTAGGGTTCTCTTGGGTGTATCAGGGCAGCACAAGTTTGAGGTGGGGACAACTTCGGTGTGGGGTCCATCCTTCGATATAAGGATTTTTTGCAGTCATGGCCAGGGGCCCCTGGGCACATCCTTTTTCCATTTTCCCTGGGAAAGAAAACTCAGCAGTCCAGGTTCCTGATGTCAGTTTGTAGGGCTCCCTTGGGTCTATCAGGGCAGCACAAGTTTGAGGTGGGGAGAACTTCGGTGTGGGGTCCATCCTTCGATATAAGGATTTTTTGCAGTCATGGCCAGGGGCCCCTGGGCACATCCTTTTTCCATTTTCCCTGGGAAAGAAAACTCAGCAGTCCAGGTTCCTGATGTCAGTTTGTAGGGCTCCCTTGGGTCTATCAGGGCAGCACAAGTTTGAGGTGGGGACAACTTCGGTGTGGGGTCCATCCTTCGATATAAGGATTTTTTGCGGTGAGGTCCCTGCCCAGGGCCAGGGCCCCTGGGCACATCCTTTTTCCATTTTCCCTGGGAAAGAAAACTCAGCAGTCCAGGTTCCTGATGTCAGTTTGTAGGGCTCCCTTGGGTCTATCAGGGCAGCACAAGTTTGAGGTGGGGACAACTTCGGTGTGGGGTCCATCCTTCGATATAAGGATTCTTTGCAGTGAGGCGCCAGCCCAGGTCCAGGGGCCCCTGGGCACATCCTTTTTCCATTTTCCCTGGGAAAGAAAACTCAGCAGTCCAGGTTCCTGATGTCAGTTTGTAGGGCTCCCTTGGGTCTATCAGGGCAGCACAAGTTTGAGGTGGGGACAACTTCGGTGTGGGCTCCATCCTTCGATATAAGGATTTTTTGCAGTCAGGGCCAGGGGCCCCTGGGCACAACCTTTTTCCATTTTCCCTGGGAAAGAAAACTCAGCAGTCCAGGTTCCTGATGTCAGTTTGTAGGGCTCCCTTGGGTCTATCAGGGCAGCACAAGTTTGAGGTGGGGACAACTTCGGTGTGGGGTCCATCCTTCGATATAACGATTCTTTGCAGTCAGGGCCAGGGGCCCCCGGCACATCCTTTTTCCATTTTCCCTGGGAAAGAAAACTCAGCAGTCCAGGTTCCTGATGTCAGTTTGTAGGGCTCCCTTGGGTCTATCAGGGCAGCACAAGTTTGAGGTGGGGAGAACTTCGGTGTGGGGTCCATCCTTCGATATAAGGATTTTTTGCAGTCAGGGCCAGGGGCCCCTGGGCACATCCTTTTTCCATTTTCCCTGGGAAAGAAAACTCAGCAGTCCAGGTTCCTGATGTCAGTTTGTAGGGCTCCCTTGGGTGTATCAGGGCAGCACAAGTTTGAGGTGGGGACAACTTCGGTGTGGGGTCCATCCTTCGATATAAGGATTCTTTGCAATGAGGTCCCTACCCAGGTCCAGGGGCCCCTGGGCACATCCTTTTTCCATTTTCCCTGGGAAAGAAAACTCAGCAGTCCAGGTTCCTGATGTCAGTTTGTAGGGCTCCCTTGGGTCTATCAGGGCAGCACAAGTTTGAGGTGGGGACAACTTCGGTGTGGGGTCCATCCTTCGATATAAGGATTTTTTGCAGTGAGGTCCCTGCCCAGGGCAGGGGCCCCTGGGCACATCCTTTTTCCATTTTCCCTGGGAAAGAAAACTCAGCAGTCCAGGTTCCTGATGTCAGTTTGTAGGGCTCCCTTGGGTCTATCAGGGCAGCACAAGTTTGAGGTGGGGACAACTTCGGTGTGGGGTCCATCCTTCGATATAAGGATTTTTTGCAGTGAGGTCCCTGCCCAGGGCCAGGGCCCCTGAGCACATCCTTTTTCCATTTTCCCTGGGAAAGAAAACTCAGCAGTCCAGGTTCCTGATGTCAGTTTGTAGGGCTCCCTTGGGTCTATCAGGGCAGCACAAGTTTGAGGTGGGGACAACTTCGGTGTGGGCTCCATCCTTCGATATAAGGATTTTTTGCAGTCAGGGACAGGGGCCCCTGGGCACATCCTTTTTCCATTTTCCCTGGGAAAGAAAACTCAGCAGTCCAGGTTCCTGATGTCAGTTTGTAGGGCTCCCTTGGGTGTATCAGGGCAGCACAAGTTTGAGGTGGGGACAACTTCGGTGTGGGTTCCATCCTTCGATATAAGGATTTTTTGCAGTCAGGGCCAGGGGCCCCTGGGCACATCCTTTTTCCATTTTCCCTGGGAAAGAAAACTCAGCAGTCCAGGTTCCTGATGTCAGTTTGTAGGGCTCCCTTGGGTCTATCAGGGCAGCACAAGTTTGAGGTGGGGACAACTTCGGTGCGGGGTCCATCCTTCGATATAAGGATTTTTTTCAGTCAGGGCCAAGGGCTCCCGGGCACAACCTTTGGCCATTTTCCCTGGGAAAGAAAACTCAGCAGTCCAGGTTCCTGATGTCAGTTTGTAGGGCTCCCTTGGGTCTATCAGGGCAGCACAAGTTTGAGGTGGGGACAACTTCGGTGTGGGGTCCATCCTTCGATATAAGGATTCTTTGCAATGAGGTCCCTACCCAGGTCCAGGGGCCCCTGGGCACATCATTTGGCCATTTTCCCTGGGAAAGAAAACTCAGCAGTCCAGGTTCCTGATGTCAGTTTGTATGGCTCCCTTGGGTCTATCAGGGCAGCACAAGTTTGAGGTGGGGACAACTTCGGTGTGGGGTCCATCCTTCGATATAAGGATTTTTTGCAGTGAGGTCCCTGCCCAGGGCCGGGGCCCCTGGGCACATCCTTTTTCCATTTTCCCTGGGAAAGAAAACTCAGCAGTCCAGGTTCCTGATGTCAGTTTGTAGGGCTCCCTTGGGTCTATCAGGGCAGCACAAGTTTGAGGTGGGGACAACTTCGGTGTGGGGTCCATCCTTCGATATAAGGATTTTTTGCAGTCATGGCCAGGGGCCCCTGGGCACATCCTTTTTCCATTTTCCCTGGGAAAGAAAACTCAGCAGTCCAGGTTCCTGATGTCAGTTTGTAGGGCTCCCTTGGGTCTATCAGGGCAGCACAAGTTTGAGGTGGGGACAACTTCGGTGTGGGGTCCATCCTTCGATATAAGGATTTTTTGCAGTGAGGTCCCTGCCCAGGGCCAAAGCCCCTGGGCACATCCTTTTTCCATTTTCCCTGGGAAAGAAAACTCAGCAGTCCAGGTTCCTGATGTCAGTTTGTAGGGCTCCCTTGGGTCTATCAGGGCAGCACAAGTTTGAGGTGGGGACAACTTCGGTGTGGGGTCCATCCTTCGATATAAGGATTCTTTGCAATGAGGTCCCTACCCAGGTCCAGGGGCCCCTGGGCACATCATTTGGCCATTTTCCCTGGGAAAGAAAACTCAGCAGTCCAGGTTCCTGATGTCAGTTTGTAGGGCTCCCTTGGGTCTATCAGGGCAGCACAAGTTTGACGTGGGGACAACTTCGGTGTGGGGTCCATCCTTCGATATAAGGATTTTTTGCAGTGAGGTCCCTGCCCAGGGCCAGGGCCCCTGGGCACATCCTTTTTCCATTTTCCCTGGGAAAGAAAACTCAGCAGTCCAGGTTCCTGATGTCAGTTTGTAGGGCTCCCTTGGGTCTATCAGGGCAGCACAAGTTTGACGTGGGGACAACTTCGGTGTGGGGTCCATCCTTCGATATAAGGATTTTTTGCAGTCAGGGACAGGGGCCCCTGGGCACATCCTTTTTCCATTTTCCCTGGGAAAGAAAACTCAGCAGTCCAGGTTCCTGATGTCAGTTTGTAGGGCTCCCTTGGGTCTATCAGGGCAGCACAAGTTTGAGGTGGCAACAACTTCGGTGTGGGGTCCATCCTTCGATATAAGGATTTTTTGCAGTCAGGGCCAGGGGGCCCCCGGCACATCCTTTTTCCATTTTCCCTGGGAAAGAAAACTCAGCAGTCCAGGTTCCTGATGTCAGTTTGTAGGGCTCCCTTGGGTCTATCAGGGCAGCACAAGTTTGAGGTGGGGACAACTTCGGTGTGGGGTCCATCCTTCGATATAAGGATTTTTTGCAGTCAGGGCCAGGGGCCCCTGGGCACATCCTTTCTCCATTTTCCCTGGGAAAGAAAACTCAGCAGTCCAGGTTCCTGATGTCAGTTTGTAGGGCTCCCTTGGGTGTATCAGGGCAGCACAAGTTTGAGGTGGGGACAACTTCGGTGTGGGGTCCATCCTTCGATATAAGGATTTTTTGCAGTGAGGTCCCTGCCCAGGGCCAGGGCCCCTGGGCACATCCTTTTTCCATTTTCCCTGGGAAAGAAAACTCAGCAGTCCAGGTTCCTGATGTCAGTTTGTAGGGCTCCCTTGGGTCTATCAGGGCAGCACAAGTTTGAGGTGGGGACAACTTCGGTGTGGGGTCCATCCTTCGATATAAGGATTTTTTGCATTCAGGGCCAGGGGACCCTGGGCACATCCTTTTTCCATTTTCCCTGGGAAAGAAAACTCAGCAGTCCAGGTTCCTGATGTCAGTTTGTAGGGCTCCCTTGGGTCTATCAGGGCAGCACAAGTTTGAGGTGGGGACAACTTCGGTGTGGGGTCCATCCTTCGATATAAGGATTCTTTGCAGTGAGGTCCCTACCCAGGTCCAGGGGCCCCTGGGAACATCATTTGGCCATTTTCCCTGGGAAAGAAAACTCAGCAGTCCAGGTTCCTGATGTCAGTTTGTAGGGCTCCCTTGGGTCTATCAGGGCAGCACAAGTTTGAGGTGGGGACAACTTCGGTGTGGGCTCCATCCTTCGATATAAGGATTTTTTGCAGTGAGGTCCCTGCCCAGGGCCGGGGCCCCTGGGCACATCCTTTTTCCATTTTCCCTGGGAAAGAAAACTCAGCAGTCCAGGTTCCTGATGTCAGTTTGTAGGGCTCCCTTGGGTCTATCAGGGCAGCACAAGTTTGAGGTGGGGACAACTTCGGTGTGGGGTCCATCCTTCGATATAAGGATTCTTTGCAGTCAGGGCCAGGGGCCCCCGGGCACAACCTTTTTCCATTTTCCCTGGGAAAGAAAACTCAGCAGTCCAGGTTCCTGATGTCAGTTTGTAGGGCTCCCTTGGGTCTATCAGGGCAGCACAAGTTTGAGGTGGGGAGAACTTCGGTGTGGGCTCCATCCTTCGATATAAGGATTTTTTGCAGTGATGGCCCTGCCCAGGGCCAGGGGCCCCTGGGCACATCCTTTTTCCATTTTCCCTGGGAAAGAAAACTCAGCAGTCCAGGTTCCTGATGTCAGTTTGTAGGGCTCTCTTGGGTCTATCAGGGCAGCACAAGTTTGAGGTGGGGACAACTTCGGTGTGCGGTCCATTCTTCGATATAATGATTCTTTGCAGTGAGGTCGCAGCCCTGGGCCAGGGGCCCCTGGGCACATCCTTTTTCCATTTTCCCTGGGAAAGAAAACTCAGCAGTCCAGGTTCCTGATGTCAGTCTGTAGGGCTCCCTTGGGTCTATCAGAGCAGCACAAGTTTGAGGTGGGGACAACTTCGGTGTGGGGTCCATCCTTCGATATAAGGATTCTTTGCAATGAGGTCCCTACCCAGGTCCAGGGGCCCCTGGGCACATCATTTGGCCATTTTCCCTGGGAAAGAAAACTCAGCAGTCCAGGTTCCTGATGTCAGTCTGTAGGGCTCCCTTGGGTCTATCAGGGCAGCACAAGTTTGAGGTGGGGACAACTTCGGTGTGGGGTCCATCCTTCGATATAAGGATTCTTTGCAGTCAGGGCCAGGGGCCCCCGGGAACATCCTTTTTCCATTTTCCCTGGGAAAGAAAACTCAGCAGTCCAGGTTCCTGATGTCAGTTTGTAGGGCTCCCTTGGGTGTATCAGGGCAGCACAAGTTTGAGGTGGGGACAACTTCGGTGTGGGGTCCATCCTTCGATATAAGGATTTTTTGCAGTCAGGGCCAGGGGCCCCCGGGCACATCCTTTTTCCATTTTCCCTGGGAAAGAAAACTCAGCAGTCCAGGTTCCTGATGTCAGTTTGTAGGGCTCCCTTGGGTCTATCAGGGCAGCACAAGTTTGACGTGGGGACAACTTCAGTGTGGGCTCCATCCTTCCATATAAGGATTTTTTGCAGTCAGGTCCAGGGGCCCCAGGGCACATCCTTTTTCCATTTTCCCTGGGAAAGAAAACTCAGCAGTCCAGGTTCCTGATGTCAGTTTGTAGGGTTCTCTTGGGTGTATCAGGGCAGCACAAGTTTGAGGTGGGGAGAACTTCGGTGTGGGGTCCATCCTTCGATATAAGGATTATTTGCAGTCATGGCCAGGGGCCCCTGGGCACATCCTTTTTCCATTTTCCCTGGGAAAGAAAACTCAGCAGTCCAGGTTCCTGATGTCAGTTTGTAGGGCTCCCTTGGGTCTATCAGGGCAGCACAAGCTTGAGGTGGGGACAACTTCGGTGCGGGGTCCATCCTTCGATATTTGGATTTTTTTCAGTCAGGGCCAAGGGCTCCCGGGCACAACCTTTGGCCATTTTCCCTGGGAAAGAAAACTCAGCAGTCCAGGTTCCTGATGTCAGTTTGTAGGGCTCCCTTGGGTCTATCAGGGCAGCACAAGTTTGAGGTGGGGACAACTTCGGTGTGGGGTCCATCCTTCGATATAAGGATTTTTTGCAGTGAGGTCCCTGCCCAGGGCCGGGGCCCCTGGGCACATCCTTTTTCCATTTTCCCTGGGAAAGAAAACTCAGCAGTCCAGGTTCCTGATGTCAGTTTGTAGGGCTCCCTTGGGTCTATCAGGGCAGCACAAGTTTGAGGTGGGGACAACTTCGGTGTGGGGTCCATCCTTCGATATAAGGATTTTTTGCAGTGAGGTCCCTGCCCAGGGCCAGGGCCCCTGGGCACATCCTTTTTCCATTTTCCCTGGGAAAGAAAACTCAGCAGTCCAGGTTCCTGATGTCAGTTTGTAGGGCTCCCTTAGGTCTATCAGGGCAGCACAAGTTTGAGGTGGGGACAACTTCGGTGTGGGGTCCATCCTTCGATATAAGGATTTTTTGCATTCAGGGCGAGGGGACCCTGGGCACATCCTTTTTCCATTTTCCCTGGGAAAGAAAACTCAGCAGTCCAGGTTCCTGATGTCAGTTTGTAGGGCTCCCTTGGGTCTATCAGGGCAGCACAAGTTTGAGGTGGGGACAACTTCGGTGTGGGGTCCATCCTTCGATATAAGGATTCTTTGCAGTGAGGTCCCTACCCAGGTCCAGGGGCCCCTGGGCACATCCTTTTTCCATTTTCCCTGGGAAAGAAAACTCACCAGTCCAGGTTCCTGATGTCAGTTTGTAGGGCTCCCTTGGGTGTATCAGGGCAGCACAAGTTTGAGGTGGGGACAACTTCGGTGTGGGGTCCATCCTTCGATATAAGGATTCTTTGCAATGAGGTCCCTACCCAGGTCCAGGGGCCCCTGGGCACATCCTTTTTCCATTTTCCCTGGGAAAGAAAACTCAGCAGTCCAGGTTCCTGATGTCAGTTTGTAGGGCTGCCTTGGGTTTATCAGGGCAGCACAAGTTTGAGGTGGGGACAACTTCGGTGTGGGCTCCATCCTTCGATATAAGGATTTTTTGCAGTCAGGGCCAGGAGCCCCTGGGCACATCCTTTTTCCATTTTCCCTGGGAAAGAAAACTCAGCAGTCCAGGTTCCTGATGTCAGTTTGTAGGGCTCCCTTGGGTGTATCAGGGCAGCACAAGTTTGAGGTGGGGACAACTTCGGTGTGGGCTCCATCCTTCGATATAAGGATTTTTTGCAGTCAGGGCCAGGGGCCCCTGGGCACAACCTTTTTCCATTTTCCCTGGGAAAGAAAACTCAGCAGTCCAGGTTCCTGATGTCAGTTTGTAGGGCTCCCTTGGGTCTATCAGGGCAGCACAAGTTTGAGGTGGGGACAACTTCGGTGTGGGGTCCATCCTTCGATATAAGGATTTTTTGCAGTCAGGGACAGGGGCCCCTGGGCACATCCTTTTTCCATTTTCCCTGGGAAAGAAAACTCAGCAGTAGAGGTTCCTGATGTCAGTTTGTAGGGCTCCCTTGGGTCTATCAGGGCAGCACAAGTTTGAGGTGGGGACAACTTCGGTGTGGGGTCTATCCTTCGATATAAGGATTTTTTGCAGTGAGGTCCCTGCCCAGGGCCAGGGCCCCTGGGCACATCCTTTTTCCATTTTCCCTGGGAAAGAAAACTCAGCAGTCCAGGTTCCTGATGTCAGTTTGTAGGGCTCCCTTGGGTCTATCAGGGCAGCACAAGTTTGAGGTGGGGACAACTTCGGTGTGGGGTCCATCCTTCGATATAAGGATTTTTTGCAGTCAGGGCCAGGGGCCCCCGGGCACATCCTTTTTCCATTTTCCCTGGGAAAGAAAACTCAGCAGTCCAGGTTCCTGATGTCAGTTTGTAGGGCTCCCTTGGGTCTATCAGGGCAGCACAAGTTTGAGGTGGGGAGAACTTCGGTGTGGGGTCCATCCTTCGATATAAGGATTCTTTGCAATGAGGTCCCTACCCAGGTCCAGGGGCCCCTGGGCACATCCTTTTTCCATTTTCCCTGGGAAAGAAAACTCAGCAGTCCAGGTTCCTGATGTCAGTTTGTAGGGCTCCCTTGGGTGTATCAGGGCAGCACAAGTTTGAGGTGGGGACAACTTCGGTGTGGGGTCCATCCTTCGATATAAGGATTTTTTGCAGTCAGGGCCAGGGGCCCCAGGGTACATCCTTTTTCCATTTTCCCTGGGAAAGAAAACTCAGCAGTCCAGATTCCTGATGTCAGTTTGTAGGGTTCTCTTGGGTGTATCAGGGCAGCACAAGTTTGAGGTGGGGACAACTTCGGTGTGGGGTCCATCCTTCGATATAAGGATTTTTTGCAGTCATGGCCAGGGGCCCCTGGGCACATCCTTTTTCCATTTTCCCTGGGAAAGAAAACTCAGCAGTCCAGGTTCCTGATGTCAGTTTGTAGGGCTCCCTTGGGTCTATCAGGGCAGCACAAGTTTGAGGTGGGGACAACTTCGGTGTGGGGTCCATCCTTCGATATAAGGATTTTTTGCGGTGAGGTCCCTGCCCAGGGCCGGGGCCCCTGGGCACATCCTTTTTCCATTTTCCCTGGGAAAGAAAACTCAGCAGTCCAGGTTCCTGATGTCAGTTTGTAGGGCTCCCTTGGGTCTATCAGGGCAGCACAAGTTTGAGGTGGGGACAACTTCGGTGTGGGGTCCATCCTTCGATATAAGGATTCTTTGCAGTGAGGCGCCAGCCCAGGTCCAGGGGCCCCTGGGCACATCCTTTTTCCATTTTCCCTGGGAAAGAAAACTCAGCAGTCCAGGTTCCTGATGTCAGTTTGTAGGGCTCCCTTGGGTCTATCAGGGCAGCACAAGTTTGAGGTGGGGACAACTTCGGTGTGGGCTCCATCCTTCGATATAAGGATTTTTTGCAGTCAGGGCCAGGGGCCCCTGGGCACAACCTTTTTCCATTTTCCCTGGGAAAGAAAACTCAGCAGTCCAGGTTCCTGATGTCAGTTTGTAGGGCTCCCTTGGGTCTATCAGGGCAGCACAAGTTTGAGGTGGGGACAACTTCGGTGTGGGGTCCATCCTTCGATATAAGGATTCTTTGCAATGAGGTCCCTACCCAGGTCCAGGGGCCCCTGGGCACATCCTTTTTCCATTTTCCCTGGGAAAGAAAACTCAGCAGTCCAGGTTCCTGATGTCAGTTTGTAGGGCTCCCTTGGGTCTATCAGGGCAGCACAAGTTTGAGGTGGGGACAACTTCGGTGTGGGGTCCATCCTTCGATATAAGGATTTTTTGCAGTGAGGTCCCTGCCCAGGGCAGGGGCCCCTGGGCACATCCTTTTTCCATTTTCCCTGGGAAAGAAAACTCAGCAGTCCAGGTTCCTGATGTCAGTTTGTAGGGCTCCCTTGGGTCTATCAGGGCAGCACAAGTTTGAGGTGGGGACAACTTCGGTGTGGGGTCCATCCTTCGATATAAGGATTTTTTGCAGTGAGGTCCCTGCCCAGGGCCAGGGCCCCTGAGCACATCCTTTTTCCATTTTCCCTGGGAAAGAAAACTCAGCAGTCCAGGTTCCTGATGTCAGTTTGTAGGGCTCCCTTGGGTCTATCAGGGCAGCACAAGTTTGAGGTGGGGACAACTTCGGTGTGGGCTCCATCCTTCGATATAAGGATTTTTTGCAGTCATGGCCAGGGGCCCCTGGGCACATCCTTTTTCCATTTTCCCTGGGAAAGAAAACTCAGCAGTCCAGGTTCCTGATGTCAGTTTGTAGGGCTCCCTTGGGTCTATCAGGGCAGCACAAGTTTGAGGTGGGGACAACTTCGGTGTGGGTTCCATCCTTCGATATAAGGATTTTTTGCAGTCAGGGCCAGGGGCCCCTGGGCACATCCTTTTTCCATTTTCCCTGGGAAAGAAAACTCAGCAGTCCAGGTTCCTGATGTCAGTTTGTAGGGCTCCCTTGGGTCTATCAGGGCAGCACAAGTTTGAGGTGGGGACAACTTCGGTGCGGGGTCCATCCTTCGATATAAGGATTTTTTTCAGTCAGGGCCAAGGGCTCCCGGGCACAACCTTTGGCCATTTTCCCTGGGAAAGAAAACTCAGCAGTCCAGGTTCCTGATGTCAGTTTGTAGGGCTCCCTTGGGTCTATCAGGGCAGCACAAGTTTGAGGTGGGGACAACTTCGGTGTGGGGTCCATCCTTCGATATAAGGATTCTTTGCAATGAGGTCCCTACCCAGGTCCAGGGGCCCCTGGGCACATCATTTGGCCATTTTCCCTGGGAAAGAAAACTCAACAGTCCAGGTTCCTGATGTCAGTTTGTATGGCTCCCTTGGGTCTATCAGGGCAGCACAAGTTTGAGGTGGGGACAACTTCGGTGTGGGGTCCATCCTTCGATATAAGGATTTTTTGCAGTGAGGTCCCTGCCCAGGGCCGGGGCCCCTGGGCACATCCTTTTTCCATTTTCCCTGGGAAAGAAAACTCAGCAGTCCAGGTTCCTGATGTCAGTTTGTAGGGCTCCCTTGGGTCTATCAGGGCAGCACAAGTTTGAGGTGGGGACAACTTCGGTGTGGGGTCCATCCTTCGATATAAGGATTTTTTGCAGTCATGGCCAGGGGCCCCTGGGCACATCCTTTTTACATTTTCCCTGGGAAAGAAAACTCAGCAGTCCAGGTTCCTGATGTCAGTTTGTAGGGCTCCCTTGGGTCTATCAGGGCAGCACAAGTTTGAGGTGGGGACAACTTCGGTGTGGGGTCCATCCTTCGATATAAGGATTTTTTGCAGTGAGGTCCCTGCCCAGGGCCAAAGCCCCTGGGCACATCCTTTTTCCATTTTCCCTGGGAAAGAAAACTCAGCAGTCCAGGTTCCTGATGTCAGTTTGTAGGGCTCCCTTGGGTCTATCAGGGCAGCACAAGTTTGAGGTGGGGACAACTTCGGTGTGGGGTCCATCCTTCGATATAAGGATTCTTTGCAATGAGGTCCCTACCCAGGTCCAGGGGCCCCTGGGCACATCATTTGGCCATTTTCCCTGGGAAAGAAAACTCAGCAGTCCAGGTTCCTGATGTCAGTTTGTAGGGCTCCCTTGGGTCTATCAGGGCAGCACAAGTTTGACGTGGGGACAACTTCGGTGTGGGGTCCATCCTTCGATATAAGGATTTTTTGCAGTGAGGTCCCTGCCCAGGGCCAGGGCCCCTGGGCACATCCTTTTTCCATTTTCCCTGGGAAAGAAAACTCAGCAGTCCAGGTTCCTGATGTCAGTTTGTAGGGCTCCCTTGGGTCTATCAGGGCAGCACAAGTTTGACGTGGGGACAACTTCGGTGTGGGGTCCATCCTTCGATATAAGGATTTTTTGCAGTCAGGGACAGGGGCCCCTGGGCACATCCTTTTTCCATTTTCCCTGGGAAAGAAAACTCAGCAGTCCAGGTTCCTGATGTCAGTTTGTAGGGCTCCCTTGGGTCTATCAGGGCAGCACAAGTTTGAGGTGGCAACAACTTCGGTGTGGGGTCCATCCTTCGATATAAGGATTTTTTGCAGTCAGGGCCAGGGGGCCCCCGGCACATCCTTTTTCCATTTTCCCTGGGAAAGAAAACTCAGCAGTCCAGGTTCCTGATGTCAGTTTGTAGGGCTCCCTTGGGTCTATCAGGGCAGCACAAGTTTGAGGTGGGGACAACTTCGGTGTGGGGTCCATCCTTCGATATAAGGATTTTTTGCAGTCAGGGCCAGGGGCCCCTGGGCACATCCTTTCTCCATTTTCCCTGGGAAAGAAAACTCAGCAGTCCAGGTTCCTGATGTCAGTTTGTAGGGCTCCCTTGGGTCTATCAGGGCAGCACAAGTTTGAGGTGGGGACAACTTCGGTGTGGGGTCCATCCTTCGATATAAGGATTTTTTGCAGTGAGGTCCCTGCCCAGGGCCAGGGCCCCTGGGCACATCCTTTTTCCATTTTCCCTGGGAAAGAAAACTCAGCAGTCCAGGTTCCTGATGTCAGTTTGTAGGGCTCCCTTGGGTCTATCAGGGCAGCACAAGTTTGAGGTGGGGACAACTTCGGTGTGGGGTCCATCCTTCGATATAAGGATTCTTTGCAGTGAGGTCCCTACCCAGGTCCAGGGGCCCCTGGGAACATCATTTGGCCATTTTCCCTGGGAAAGAAAACTCAGCAGTCCAGGTTCCTGATGTCAGTTTGTAGGGCTCCCTTGGGTCTATCAGGGCAGCA
This sequence comes from Lonchura striata, assembly GCF_046129695.1. NCBI lineage: Eukaryota > Metazoa > Chordata > Aves > Passeriformes > Estrildidae > Lonchura > Lonchura striata. The sequence continues at coordinate 442,426 of NW_027461085.1, forward strand.
CAAGTTTGAGGTGGGGACAACTTCGGTGTGGGCTCCATCCTTCGATATAAGGATTTTTTGCAGTGAGGTCCCTGCCCAGGGCCGGGGCCCCTGGGCACATCCTTTTTCCATTTTCCCTGGGAAAGAAAACTCAGCAGTCCAGGTTCCTGATGTCAGTTTGTAGGGCTCCCTTGGGTCTATCAGGGCAGCACAAGTTTGAGGTGGGGACAACTTCGGTGTGGGGTCCATCCTTCGATATAAGGATTCTTTGCAGTCAGGGCCAGGGGCCCCCGGGCACAACCTTTTTCCATTTTCCCTGGGAAAGAAAACTCAGCAGTCCAGGTTCCTGATGTCAGTTTGTAGGGCTCCCTTGGGTCTATCAGGGCAGCACAAGTTTGAGGTGGGGACAACTTCGGTGTGGGCTCCATCCTTCGATATAAGGATTTTTTGCAGTGATGGCCCTGCCCAGGGCCAGGGGCCCCTGGGCACATCCTTTTTCCATTTTCCCTGGGAAAGAAAACTCAGCAGTCCAGGTTCCTGATGTCAGTTTGTAGGGCTCTCTTGGGTCTATCAGGGCAGCACAAGTTTGAGGTGGGGACAACTTCGGTGTGCGGTCCATTCTTCGATATAATGATTCTTTGCAGTGAGGTCGCAGCCCTGGGCCAGGGGCCCCTGGGCACATCCTTTTTCCATTTTCCCTGGGAAAGAAAACTCAGCAGTCCAGGTTCCTGATGTCAGTCTGTAGGGCTCCCTTGGGTCTATCAGAGCAGCACAAGTTTGAGGTGGGGACAACTTCGGTGTGGGGTCCATCCTTCGATATAAGGATTCTTTGCAATGAGGTCCCTACCCAGGTCCAGGGGCCCCTGGGCACATCATTTGGCCATTTTCCCTGGGAAAGAAAACTCAGCAGTCCAGGTTCCTGATGTCAGTCTGTAGGGCTCCCTTGGGTCTATCAGGGCAGCACAAGTTTGAGGTGGGGACAACTTCGGTGTGGGGTCCATCCTTCGATATAAGGATTCTTTGCAGTCAGGGCCAGGGGCCCCCGGGAACATCCTTTTTCCATTTTCCCTGGGAAAGAAAACTCAGCAGTCCAGGTTCCTGATGTCAGTTTGTAGGGCTCCCTTGGGTGTATCAGGGCAGCACAAGTTTGAGGTGGGGACAACTTCGGTGTGGGGTCCATCCTTCGATATAAGGATTTTTTGCAGTCAGGGCCAGGGGCCCCCGGGCACATCCTTTTTCCATTTTCCCTGGGAAAGAAAACTCAGCAGTCCAGGTTCCTGATGTCAGTTTGTAGGGCTCCCTTGGGTCTATCAGGGCAGCACAAGTTTGACGTGGGGACAACTTCAGTGTGGGCTCCATCCTTCGATATAAGGATTTTTTGCAGTCAGGTCCAGGGGCCCCAGGGCACATCCTTTTTCCATTTTCCCTGGGAAAGAAAACTCAGCAGTCCAGGTTCCTGATGTCAGTTTGTAGGGTTCTCTTGGGTGTATCAGGGCAGCACAAGTTTGAGGTGGGGAGAACTTCGGTGTGGGGTCCATCCTTCGATATAAGGATTATTTGCAGTCATGGCCAGGGGCCCCTGGGCACATCCTTTTTCCATTTTCCCTGGGAAAGAAAACTCAGCAGTCCAGGTTCCTGATGTCAGTTTGTAGGGCTCCCTTGGGTCTATCAGGGCAGCACAAGCTTGAGGTGGGGACAACTTCGGTGCGGGGTCCATCCTTCGATATTTGGATTTTTTTCAGTCAGGGCCAAGGGCTCCCTGGCACAACCTTTGGCCATTTTCCCTGGGAAAGAAAACTCAGCAGTCCAGGTTCCTGATGTCAGTTTGTAGGGCTCCCTTGGGTCTATCAGGGCAGCACAAGTTTGAGGTGGGGACAACTTCGGTGTGGGGTCCATCCTTCGATATAAGGATTTTTTGCAGTGAGGTCCCTGCCCAGGGCCGGGGCCCCTGGGCACATCCTTTTTCCATTTTCCCTGGGAAAGAAAACTCAGCAGTCCAGGTTCCTGATGTCAGTTTGTAGGGCTCCCTTGGGTCTATCAGGGCGGCACAAGTTTGAGGTGGGGACAACTTCGGTGTGGGGTCCATCCTTCGATATAAGGATTTTTTGCAGTGAGGTCCCTGCCCAGGGCCAGGGCCCCTGGGCACATCCTTTTTCCATTTTCCCTGGGAAAGAAAACTCAGCAGTCCAGGTTCCTGATGTCAGTTTGTAGGGCTCCCTTAGGTCTATCAGGGCAGCACAAGTTTGAGGTGGGGACAACTTCGGTGTGGGGTCCATCCTTCGATATAAGGATTTTTTGCATTCAGGGCGAGGGGACCCTGGGCACATCCTTTTTCCATTTTCCCTGGGAAAGAAAACTCAGCAGTCCAGGTTCCTGATGTCAGTTTGTAGGGCTCCCTTGGGTCTATCAGGGCAGCACAAGTTTGAGGTGGGGACAACTTCGGTGTGGGGTCCATCCTTCGATATAAGGATTCTTTGCAGTGAGGTCCCTACCCAGGTCCAGGGGCCCCTGGGCACATCCTTTTTCCATTTTCCCTGGGAAAGAAAACTCACCAGTCCAGGTTCCTGATGTCAGTTTGTAGGGCTCCCTTGGGTGTATCAGGGCAGCACAAGTTTGAGGTGGGGACAACTTCGGTGTGGGGTCCATCCTTCGATATAAGGATTCTTTGCAATGAGGTCCCTACCCAGGTCCAGGGGCCCCTGGGCACATCCTTTTTCCATTTTCCCTGGGAAAGAAAACTCAGCAGTCCAGGTTCCTGATGTCAGTTTGTAGGGCTGCCTTGGGTTTATCAGGGCAGCACAAGTTTGAGGTGGGGACAACTTCGGTGTGGGCTCCATCCTTCGATATAAGGATTTTTTGCAGTCAGGGCCAGGAGCCCCTGGGCACATCCTTTTTCCATTTTCCCTGGGAAAGAAAACTCAGCAGTCCAGGTTCCTGATGTCAGTTTGTAGGGCTCCCTTGGGTGTATCAGGGCAGCACAAGTTTGAGGTGGGGACAACTTCGGTGTGGGCTCCATCCTTCGATATAAGGATTTTTTGCAGTCAGGGCCAGGGGCCCCTGGGCACAACCTTTTTCCATTTTCCCTGGGAAAGAAAACTCAGCAGTCCAGGTTCCTGATGTCAGTTTGTAGGGCTCCCTTGGGTCTATCAGGGCAGCACAAGTTTGAGGTGGGGACAACTTCGGTGTGGGGTCCATCCTTCGATATAAGGATTTTTTGCAGTCAGGGACAGGGGCCCCTGGGCACATCCTTTTTCCATTTTCCCTGGGAAAGAAAACTCAGCAGTAGAGGTTCCTGATGTCAGTTTGTAGGGCTCCCTTGGGTCTATCAGGGCAGCACAAGTTTGAGGTGGGGACAACTTCGGTGTGGGGTCTATCCTTCGATATAAGGATTTTTTGCAGTGAGGTCCCTGCCCAGGGCCAGGGCCCCTGGGCACATCCTTTTTCCATTTTCCCTGGGAAAGAAAACTCAGCAGTCCAGGTTCCTGATGTCAGTTTGTAGGGCTCCCTTGGGTCTATCAGGGCAGCACAAGTTTGAGGTGGGGACAACTTCGGTGTGGGGTCCATCCTTCGATATAAGGATTTTTTGCAGTCAGGGCCAGGGGCCCCCGGGCACATCCTTTTTCCATTTTCCCTGGGAAAGAAAACTCAGCAGTCCAGGTTCCTGATGTCAGTTTGTAGGGCTCCCTTGGGTCTATCAGGGCAGCACAAGTTTGAGGTGGGGAGAACTTCGGTGTGGGGTCCATCCTTCGATATAAGGATTCTTTGCAATGAGGTCCCTACCCAGGTCCAGGGGCCCCTGGGCACATCCTTTTTCCATTTTCCCTGGGAAAGAAAACTCAGCAGTCCAGGTTCCTGATGTCAGTTTGTAGGGCTCCCTTGGGTGTATCAGGGCAGCACAAGTTTGAGGTGGGGACAACTTCGGTGTGGGGTCCATCCTTCGATATAAGGATTTTTTGCAGTCAGGGCCAGGGGCCCCAGGGTACATCCTTTTTCCATTTTCCCTGGGAAAGAAAACTCAGCAGTCCAGATTCCTGATGTCAGTTTGTAGGGTTCTCTTGGGTGTATCAGGGCAGCACAAGTTTGAGGTGGGGACAACTTCGGTGTGGGGTCCATCCTTCGATATAAGGATTTTTTGCAGTCATGGCCAGGGGCCCCTGGGCACATCCTTTTTCCATTTTCCCTGGGAAAGAAAACTCAGCAGTCCAGGTTCCTGATGTCAGTTTGTAGGGCTCCCTTGGGTCTATCAGGGCAGCACAAGTTTGAGGTGGGGACAACTTCGGTGTGGGGTCCATCCTTCGATATAAGGATTTTTTGCGGTGAGGTCCCTGCCCAGGGCCGGGGCCCCTGGGCACATCCTTTTTCCATTTTCCCTGGGAAAGAAAACTCAGCAGTCCAGGTTCCTGATGTCAGTTTGTAGGGCTCCCTTGGGTCTATCAGGGCAGCACAAGTTTGAGGTGGGGACAACTTCGGTGTGGGGTCCATCCTTCGATATAAGGATTCTTTGCAGTGAGGCGCCAGCCCAGGTCCAGGGGCCCCTGGGCACATCCTTTTTCCATTTTCCCTGGGAAAGAAAACTCAGCAGTCCAGGTTCCTGATGTCAGTTTGTAGGGCTCCCTTGGGTCTATCAGGGCAGCACAAGTTTGAGGTGGGGACAACTTCGGTGTGGGCTCCATCCTTCGATATAAGGATTTTTTGCAGTCAGGGCCAGGGGCCCCTGGGCACAACCTTTTTCCATTTTCCCTGGGAAAGAAAACTCAGCAGTCCAGGTTCCTGATGTCAGTTTGTAGGGCTCCCTTGGGTCTATCAGGGCAGCACAAGTTTGAGGTGGGGACAACTTCGGTGTGGGGTCCATCCTTCGATATAAGGATTCTTTGCAATGAGGTCCCTACCCAGGTCCAGGGGCCCCTGGGCACATCCTTTTTCCATTTTCCCTGGGAAAGAAAACTCAGCAGTCCAGGTTCCTGATGTCAGTTTGTAGGGCTCCCTTGGGTCTATCAGGGCAGCACAAGTTTGAGGTGGGGACAACTTCGGTGTGGGGTCCATCCTTCGATATAAGGATTTTTTGCAGTGAGGTCCCTGCCCAGGGCAGGGGCCCCTGGGCACATCCTTTTTCCATTTTCCCTGGGAAAGAAAACTCAGCAGTCCAGGTTCCTGATGTCAGTTTGTAGGGCTCCCTTGGGTCTATCAGGGCAGCACAAGTTTGAGGTGGGGACAACTTCGGTGTGGGGTCCATCCTTCGATATAAGGATTTTTTGCAGTGAGGTCCCTGCCCAGGGCCAGGGCCCCTGAGCACATCCTTTTTCCATTTTCCCTGGGAAAGAAAACTCAGCAGTCCAGGTTCCTGATGTCAGTTTGTAGGGCTCCCTTGGGTCTATCAGGGCAGCACAAGTTTGAGGTGGGGACAACTTCGGTGTGGGCTCCATCCTTCGATATAAGGATTTTTTGCAGTCATGGCCAGGGGCCCCTGGGCACATCCTTTTTCCATTTTCCCTGGGAAAGAAAACTCAGCAGTCCAGGTTCCTGATGTCAGTTTGTAGGGCTCCCTTGGGTCTATCAGGGCAGCACAAGTTTGAGGTGGGGACAACTTCGGTGTGGGTTCCATCCTTCGATATAAGGATTTTTTGCAGTCAGGGCCAGGGGCCCCTGGGCACATCCTTTTTCCATTTTCCCTGGGAAAGAAAACTCAGCAGTCCAGGTTCCTGATGTCAGTTTGTAGGGCTCCCTTGGGTCTATCAGGGCAGCACAAGTTTGAGGTGGGGACAACTTCGGTGCGGGGTCCATCCTTCGATATAAGGATTTTTTTCAGTCAGGGCCAAGGGCTCCCGGGCACAACCTTTGGCCATTTTCCCTGGGAAAGAAAACTCAGCAGTCCAGGTTCCTGATGTCAGTTTGTAGGGCTCCCTTGGGTCTATCAGGGCAGCACAAGTTTGAGGTGGGGACAACTTCGGTGTGGGGTCCATCCTTCGATATAAGGATTCTTTGCAATGAGGTCCCTACCCAGGTCCAGGGGCCCCTGGGCACATCATTTGGCCATTTTCCCTGGGAAAGAAAACTCAACAGTCCAGGTTCCTGATGTCAGTTTGTATGGCTCCCTTGGGTCTATCAGGGCAGCACAAGTTTGAGGTGGGGACAACTTCGGTGTGGGGTCCATCCTTCGATATAAGGATTTTTTGCAGTGAGGTCCCTGCCCAGGGCCGGGGCCCCTGGGCACATCCTTTTTCCATTTTCCCTGGGAAAGAAAACTCAGCAGTCCAGGTTCCTGATGTCAGTTTGTAGGGCTCCCTTGGGTCTATCAGGGCAGCACAAGTTTGAGGTGGGGACAACTTCGGTGTGGGGTCCATCCTTCGATATAAGGATTTTTTGCAGTCATGGCCAGGGGCCCCTGGGCACATCCTTTTTACATTTTCCCTGGGAAAGAAAACTCAGCAGTCCAGGTTCCTGATGTCAGTTTGTAGGGCTCCCTTGGGTCTATCAGGGCAGCACAAGTTTGAGGTGGGGACAACTTCGGTGTGGGGTCCATCCTTCGATATAAGGATTTTTTGCAGTGAGGTCCCTGCCCAGGGCCAAAGCCCCTGGGCACATCCTTTTTCCATTTTCCCTGGGAAAGAAAACTCAGCAGTCCAGGTTCCTGATGTCAGTTTGTAGGGCTCCCTTGGGTCTATCAGGGCAGCACAAGTTTGAGGTGGGGACAACTTCGGTGTGGGGTCCATCCTTCGATATAAGGATTCTTTGCAATGAGGTCCCTACCCAGGTCCAGGGGCCCCTGGGCACATCATTTGGCCATTTTCCCTGGGAAAGAAAACTCAGCAGTCCAGGTTCCTGATGTCAGTTTGTAGGGCTCCCTTGGGTCTATCAGGGCAGCACAAGTTTGACGTGGGGACAACTTCGGTGTGGGGTCCATCCTTCGATATAAGGATTTTTTGCAGTGAGGTCCCTGCCCAGGGCCAGGGCCCCTGGGCACATCCTTTTTCCATTTTCCCTGGGAAAGAAAACTCAGCAGTCCAGGTTCCTGATGTCAGTTTGTAGGGCTCCCTTGGGTCTATCAGGGCAGCACAAGTTTGACGTGGGGACAACTTCGGTGTGGGGTCCATCCTTCGATATAAGGATTTTTTGCAGTCAGGGACAGGGGCCCCTGGGCACATCCTTTTTCCATTTTCCCTGGGAAAGAAAACTCAGCAGTCCAGGTTCCTGATGTCAGTTTGTAGGGCTCCCTTGGGTCTATCAGGGCAGCACAAGTTTGAGGTGGCAACAACTTCGGTGTGGGGTCCATCCTTCGATATAAGGATTTTTTGCAGTCAGGGCCAGGGGGCCCCCGGCACATCCTTTTTCCATTTTCCCTGGGAAAGAAAACTCAGCAGTCCAGGTTCCTGATGTCAGTTTGTAGGGCTCCCTTGGGTCTATCAGGGCAGCACAAGTTTGAGGTGGGGACAACTTCGGTGTGGGGTCCATCCTTCGATATAAGGATTTTTTGCAGTCAGGGCCAGGGGCCCCTGGGCACATCCTTTCTCCATTTTCCCTGGGAAAGAAAACTCAGCAGTCCAGGTTCCTGATGTCAGTTTGTAGGGCTCCCTTGGGTCTATCAGGGCAGCACAAGTTTGAGGTGGGGACAACTTCGGTGTGGGGTCCATCCTTCGATATAAGGATTTTTTGCAGTGAGGTCCCTGCCCAGGGCCAGGGCCCCTGGGCACATCCTTTTTCCATTTTCCCTGGGAAAGAAAACTCAGCAGTCCAGGTTCCTGATGTCAGTTTGTAGGGCTCCCTTGGGTCTATCAGGGCAGCACAAGTTTGAGGTGGGGACAACTTCGGTGTGGGGTCCATCCTTCGATATAAGGATTTTTTGCATTCAGGGCCAGGGGACCCTGGGCACATCCTTTTTCCATTTTCCCTGGGAAAGAAAACTCAGCAGTCCAGGTTCCTGATGTCAGTTTGTAGGGCTCCCTTGGGTCTATCAGGGCAGCACAAGTTTGAGGTGGGGACAACTTCGGTGTGGGGTCCATCCTTCGATATAAGGATTCTTTGCAGTGAGGTCCCTGCCCAGGGCCGGGGCCCCTGGGCACATCCTTTTTCCATTTTCCCTGGGAAAGAAAACTCAGCAGTCCAGGTTCCTGATGTCAGTTTGTAGGGCTCCCTTGGGTCTATCAGGGCAGCACAAGTTTGAGGTGGGGACAACTTCGGTGTGGGGTCCATCCTTCGATATAAGGATTCTTTGCAGTCAGGGCCAGGGGCCCCCGTGCACATCCTTTTTCCATTTTCCCTGGGAAAGAAAACTCAGCAGTCCAGGTTCCTGATGTCAGTTTGTAGGGCTCCGTTGGGTCTATCAGGGCAGCACAAGTTTGAGGTGGGGACAACTTCGGTGTGGGCTCCATCCTTCGATATAAGGATTTTTTGCAGTGATGGCCCTGCCCAGGGCCAGGGGCCCCTGGGCACATCCTTTTTCCATTTTCCCTGGGAAAGAAAACTCAGCAGTCCAGGTTCCTGATGTCAGTTTGTAGGGCTCTCTTGGGTCTATCAGGGCAGCACAAGTTTGAGGTGGGGACAACTTCGGTGTGCGGTCCATTCTTCGATATAATGATTCTTTGCAGTGAGGTCGCAGCCCTGGGCCAGGGGCCCCTGGGCACATCCTTTTTCCATTTTCCCTGGGAAAGAAAACTCAGCAGTCCAGGTTCCTGATGTCAGTCTGTAGGGCTCCCTTGGGTCTATCAGAGCAGCACAAGTTTGAGGTGGGGACAACTTCGGTGTGGGGTCCATCCTTCGATATAAGGATTCTTTGCAATGAGGTCCCTACCCAGGTCCAGGGGCCCCTGGGCACATCATTTGGCCATTTTCCCTGGGAAAGAAAACTCAGCAGTCCAGGTTCCTGATGTCAGTCTGTAGGGCTCCCTTGGGTCTATCAGGGCAGCACAAGTTTGAGGTGGGGACAACTTCGGTGTGGGGTCCATCCTTCGATATAAGGATTCTTTGCAGTCAGGGCCAGGGGCCCCCGGGAACATCCTTTTTCCATTTTCCCTGGGAAAGAAAACTCAGCAGTCCAGGTTCCTGATGTCAGTTTGTAGGGCTCCCTTGGGTCTATCAGGGCAGCACAAGTTTGAGGTGGGGACAACTTCAGTGTGGGCTCCATCCTTCGATATAAGGATTTTTTGCAGTCAGGGCCAGGGGCCCCAGGGCACATCCTTTTTCCATTTTCCCTGGGAAAGAAAACTCAGCAGTCCAGGTTCCTGATGTCAGTTTGTAGGGTTCTCTTGGGTGTATCAGGGCTGCACAAGTTTGAGGTGGGGAGAACTTCGGTGTGGGGTCCATCCTTTCATATAAGGATTATTTGCAGTCATGGCCAGGGGCCCCTGGGCACATCCTTTTTCCATTTTCCCTGGGAAAGAAAACTCAGCAGTCCAGGTTCCTGATGTCAGTTTGTAGGGCTCCCTTGGGTCTATCAGGGCAGCACAAGCTTGAGGTGGGGACAACTTCGGTGCGGGGTCCATCCTTCGATATTTGGATTTTTTTCAGTCAGGGCCAAGGGCTCCCGGGCACAACCTTTGGCCATTTTCCCTGGGAAAGAAAACTCAGCAGTCCAGGTTCCTGATGTCAGTTTGTAGGGCTCCCTTGGGTGTATCAGGGCAACACAAGTTTGAGGTGGGGACAACTTCGGTGTGGGGTCCATCCTTCGATATAAGGATTCTTTGCAATGAGGTCCCTACCCAGGTCCAGGGGCCCCTGGGCACATCCTTTTTCCATTTTCCCTGGGAAAGAAAACTCAGCAGTCCAGGTTCCTGATGTCAGTTTGTAGGGCTCCCTTGGGTCTATCAGGGCAGCACAAGTTTGAGGTGGGGACAACTTCGGTGTGGGGTCCATCCTTCGATATAAGGATTTTTTGCAGTCAGGGCCAGGGGTCCCCCGGCACATCCTTTTTCCATTTTCCCTGGGAAAGAAAACTCAGCAGTCCAGGTTCCTGATGTCAGTTTGTAGGGCTCCCTTGGGTCTATCAGGGCAGCACAAGTTTGAGGTGGGGACAACTTCGGTGTGGGGTCCATCCTTCGATATAAGGATTTTTTGCAGTCAGGGCCAGGGGCCCCTGGGCACATCCTTTTTCCATTTTCCCTGGGAAAGAAAACTCAGCAGTCAAGGTTCCTGATGTCAGTTTGTAGGGCTCCCTTGGGTCTATCAGGGCAGCACAAGTTTGAGGTGGGGACAACTTCGGTGTGGGGTCCATCCTTCGATATAAGGATTTTTTGCAGTGAGGTCCCTGCCCAGGGCCGGGGCCCCTGGGCACATCCTTTTTCCATTTTCCCTGGGAAAGAAAACTCAGCAGTCCAGGTTCCTGATGTCAGTTTGTAGGGCTCCCTTGGGTCTATCAGGGCAGCACAAGTTTGAGGTGGGGACAACTTCGGTGTGGGGTCCATCCTTCGATATAAGGATTTTTTGCAGTGAGGTCCCAGCCCAGGGCCAGGGCCCCTGGGCACATCCTTTTTCCATTTTCCCTGGGAAAGAAAACTCAGCAGTCCAGGTTCCTGATGTCAGTTTGTAGGGCTCCCTTGGGTGTATCAGGGCAGCACAAGTTTGAGGTGGGGACAACTTCGGTGTGGGGTCCATCCTTCGATATAAGGATTTTTTGCAGTCAGGGCCAGGGGCCCCCGGGCACATCCTTTTTCCATTTTCCCTGGGAAAGAAAACTCAGCAGTCCAGGTTCCTGATGTCAGTTTGTAGGGCTCCCTTGGGTCTATCAGGGCAGCACAAGTTTGACGTGGGGACAACTTCAGTGTGGGCTCCATCCTTCGATATAAGGATTTTTTGCAGTCAGGTCCAGGGGCCCCAGGGCACATCCTTTTTCCATTTTCCCTGGGAAAGAAAACTCAGCAGTCCAGGTTCCTGATGTCAGTTTGTAGGGTTCTCTTGGGTGTATCAGGGCAGCACAAGTTTGAGGTGGGGAGAACTTCGGTGTGGGGTCCATCCTTCGATATAAGGATTATTTGCAGTCATGGCCAGGGGCCCCTGGGCACATCCTTTTTCCATTTTCCCTGGGAAAGAAAACTCAGCAGTCCAGGTTCCTGATGTCAGTTTGTAGGGCTCCCTTGGGTCTATCAGGGCAGCACAAGCTTGAGGTGGGGACAACTTCGGTGCGGGGTCCATCCTTCGATATTTGGATTTTTTTCAGTCAGGGCCAAGGGCTCCCGGGCACAACCTTTGGCCATTTTCCCTGGGAAAGAAAACTCAGCAGTCCAGGTTCCTGATGTCAGTTTGTAGGGCTCCCTTGGGTCTATCAGGGCAGCACAAGTTTGAGGTGGGGACAACTTCGGTGTGGGGTCCATCCTTCGATATAAGGATTTTTTGCAGTGAGGTCCCTGCCCAGGGCCGGGGCCCCTGGGCACATCCTTTTTCCATTTTCCCTGGGAAAGAAAACTCAGCAGTCCAGGTTCCTGATGTCAGTTTGTAGGGCTCCCTTGGGTCTATCAGGGCAGCACAAGTTTGAGGTGGGGACAACTTCGGTGTGGGGTCCATCCTTCGATATAAGGATTTTTTGCATTCAGGGCGAGGGGACCCTGGGCACATCCTTTTTCCATTTTCCCTGGGAAAGAAAACTCAGCAGTCCAGGTTCCTGATGTCAGTTTGTAGGGCTCCCTTGGGTCTATCAGGGCAGCACAAGTTTGAGGTGGGGACAACTTCGGTGTGGGGTCCATCCTTCGATATAAGGATTCTTTGCAGTGAGGTCCCTACCCAGGTCCAGGGGCCCCTGGGCACATCCTTTTTCCATTTTCCCTGGGAAAGAAAACTCACCAGTCCAGGTTCCTGATGTCAGTTTGTAGGGCTCCCTTGGGTGTATCAGGGCAGCACAAGTTTGAGGTGGGGACAACTTCGGTGTGGGGTCCATCCTTCGATATAAGGATTCTTTGCAATGAGGTCCCTACCCAGGTCCAGGGGCCCCTGGGCACATCCTTTTTCCATTTTCCCTGGGAAAGAAAACTCAGCAGTCCAGGTTCCTGATGTCAGTTTGTAGGGCTGCCTTGGGTTTATCAGGGCAGCACAAGTTTGAGGTGGGGACAACTTCGGTGTGGGCTCCATCCTTCGATATAAGGATTTTTTGCAGTCAGGGCCAGGAGCCCCTGGGCACATCCTTTTTCCATTTTCCCTGGGAAAGAAAACTCAGCAGTCCAGGTTCCTGATGTCAGTTTGTAGGGCTCCCTTGGGTGTATCAGGGCAGCACAAGTTTGAGGTGGGGACAACTTCGGTGTGGGCTCCATCCTTCGATATAAGGATTTTTTGCAGTCAGGGCCAGGGGCCCCTGGGCACAACCTTTTTCCATTTTCCCTGGGAAAGAAAACTCAGCAGTCCAGGTTCCTGATGTCAGTTTGTAGGGCTCCCTTGGGTCTATCAGGGCAGCACAAGTTTGAGGTGGGGACAACTTCGGTGTGGGGTCCATCCTTCGATATAAGGATTTTTTGCAGTCAGGGACAGGGGCCCCTGGGCACATCCTTTTTCCATTTTCCCTGGGAAAGAAAACTCAGCAGTAGAGGTTCCTGATGTCAGTTTGTAGGGCTCCCTTGGGTCTATCAGGGCAGCACAAGTTTGAGGTGGGGACAACTTCGGTGTGGGGTCTATCCTTCGATATAAGGATTTTTTGCAGTGAGGTCCCTGCCCAGGGCCAGGGCCCCTGGGCACATCCTTTTTCCATTTTCCCTGGGAAAGAAAACTCAGCAGTCCAGGTTCCTGATGTCAGTTTGTAGGGCTCCCTTGGGTCTATCAGGGCAGCACAAGTTTGAGGTGGGGACAACTTCGGTGTGGGGTCCATCCTTCGATATAAGGATTTTTTGCAGTCAGGGCCAGGGGCCCCCGGGCACATCCTTTTTCCATTTTCCCTGGGAAAGAAAACTCAGCAGTCCAGGTTCCTGATGTCAGTTTGTAGGGCTCCCTTGGGTCTATCAGGGCAGCACAAGTTTGAGGTGGGGAGAACTTCGGTGTGGGGTCCATCCTTCGATATAAGGATTCTTTGCAATGAGGTCCCTACCCAGGTCCAGGGGCCCCTGGGCACATCCTTTTTCCATTTTCCCTGGGAAAGAAAACTCAGCAGTCCAGGTTCCTGATGTCAGTTTGTAGGGCTCCCTTGGGTGTATCAGGGCAGCACAAGTTTGAGGTGGGGACAACTTCGGTGTGGGGTCCATCCTTCGATATAAGGATTTTTTGCAGTCAGGGCCAGGGGCCCCAGGGTACATCCTTTTTCCATTTTCCCTGGGAAAGAAAACTCAGCAGTCCAGATTCCTGATGTCAGTTTGTAGGGTTCTCTTGGGTGTATCAGGGCAGCACAAGTTTGAGGTGGGGACAACTTCGGTGTGGGGTCCATCCTTCGATATAAGGATTTTTTGCAGTCATGGCCAGGGGCCCCTGGGCACATCCTTTTTCCATTTTCCCTGGGAAAGAAAACTCAGCAGTCCAGGTTCCTGATGTCAGTTTGTAGGGCTCCCTTGGGTCTATCAGGGCAGCACAAGTTTGAGGTGGGGACAACTTCGGTGTGGGGTCCATCCTTCGATATAAGGATTTTTTGCGGTGAGGTCCCTGCCCAGGGCCGGGGCCCCTGGGCACATCCTTTTTCCATTTTCCCTGGGAAAGAAAACTCAGCAGTCCAGGTTCCTGATGTCAGTTTGTAGGGCTCCCTTGGGTCTATCAGGGCAGCACAAGTTTGAGGTGGGGACAACTTCGGTGTGGGGTCCATCCTTCGATATAAGGATTCTTTGCAGTGAGGCGCCAGCCCAGGTCCAGGGGCCCCTGGGCACATCCTTTTTCCATTTTCCCTGGGAAAGAAAACTCAGCAGTCCAGGTTCCTGATGTCAGTTTGTAGGGCTCCCTTGGGTCTATCAGGGCAGCACAAGTTTGAGGTGGGGACAACTTCGGTGTGGGCTCCATCCTTCGATATAAGGATTTTTTGCAGTCAGGGCCAGGGGCCCCTGGGCACAACCTTTTTCCATTTTCCCTGGGAAAGAAAACTCAGCAGTCCAGGTTCCTGATGTCAGTTTGTAGGGCTCCCTTGGGTCTATCAGGGCAGCACAAGTTTGAGGTGGGGACAACTTCGGTGTGGGGTCCATCCTTCGATATAAGGATTCTTTGCAATGAGGTCCCTACCCAGGTCCAGGGGCCCCTGGGCACATCCTTTTTCCATTTTCCCTGGGAAAGAAAACTCAGCAGTCCAGGTTCCTGATGTCAGTTTGTAGGGCTCCCTTGGGTCTATCAGGGCAGCACAAGTTTGAGGTGGGGACAACTTCGGTGTGGGGTCCATCCTTCGATATAAGGATTTTTTGCAGTGAGGTCCCTGCCCAGGGCAGGGGCCCCTGGGCACATCCTTTTTCCATTTTCCCTGGGAAAGAAAACTCAGCAGTCCAGGTTCCTGATGTCAGTTTGTAGGGCTCCCTTGGGTCTATCAGGGCAGCACAAGTTTGAGGTGGGGACAACTTCGGTGTGGGGTCCATCCTTCGATATAAGGATTTTTTGCAGTGAGGTACCTGCCCAGGGCCAGGGCCCCTGAGCACATCCTTTTTCCATTTTCCCTGGGAAAGAAAACTCAGCAGTCCAGGTTCCTGATGTCAGTTTGTAGGGCTCCCTTGGGTCTATCAGGGCAGCACAAGTTTGAGGTGGGGACAACTTCGGTGTGGGCTCCATCCTTCGATATAAGGATTTTTTGCAGTCATGGCCAGGGGCCCCTGGGCACATCCTTTTTCCATTTTCCCTGGGAAAGAAAACTCAGCAGTCCAGGTTCCTGATGTCAGTTTGTAGGGCTCCCTTGGGTCTATCAGGGCAGCACAAGTTTGAGGTGGGGACAACTTCGGTGTGGGTTCCATCCTTCGATATAAGGATTTTTTGCAGTCAGGGCCAGGGGCCCCTGGGCACATCCTTTTTCCATTTTCCCTGGGAAAGAAAACTCAGCAGTCCAGGTTCCTGATGTCAGTTTGTAGGGCTCCCTTGGGTCTATCAGGGCAGCACAAGTTTGAGGTGGGGACAACTTCGGTGCGGGGTCCATCCTTCGATATAAGGATTTTTTTCAGTCAGGGCCAAGGGCTCCCGGGCACAACCTTTGGCCATTTTCCCTGGGAAAGAAAACTCAGCAGTCCAGGTTCCTGATGTCAGTTTGTAGGGCTCCCTTGGGTCTATCAGGGCAGCACAAGTTTGAGGTGGGGACAACTTCGGTGTGGGGTCCATCCTTCGATATAAGGATTCTTTGCAATGAGGTCCCTACCCAGGTCCAGGGGCCCCTGGGCACATCATTTGGCCATTTTCCCTGGGAAAGAAAACTCAACAGTCCAGGTTCCTGATGTCAGTTTGTATGGCTCCCTTGGGTCTATCAGGGCAGCACAAGTTTGAGGTGGGGACAACTTCGGTGTGGGGTCCATCCTTCGATATAAGGATTTTTTGCAGTGAGGTCCCTGCCCAGGGCCGGGGCCCCTGGGCACATCCTTTTTCCATTTTCCCTGGGAAAGAAAACTCAGCAGTCCAGGTTCCTGATGTCAGTTTGTAGGGCTCCCTTGGGTCTATCAGGGCAGCACAAGTTTGAGGTGGCAACAACTTCGGTGTGGGGTCCATCCTTCGATATAAGGATTTTTTGCAGTCAGGGCCAGGGGGCCCCCGGCACATCCTTTTTCCATTTTCCCTGGGAAAGAAAACTCAGCAGTCCAGGTTCCTGATGTCAGTTTGTAGGGCTCCCTTGGGTCTATCAGGGCAGCACAAGTTTGAGGTGGGGACAACTTCGGTGTGGGGTCCATCCTTCGATATAAGGATTTTTTGCAGTCAGGGCCAGGGGCCCCTGGGCACATCCTTTCTCCATTTTCCCTGGGAAAGAAAACTCAGCAGTCCAGGTTCCTGATGTCAGTTTGTAGGGCTCCCTTGGGTCTATCAGGGCAGCACAAGTTTGAGGTGGGGACAACTTCGGTGTGGGGTCCATCCTTCGATATAAGGATTTTTTGCAGTGAGGTCCCTGCCCAGGGCCAGGGCCCCTGGGCACATCCTTTTTCCATTTTCCCTGGGAAAGAAAACTCAGCAGTCCAGGTTCCTGATGTCAGTTTGTAGGGCTCCCTTGGGTCTATCAGGGCAGCACAAGTTTGAGGTGGGGACAACTTCGGTGTGGGGTCCATCCTTCGATATAAGGATTTTTTGCATTCAGGGCCAGGGGACCCTGGGCACATCCTTTTTCCATTTTCCCTGGGAAAGAAAACTCAGCAGTCCAGGTTCCTGATGTCAGTTTGTAGGGCTCCCTTGGGTCTATCAGGGCAGCACAAGTTTGAGGTGGGGACAACTTCGGTGTGGGGTCCATCCTTCGATATAAGGATTCTTTGCAGTGAGGTCCCTGCCCAGGGCCGGGGCCCCTGGGCACATCCTTTTTCCATTTTCCCTGGGAAAGAAAACTCAGCAGTCCAGGTTCCTGATGTCAGTTTGTAGGGCTCCCTTGGGTCTATCAGGGCAGCACAAGTTTGAGGTGGGGACAACTTCGGTGTGGGGTCCATCCTTCGATATAAGGATTCTTTGCAGTCAGGGCCAGGGGCCCCCGTGCACATCCTTTTTCCATTTTCCCTGGGAAAGAAAACTCAGCAGTCCAGGTTCCTGATGTCAGTCTGTAGGGCTCCCTTGGGTCTATCAGAGCAGCACAAGTTTGAGGTGGGGACAACTTCGGTGTGGGGTCCATCCTTCGATATAAGGATTCTTTGCAATGAGGTCCCTACCCAGGTCCAGGGGCCCCTGGGCACATCATTTGGCCATTTTCCCTGGGAAAGAAAACTCAGCAGTCCAGGTTCCTGATGTCAGTCTGTAGGGCTCCCTTGGGTCTATCAGGGCAGCACAAGTTTGAGGTGGGGACAACTTCGGTGTGGGGTCCATCCTTCGATATAAGGATTCTTTGCAGTCAGGGCCAGGGGCCCCCGGGAACATCCTTTTTCCATTTTCCCTGGGAAAGAAAACTCAGCAGTCCAGGTTCCTGATGTCAGTTTGTAGGGCTCCCTTGGGTCTATCAGGGCAGCACAAGTTTGAGGTGGGGACAACTTCAGTGTGGGCTCCATCCTTCGATATAAGGATTTTTTGCAGTCAGGGCCAGGGGCCCCAGGGCACATCCTTTTTCCATTTTCCCTGGGAAAGAAAACTCAGCAGTCCAGGTTCCTGATGTCAGTTTGTAGGGTTCTCTTGGGTGTATCAGGGCAGCACAAGTTTGAGGTGGGGAGAACTTCGGTGTGGGGTCCATCCTTCGATATAAGGATTATTTGCAGTCATGGCCAGGGGCCCCTGGGCACATCCTTTTTCCATTTTCCCTGGGAAAGAAAACTCAGCAGTCCAGGTTCCTGATGTCAGTTTGTAGGGCTCCCTTGGGTCTATCAGGGCAGCACAAGCTTGAGGTGGGGACAACTTCGGTGCGGGGTCCATCCTTCGATATTTGGATTTTTTTCAGTCAGGGCCAAGGGCTCCCGGGCACAACCTTTGGCCATTTTCCCTGGGAAAGAAAACTCAGCAGTCCAGGTTCCTGATGTCAGTTTGTAGGGCTCCCTTGGGTGTATCAGGGCAACACAAGTTTGAGGTGGGGACAACTTCGGTGTGGGGTCCATCCTTCGATATAAGGATTCTTTGCAATGAGGTCCCTACCCAGGTCCAGGGGCCCCTGGGCACATCCTTTTTCCATTTTCCCTGGGAAAGAAAACTCAGCAGTCCAGGTTCCTGATGTCAGTTTGTAGGGCTCCCTTGGGTCTATCAGGGCAGCACAAGTTTGAGGTGGGGACAACTTCGGTGTGGGGTCCATCCTTCGATATAAGGATTTTTTGCAGTCAGGGCCAGGGGTCCCCCGGCACATCCTTTTTCCATTTTCCCTGGGAAAGAAAACTCAGCAGTCCAGGTTCCTGATGTCAGTTTGTAGGGCTCCCTTGGGTCTATCAGGGCAGCACAAGTTTGAGGTGGGGACAACTTCGGTGTGGGGTCCATCCTTCGATATAAGGATTTTTTGCAGTCAGGGCCAGGGGCCCCTGGGCACATCCTTTTTCCATTTTCCCTGGGAAAGAAAACTCAGCAGTCAAGGTTCCTGATGTCAGTTTGTAGGGCTCCCTTGGGTCTATCAGGGCAGCACAAGTTTGAGGTGGGGACAACTTCGGTGTGGGGTCCATCCTTCGATATAAGGATTTTTTGCAGTGAGGTCCCTGCCCAGGGCCGGGGCCCCTGGGCACATCCTTTTTCCATTTTCCCTGGGAAAGAAAACTCAGCAGTCCAGGTTCCTGATGTCAGTTTGTAGGGCTCCCTTGGGTCTATCAGGGCAGCACAAGTTTGAGGTGGGGACAACTTCGGTGTGGGGTCCATCCTTCGATATAAGGATTTTTTGCAGTGAGGTCCCAGCCCAGGGCCAGGGCCCCTGGGCACATCCTTTTTCCATTTTCCCTGGGAAAGAAAACTCAGCAGTCCAGGTTCCTGATGTCAGTTTGTAGGGCTCCCTTGGGTGTATCAGGGCAGCACAAGTTTGAGGTGGGGACAACTTCGGTGTGGGGTCCATCCTTCGATATAAGGATTTTTTGCAGTCAGGGCCAGGGGCCCCCGGGCACATCCTTTTTCCATTTTCCCTGGGAAAGAAAACTCAGCAGTCCAGGTTCCTGATGTCAGTTTGTAGGGCTCCCTTGGGTCTATCAGGGCAGCACAAGTTTGAGGTGGGGACAACTTCGCTGTGGGGTCCATCCTTCGATATAAGGATTCTTTGCAGTGAGGTCCCTACCCAGGTCCAGGGGCCCCTGGGCACATCATTTGGCCATTTTCCCTGGGAAAGAAAACTCACCAGTCCAGGTTCCTGATGTCAGTTTGTAGGGCTCCCTTGGGTCTATCAGGGCAGCACAAGTTTGAGGTGGGGACAACTTCGGTGTGGGGTCCATCCTTCGATATAAGGATTTTTTGCAGTGAGGTCCCTGCCCAGGGCCAGGGCCCCTGGGCACATCCTTTTTCCATTTTCCCTGGGAAAGAAAACTCAGCAGTCCAGGTTCCTGATGTCAGTTTGTAGGGCTCCCTTGGGTCTATCAGGGCAGCACAAGTTTGAGGTGGGGACAACTTCGGTGTGGGCTCCATCCTTCGATATAAGGATTTTTTGCAGTCAGGGCCAGGGGCAACAGGGCACATCCTTTTTCCATTTTCCCTGGGAAAGAAAACTCAACAGTCCAGGTTCCTGATGTCAATTTGTAGGGCTCCCTTGGGTCTATCAGGGCAGCACAAGTTTGAGGTGGGGAGAACTTCGGTGTGGGGTCCATCCTTCGATATAAGGATTCTTTGCAGTCAGGGCCAGGGGCCCCCGGGCACATCCTTTTTCCATTTTCCCTGGGAAAGAAAACTCAGCAGTCCAGGTTCCTGATGTCAGTTTGTAGGGCTCCCTTGGGTCTATCAGGGCAGCACAAGTTTGAGGTGGGGACAACTTCGGTGTGGGGTCCATCCTTCGATATAAGGATTTTTTGCAGTGAGGTCCCTGCCCAGGGCCGGGGCCCCTGGGCACATCCTTTTTCCATTTTCCCTGGGAAAGAAAACTCAGCAGTCCAGGTTCCTGATGTCAGTTTGTAGGGCTCCCTTGGGTCTATCAGGGCAGCACAAGTTTGAGGTGGGGACAACTTCGGTGTGGGGTCCATCCTTCGATATAAGGATTCTTTGCAGTGAGGTCCCTACCCAGGTCCAGGGGCCCCTGGGCACATCATTTGGCCATTTTCCCTGGGAAAGAAAACTCACCAGTCCAGGTTCCTGATGTCAGTTTGTAGGGCTCCCTTGGGTCTATCAGGGCAGCACAAGTTTGAGGTGGGGACAACTTCGGTGTGGGGTCCATCCTTCGATATAAGGATTTTTTGCAGTGAGGTCCCTGCCCAGGGCCAGGGGCCCCTGGGCACATCCTTTTTCCATTTTCCCT
This sequence comes from Lonchura striata, assembly GCF_046129695.1. Taxonomy (NCBI): domain Eukaryota; kingdom Metazoa; phylum Chordata; class Aves; order Passeriformes; family Estrildidae; genus Lonchura; species Lonchura striata. The sequence goes on from NW_027461085.1 coordinate 462,272, forward strand.
GGGAAAGAAAACTCAGCAGTCCAGGTTCCTGATGTCAGTTTGTAGGGCTCCCTTGGGTCTATCAGGGCAGCACAAGTTTGAGGTGGGGACAACTTCGGTGTGGGGTCCATCCTTCGATATAAGGATTCTTTGCAGTCAGGGCCAGGGGCCCCCGGGCACATCCTTTTTCCATTTTCCCTGGGAAAGAAAACTCACCAGTCCAGGTTCCTGATGTCAGTTTGTAGGGCTCCCTTGGGTCTATCAGGGCAGCACAAGTTTGAGGTGGGGACAACTTCGGTGTGGGCTCCATCCTTCGATATAAGGATTTTTTGCAGTGATGGCCCTGCCCAGGGCCAGGGGCCCCTGGGCACATCCTTTGGCCATTTTCCCTGGGAAAGAAAACTCAGCAGTCCAGGTTCCTGATGTCAGTTTGTAGGGCTCTCTTGGGTCTATCAGGGCAGCACAAGTTTGAGGTGGGGACAACTTCGGTGTGGGGTCCATTCTTCGATATAATGATTCTTTGCAGTGAGGTCGCAGCCCTGGGCCAGGGGCCCCTGGGCACATTCTTTTTCCATTTTCTCTGGGAAAGAAAACTCAGCAGTCCAGGTTCCTGATGTCAGTTTGTAGGGCTCTCTTGGGTTTATCAGGGCAGCACAAGTTTGAGGTGGGGACAACTTCGGTGTGGGGTCCATTCTTCGATATAATGATTCTTTGCAGTGAGGTCGCAGCCCTGGGCCAGGGGCCCCTGGGCACATTCTTTTTCCATTTTCTCTGGGAAAGAAAACTCAGCAGTCCAGGTTCCTGATGTCAGTTTGTAGGGCTGCCTTGGGTCTATCAGGGCAGTACAAGTTTGAGGTGGGGACAGCTTCGGTGTGGGGTCTATCCTTTGATATAAGGATTATTTGCAGTCAGGCCTAGGTGCCCCTGGGCACATCCTTTTTCCATTTTCCCTGGGAAAGAAAACTCAGCAGTCCAGGTTCCTGATGTCAGTTTGTAGGGCTGCCTTGGGTCTATCAGGGCAGCACAAGTTTGAGGTGGGGACAACATCGGTGTGGGGTCCATCCTTCGATATAAGGATTTTTTACAGTCAGGGCCAGGGGCCCAGGGCCAGGGGCCCCTGGGCACATCCTTTTTCCATTTTCCCTGGGAAAGAAAACTCAGCAGTCCAGGTTCCTGATGTCAGTCTGTAGGGCTCACTTGGGTCTATCAGGGCAGCACAAGCTTGAGGTGGGGACAACTTCGGTGCGGGGTCCATCCTTCGATATAAGGATTTTTTTCAGTCAGGGCCAAGGGCTCCCGGGCACAACCTTTGGCCATTTTCCCTGGGAAAGAAAACTCAGCAGTCCAGGTTCCTGATGTCAGTTTGTAGGGCTCCCTTGGGTCTATCAGGGCAGCACAAGTTTGAGGTGGGGACAACTTCGGTGTGGGGTCCATCCTTCGATATAACGATTCTTTGCAGTCAGGGCCAGGGGCCCCCGGCACATCCTTTTTCCATTTTCCCTGGGAAAGAAAACTCAGCAGTCCAGGTTCCTGATGTCAGTTTGTAGGGCTCCCTTGGGTCTATCAGGGCAGCACAAGTTTGAGGTGGGGACAACTTCGGTGTGGGCTCCATCCTTCGATATAAGGATTCTTTGCAATGAGGTCCCTACCCAGGTCCAGGGGCCCCTGGGCACATCATTTGGCCATTTTCCCTGGGAAAGAAAACTCAGCAGTCCAGGTTCCTGATGTCAGTTTGTAGGGCTCCCTTGGGTCTATCAGGGCAGCACAAGTTTGAGGTGGGGACAACTTCGGTGTGGGGTCCATCCTTCGATATAAGGATTTTTTGCAGTGAGGTCCCTGCCCAGGGCCGGGGCCCCTGGGCACATCCTTTTTCCATTTTCCCTGGGAAAGAAAACTCAGCAGTCCAGGTTCCTGATGTCAGTCTGTAGGGCTCACTTGGGTCTATCAGGGCAGCACAAGTTTGAGGTGGGGACAACTTCGGTGTGGGGTCCATCCTTCGATATAAGGATATTTTGCAGTCAGGGCCAGGGGCCCCTGGGCACATCCTTTTTCCATTTTCCCTGGGAAAGAAAACTCAGCAGTCCAGGTTCCTGATGTCAGTTTGTAGGGTTCTCTTGGGTTTATCAGGGCAGCACAAGTTTGAGGTGGGGACAACTTCGGTGTGGGGTCCATCCTTCGATATAAGGATTTTTTTAGGTCAGGGCCAGGGGCCCCCGGGCACAACCTTTGGCCATTTTCCCTGGGAAAGAAAACTCAGCAGTCCAGGTTCCTGATGTCAGTTTGTAGGGCTCCCTTGGGTCTATCAGGGCAGCACAAGTTTGAGGTGGGGAGAACTTCGGTGTGGGGTCCATCCTTCGATATATGGATTCTTTGCAGTCAGGGCCAGGGGCCCCCGGGCACATCCTTTTTCCATTTTCCCTGGGAAAGAAAACTCAGCAGTCCAGGTTCCTGATGTCAGTTTGTAGGGCTCCCTTGGGTCTATCAGGGCAGCACAAGTTTGAGGTGGGGACAACTTCGGTGTGGGGTGCATCCTTCGATATAAGGATTTTTTGCAGTCAGGGCCAGGGGCCCCTGGGCACATCCTTTTTCCATTTTCCCTGGGAAAGAAAACTCAGCAGTCCAGGTTCCTGATGTCAGTTTGTAGGGCTGCCTTGGGTCTATCAGGGCAGTACAAGTTTGAGGTGGGCACAGCTTCGGTGTGGGTTCCATCCTTCAATATAAGGATATTTTGCAGTCAGGGCCAGGGGCCCCTGGGCACATCCTTTTTCCATTTTCCCTGGGAAAGAAAACTCAGCAGTCCAGGTTCCTGATGTCAGTTTGTAGGGCTCCCTTGGGTTTATCAGGGCAGCACAAGTTTGAGGTGGGGACAACTTCGGTGTGGGGTCCATCCTTCGATATAAGGATTTTTTGCAGTCAGGGCCAGGAGCCCCTGGGCACATCCTTTTTCCATTTTCCCTGGGAAAGAAAACTCAGCAGTCCAGGTTCCTGATGTCAGTTTGTAGGGCTCCCTTGGGTGTTTCAGGGCAGCACAAGTTTGAGGTGGGGACAACTTCGGTGTGGGCTCCATCCTTCAATATAAGGATTTTTTGCAGTCAGGGCCAGGGGCCCCTGGGCACATCCTTTTTCCATTTTCCCTGGGAAAGAAAACTCAGCAGTCCAGGTTCCTGATGTCAGTTTGTAGGGCTCCCTTGGGTCTATCAGGGCAGCACAAGTTTGAGGTGGGGACAACTTCGGTGTGGGGTCCATCCTTCGATATAAGGATTTTTTGCAGTGAGGTCCCTGCCCAGGGCCAGGGCCCCTGGGCACATCCTTTTTCCATTTTCCCTGGGAAAGAAAACTCAGCAGTCCAGGTTCCTGATGTCAGTTTGTAGGGCTCCCTTGGGTCTATCAGGGCAGCACAAGTTTGAGGTGGGGACAACTTCGGTGTGGGCTCCATCCTTCGATATAAGGATATTTTGCAGTCAGGGCCAGGGGCCCCTGGGCACATCCTTTTTCCATTTTCCCTGGGAAAGAAAACTCAGCAGTCCAGGTTCCTGATGTCAGTTTGTAGGGTTCTCTTGGGTTTATCAGGGCAGCACAAGTTTGAGGTGGGGACAACTTCGGTGTGGGGTCCATCCTTCGATATATGGATTTTTTCCTGTCAGGGCCAGGGGCCCCCGGGCACAACCTTTGGCCATTTTCCCTGGGAAAGAAAACTCAGCAGTCCAGGTTCCTGATGTCAGTTTGTAGGGCTCCCTTGGGTCTATCAGGGCAGCACAAGTTTGAGGTGGGGAGAACTTCAGTGTGGGGTCCATCCTTCGATATATGGATTCTTTGCAGTCAGGGCCAGGGGCCCCCGGGCACATCCTTTTTCCATTTTCCCTGGGAAAGAAAACTCAGCAGTCCAGGTTCCTGATGTCAGTTTGTAGGGCTCCCTTGGGTGTATCAGGGCAGCACAAGTTTGAGGTGGGGACAACTTCGGTGTGGGGTCCATCCTTCGATATAAGGATTTTTTGCAGTCAGGGCCAGGGGCCCCCGGGCACATCCTTTTTCCATTTTCCCTGGGAAAGAAAACTCAGCAGTCCAGGTTCCTGATGTCAGTTTGTAGGGCTCCCTTGGGTCTATCAGGGCAGCACAAGTTTGAGGTGGGGACAACTTCGGTGTGGGCTCCATCCTTCGATATAAGGATTTTTTTTAGTGAGGGCCCTGTCCAGGGATAGGGGACCCTGGGCACATCCGTTTTTCCATTTTCCCTGGGAAAGAAAACTCAGCAGTCCAGGTTCCTGATGTCAGTTTGTAGGGCTCCCTTGGGTCTATCAGGGCAGCACAAGTTTGAGGTGGGGACAACTTCGGTGTGGGGTGCATCCTTCGATATAAGGATTTTTTGCAGTCAGGGCCAGGGGCCCCTGGGCACATCCTTTTTCCATTTTCCCTGGGAAAGAAAACTCAGCAGTCCAGGTTCCTGATGTCAGTTTGTAGGGCTGCCTTGGGTCTATCAGGGCAGTACAAGTTTGAGGTGGGCACAGCTTCGGTGTGGGCTCCATCCTTCAATATAAGGATTTTTTGCAGTCAGGGCCAGGGGCCCCTGGGCACATCCTTTTTCCATTTTCCCTGGGAAAGAAAACTCAGCAGTCCAGGTTCCTGATGTCAGTTTGTAGGGCTCCCTTGGGTCTATCAGGGCAGCACAAGTTTGAGGTGGGGGCAACTTCGGTGTGGGGTCCATCCTTCGATATAAGGATTTTTTGCAGTGAGGTCCCTGCCCAGGGCCAGGGCCCCTGGGCACATCCTTTTTCCATTTTCCCTGGGAAAGAAAACTCACCAGTCCAGGTTCCTGATGTCAGTTTGTAGGGCTCCCTTGGGTCTATCAGGGCAGCACAACTTTGAGGTGGGGACAACTTCGGTGTGCGGTCCATCCTTCGATATAAGGATTTTTTGCAGTCAGGGCCAGGGGCCCCTGGGCACATCCTTTTTCCATTTTCCCTGGGAAAGAAAACTCAGCAGTCCAGGTTCCTGATGTCAGTTTGTAGGGTTCTCTTGGGTGTATCAGGGCAGCACAAGTTTGAGGTGGGGACAACTTCGGTGTGGGGTCCATCCTTCGATATAAGGATTTTTTTCAGTCAGGTCCAGGGGCCCCTGGGCACATCCTTTGGCCATTTTCCCTGGGAAAGAAAACTCAGCAGTCCAGGTTGCTGATGTCAGTTTGTAGGGCTCCCTTGGGTCTATCAGGGCAGCACAAGTTTGAGGTGGGGACAACTTCGGTGTGGGGTCCATCCTTCGATATAAGGATTCTTTGCAGTCAGGGCCAGGGGCCCCCGGGCACATCCTTTTTCCATTTTCCCTGGGAAAGAAAACTCAGCAGTCCAGGTTCCTGATGTCAGTTTGTAGGGCTCCCTTGGGTGTATCAGGGCAGCACAAGTTTGAGGTGGGGACAACTTCGGTGTGGGGTCCATCCTTCGATATAAGGATTTTTTGCAGTCAGGGCCAGGGGCCCCCGGGCACATCCTTTGTCCATTTTCCCTGGGAAAGAAAACTCAGCAGTCCAGGTTCCTGATGTCAGTTTGTAGGGCTCCCTTGGGTCTATCAGGGCAGCACAAGTTTGAGGTGGGGACAACTTCGGTGTGGGGTCCATCCTTCGATATAAGGATTTTTTTTAGTGAGGGCCCTGTCCAGGGCTAGGGGACCCTGGGCACATCCTTTTTCCATTTTCCCTGGGAAAGAAAACTCAGCAGTCCAGGTTCCTGATGTCAGTTTGTAGGGCTCCCTTGGGTGTATCAGGGCAGCACAAGTTTGAGGTGGGGACAACTTCGGTGTGGGTCCATCCTTCGATATAAGGATTCCTTGCAGTGAGGCCCCAGCCCAGGTCCAGGGGCCCCTGGGCACATCCTTTTTCCATTTTCCCTGGGAAAGAAAACTCAGCAGTCCAGGTTCCTGATGTCAGTTTGTAGGGCTCCCTTGGGTCTATCAGGGCAGCACAAGTTTGAGGTGGGGACAACTTCGGTGTGGGGTCCATCCTTCGATATAAGGATTTTTTGCAGTGAGGTCCCTACCCAGGTCCAGGGGCCCCTGGGCACATCATTTGGCCATTTTCCCTGGGAAAGAAAACTCACCAGTCCAGGTTCCTGATGTCAGTTTGTAGGGCTCCCTTGGGTCTATCAGGGCAGCACAAGTTTGAGGTGGGGACAACTTCGGTGTGGGGTCCATCCTTCGATATAAGGATATTTTGCAGTCAGGGCCAGGGGCCCCTGGGCACATCCTTTTTCCATTTTCCCTGGGAAAGAAAACTCAGCAGTCCAGGTTCCTGATGTCAGTTTGTAGGGCTCCCTTGGGTCTATCAGGGCAGCACAAGTTTGAGGTGGGGACAACTTCAGTGTGGGGTCCATCCTTCGATATATGGATTCTTTGCAGTCAGGGCCAGGGGCCCCCGGGCACACCCTTTTTCCATTTTCCCTGGGAAAGAAAACTCAGCAGTCCAGGTTCCTGATGTCAGTTTGTAGGGCTCCCTTGGGTCTATCAGGGCAGCACAAGTTTGAGGTGGGGACAACTTCGGTGTGGGGTCCATCCTTCGATATAAGGATTTTTTGCAGTCAGGGACAGGGGCCCCCGGCACATCCTTTTTCCATTTTCCCTGGGAAAGAAAACTCAGCAGTCCAGGTTCCTGATGTCAGTTTGTAGGGCTCCTTTGGGTGTATCAGGGCAGCACAAGTTTGAGGTGGGGACAACTTCGGTGTGGGGTCCATCCTTCGATATAAGGATTTTTTGCAGTCAGGGCCAGGGGCCCCTGGGCACATCCTTTTTCCATTTTCCCTGGGAAAGAAAACTCAGCAGTCCAGGTTCCTGATGTCAGTTTGTAGGGCTCCCTTGGGTCTATCAGGGCAGCACAAGTTTGAGGTGGGGACAACTTCGGTGTGGGGTCCATCCTTCGATATAAGGATTTTTTGCAGTCAGGGCCAGGGGGTCCCCGGCACATCCTTTTTCCATTTTCCCTGGGAAAGAAAACTCAGCAGTCCAGGTTCCTGATGTCAGTTTGTAGGGCTCCCTTGGGTGTATCAGGGCAGCACAAGTTTGAGGTGGGGACAACTTCGGTGTGGGGTCCATCCTTCGATATAAGGATTTTTTTCAGTCAGGGCCAGGGGCCCCCGGGCACAACCTTTGGCCATTTTCCCTGGGAAAGAAAACTCAGCAGTCCAGGTTCCTGATGTCAGTTTGTAGGGCTCCCTTGGGTGTATCAGGGCAGCACAAGTTTGAGGTGGGGACAACTTCGGTGTGGGGTCCATCCTTCGATATAAGGATTCTTTGCAGTCAGGGCCAGGGGCCCCCGGGCACATCCTTTTTCCATTTTCCCTGGGAAAGAAAACTCAGCAGTCCAGGTTCCTGATGTCAGTTTGTATGGCTCCCTTGGGTCTATCAGGGCAGCACAAGTTTGAGGTGGGGACAACTTCGGTGTGGGGTCCATCCTTCGATATAAGGATTTTTTGCAGTCAGGGCCAGGGGCCCCCGGGCACATCCTTTTTCCATTTTCCCTGGGAAAGAAAACTCAGCAGTCCAGGTTCCTGATGTCAGTTTGTAGGGCTCCCTTGGGTCTATCAGGGCAGCACAAGTTTGAGGTGGGGACAACTTCGGTGTGGGGTCCATCCTTCGATATAAGGATTTTTTTTAGTGAGGGCCCTGTCCAGGGCTAGGGGACCCTGGGCACAACCTTTTTCCATTTTCCCTGGGAAAGAAAACTCAGCAGTCCAGGTTCCTGATGTCAGTTTGTAGGGCTCCCTTGGGTGTATCAGGGCAGCACAAGTTTGAGGTGGGGACAACTTCGGTGTGGGTCCATCCTTCGATATAAGGATTCCTTGCAGTGAGGCCCCAGCCCAGGTCCAGGGGCCCCTGGGCACATCCTTTTTCCATTTTCCCTGGGAAAGAAAACTCAGCAGTCCAGGTTGCTGATGTCAGTTTGTAGGGCTCCCTTGGGTCTATCAGGGCAGCACAAGTTTGAGATGGGGACAACTTCGGTGTGGGGTCCATCCTTCGATATAAGGATTTTTTGCAATGAGGTCCCTACCCAGGTCCTGGGGCCCCTGGGCACATCATTAGGCCATTTTCCCTGGGAAAGAAAACTCACCAGTCCAGGTTCCTGATGTCAGTTTGTAGGGCTCCCTTGGGTGTATCAGGGCAGCACAAGTTTGAGGTGGGGACAACTTCGGTGTGGGGTCCATCCTTCGATATAAGGATTTTTTGCAGTCAGGGCCAGGGGCCCCTGGGCACATCCTTTTTCCATTTTCCCTGGGAAAGAAAACTCAGCAGTCCAGGTTCCTGATGTCAATTTGTAGGGCTCCCTTGGGTCTATCAGGGCAGCACAAGTTTGAGGTGGGGACAACTTCGGGGGGGGGTCCATCCTTCGATATATGGATTTTTTGCAGTCAGGGCCAGGGGACCCTGGGCACATCCTTTTTCCATTTTCCCTGGGAAAGAAAACTCAGCAGTCCAGGTTCCTGATGTCAGTTTGTAGGGCTCCCTTGGGTCTATCAGAGCAGCACAAGTTTGAGGTGGGGACAACTTCGGTGTGGGGTCCATCCTCCGATATAAGGATTCTTTGCAATGAGGTCCCTACCCAGGTCCAGGGGCCCCTGGGCACATCATATGGCCATTTTCCCTGGGAAAGAAAACTCAGCAGTCCAGGTTCCTGATGTCAGTTTGTAGGGCTCCCTTGGGTCTATCAGGGCAGCACAAGTTTGAGGTGGGGACAACTTCGGTGTGGGGTCCATCCTTCGATATAAGGATTCTTTGCAGTCAGGGCCAGGGGCCCCCGGGCACATCCTTTTTCCATTTTCCCTGGGAAAGAAAACTCAGCAGTCCAGGTTCCTGATGTCAGTTTGTAGGGCTCCCTTGGGTCTATCAGGGCAGCACAAGTTTGAGGTGGGGACAACTTCGGTGTGGGGTCCATCCTTCGATATAAGGATTTTTTGCAGTCAGGGCCAGGGGCCCCCGGGCACATCCTTTTTCCATTTTCCCTGGGAAAGAAAACCCAGCAGTCCAGGTTCCTGATGTCAGTTTGTAGGGCTCCCTTGGGTCTATCAGGGCAGCACAAGTTTGAGGTGGGGACAACTTCGGTGTGGGGTCCATCCTTCGATATAAGGATTTTTTTTAGTGAGGGCCCTGTCCAGGGCTAGGGGACCCTGGGCACATCCGTTTTTCCATTTTCCCTGGGAAAGAAAACTCAGCAGTCCAGTTTCCTGATGTCAGTTTGTAGGGCTCCCTTGGGTCTATCAGGGCAGCACAAGTTTGAGGTGGGGACAACTTCGGTGTGGGGTGCATCCTTCGATATAAGGATTTTTTGCAGTCAGGGCCAGGGGCCCCTGGGCACATCCTTTTTCCATTTTCCCTGGGAAAGAAAACTCAGCAGTCCAGGTTCCTGATGTCAGTTTGTAGGGCTCCCTTGGGTCTATCAGGGCAGCACAAGTTTGAGGTGGGGACAACTTCGGTGTGGGGTCCATCCTTCGATATAAGGATTCTTTGCAATGAGGTCCCTACCCAGGTCCAGGGCCCCCTGGGCACATCATTTGGCCATTTTCCCTGGGAAAGAAAACTCAGCAGTCCAGGTTCCTGATGTCAGTTTGTAGGGCTCCCTTGGGTGTATCAGGGCAGCACAAGTTTGAGGTGGGGACAACTTCGGTGTGGGGTCCATCCTTTGATATAAGGATTTTTTGCAGTGAGGTCCCTGCCCAGGGCCGGGGCCCCTGGGCACATCCTTTTTCCATTTTCCCTGGGAAAGAAAACTCAGCAGTCCAGATTCCTGATGTCAGTTTGTAGGGCTCCCTTGGGTCTATCAGGGCAGCACAAGTTTGAGGTGGGGACAACTTCGGTGTGGGGTCCATCCTTCGATATAAGGATTTTTTGCAGTCATGGCCAGGGGCCCCTGGGCACATCCTTTTTCCATTTTCCCTGGGAAAGAAAACTCAGCAGTCCAGGTTCCTGATGTCAGTTTGTAGGGCTCCCTTGGGTCTATCAGGGCAACACAAGTTTGAGGTGGGGACAACTTCGGTGTGGGTTCCATCCTTCGATATAAGGATTTTTTGCAGTCAGGGCCAGGGGCCCCTGGGCACATCCTTTTTCCATTTTCCCTGGGAAAGAAAACTCAGCAGTCCAGGTTCCTGATGTCAGTTTGTAGGGCTCCCTTGGGTGTATCAGGGCAGCACAAGTTTGAGGTGGGGACAACTTCGGTGTGGGGTCCATCCTTCGATATAAGGATTTTTTGCAGTCAGGGCCAGGGGCCCCCGGGCACAACCTTTGGCCATTTTCCCTGGGAAAGAAAACTCAGCAGTCCAGGTTCCTGATGTCAGTTTGTAGGGCTCCCTTGGGTCTATCAGGGCAGCACAAGTTTGAGGTGGGGACAACTTCGGTGTGGGGTCCATCCTTCGATATAAGGATTCTTTGCAGTCAGGGCCAGGGGCCCCCGGGCACATCCTTTTTCCATTTTCCCTGGGAAAGAAAACTCAGCAGTCCAGGTTCCTGATGTCAGTTTGTATGGCTCCCTTGGGTCTATCAGGGCAGCACAAGTTTGAGGTGGGGACAACTTCGGTGTGGGGTCCATCCTTCGATATAAGGATTTTTTGCAGTCAGGGCCAGGGGCCCCCGGGCACATCCTTTTTCCATTTTCCCTGGGAAAGAAAACTCAGCAGTCCAGGTTCCTGATGTCAGTTTGTAGGGCTCCCTTGGGTCTATCAGGGCAGCACAAGTTTGAGGTGGGGACAACTTCGGTGTGGGGTCCATCCTTCGATATAAGGATTTTTTTTAGTGAGGGCCCTGTCCAGGGCTAGGGGACCCTGGGCACATCCTTTTTCCATTTTCCCTGGGAAAGAAAACTCAGCAGTCCAGGTTCCTGATGTCAGTTTGTAGGGCTCCCTTGGGTCTATCAGGGCAACACAAGTTTGAGGTGGGGACAACTTCGGTGTGGGGTGCATCCTTCGATATAAGGATTTTTTGCAGTCAGGGCCAGGGGCCCCTGGGCACATCCTTTTTCCATTTTCCCTGGGAAAGAAAACTCAGCAGTCCAGGTTCCTGATGTCAGTTTGTAGGGCTCCCTTGGGTCTATCAGGGCAGCACAAGTTTGAGGTGGGGACAACTTCGGTGTGGGGTCCATCCTTCGATATAAGGATTCTTTGCAATGAGGTCCCTACCCAGGTCCAGGGCCCCCTGGGCACATCATTTGGCCATTTTCCCTGGGAAAGAAAACTCAGCAGTCCAGGTTCCTGATGTCAGTTTGTAGGGCTCCCTTGGGTCTATCAGGGCAGCACAAGTTTGAGGTGGGGACAACTTCGGTGTGGGGTCCATCCTTCGATATAAGGATTTTTTGCAGTGAGGTCCCTGCCCAGGGCCGGGGCCCCTGGGCACATCCTTTTTCCATTTTCCCTGGGAAAGAAAACTCAGCAGTCCAGATTCCTGATGTCAGTTTGTAGGGCTCCCTTGGGTCTATCAGGGCAGCACAAGTTTGAGGTGGGGACAACTTCGGTGTGGGGTCCATCCTTCGATATAAGGATTTTTTGCAGTCATGGCCAGGGGCCCCTGGGCACATCCTTTTTCCATTTTCCCTGGGAAAGAAAACTCAGCAGTCCAGGTTCCTGATGTCAGTTTGTAGGGCTCCCTTGGGTCTATCAGGGCAACACAAGTTTGAGGTGGGGACAACTTCGGTGTGGGTTCCATCCTTCGATATAAGGATTTTTTGCAGTCAGGGCCAGGGGCCCCTGGGCACATCCTTTTTCCATTTTCCCTGGGAAAGAAAACTCAGCAGTCCAGGTTCCTGATGTCAGTTTGTAGGGCTCCCTTGGGTGTATCAGGGCAGCACAAGTTTGAGGTGGGGACAACTTCGGTGTGGGTCCATCCTTCGATATAAGGATTCCTTGCAGTGAGGCCCCAGCCCAGGTCCAGGGGCCCCTGGGCACATCCTTTTTCCATTTTCCCTGGGAAAGAAAACTCAGCAGTCCAGGTTCCTGATGTCAGTTTGTAGGGCTCCCTTGGGTCTATCAGGGCAGCACAAGTTTGAGGTGGGGACAACTTCGGTGTGGGGTCCATCCTTCGATATAACGATTCTTTGCAGTCAGGGCCAGGGGCCCCAGGCACATCCTTTTTCCATTTTCCCTGGGAAAGAAAACTCAGCAGTCCAGGTTCCTGATGTCAGTTTGTAGGGCTCCCTTCGGTGTATCAGGGCAGCACAAGTTTGAGGTGGGGACAACTTCGGTGTGGGGTCCATCCTTCGATATAAGGATTTTTTGCAGTCAGGGCCAGGGGCCCCTGGGCACATCCTTTTTCCATTTTCCCTGGGAAAGAAAACTCAGCAGTCCAGGTTCCTGATGTCAGTTTGTAGGGCTCCCTTGGGTCTATTAGGGCAGCACAAGTTTGAGGTGGGGACAACTTCGGTGTGGGGTCCATCCTTCGATATAAGGATTCTTTGCAATGAGGTCCCTACCCAGGTCCAGGGGCCCCTGGGCACATCATTTGGCCATTTTCCCTGGGAAAGAAAACTCACCAGTCCAGGTTCCTGATGTCAGTTTGTAGGGCTCCCTTGGGTCTATCAGGGCAGCACAAGTTTGAGGTGGGGACAACTTCGGTGTGGGGTCCATCCTTCGATATAAGAATTTTTTGCAGTGAGGTCCCTGCCCAGGGCCGGGGCCCCTGGGCACATCCTTTTTCCATTTTCCCTGGGAAAGAAAACTCAGCAGTCCAGGTTCCTGATGTCAGTTTGTAGGGCTCCCTTGGGTCTATCAGGGCAGCACAAGTTTGAGGTGGGGACAACTTCGGTGTGGGGTCCATCCTTCGATATAAGGATTTTTTTTAGTGAGGGCCCTGTCCAGGGCTAGGGGACCCTGGGCACATCCGTTTTTCCATTTTCCCTGGGAAAGAAAACTCAGCAGTCCAGGTTCCTGATGTCAGTTTGTAGGGCTCCCTTGGGTCTATCAGGGCAGCACAAGTTTGAGGTGGGGACAACTTCGGTGTGGGGTGCATCCTTCGATATAAGGATTTTTTGCAGTCAGGGCCAGGGGCCCCTGGGCACATCCTTTTTCCATTTTCCCTGGGAAAGAAAACTCAGCAGTCCAGGTTCCTGATGTCAGTTTGTATGGCTCCCTTGGGTCTATCAGGGCAGCACAAGTTTGAGGTGGGGACAACTTCGGTGTGGGGTCCATCCTTCGATATAAGGATTTTTTGCAGTCATGGCCAGGGGCCCCTGGGCACATCCTTTTTCCATTTTCCCTGGGAAAGAAAACTCAGCAGTCCAGGTTCCTGATGTCAGTTTGTAGGGCTCCCTTGGGTCTATCAGGGCAGCACAAGTTTGAGGTGGGGACATCTTCGGTGTGGGGTCCATCCTTCGATATAAGGATTCTTTGCAGTGAGGCCCCAGCCCATGTCCAGGGGCCCCTGGGCACATCCTTTTTCCATTTTCCCTGGGAAAGAAAACTCAGCAGTCCAGGTTCCTGATGTCAGTTTGTAGGGCTCCCTTGGGTCTATCAGGGCAGCACAAGTTTGAGGTGGGGACAAATTCGGTGTGGGGTCCATCCTTCGATATAAGGATTTTTTGTAGTGAGGCCCCAGCCCACGGCCAGAGGCCCCTGGGCACATTCTTTTTCCATTTTCCCTGGGAAAGAAAACTCAGCAGTCCAGGTTCCTGATGTCAGTTTGTAGGGTTCCCTTGGGTCTATCAGGGCAGCACAAATTTGAGGTGGGGACAACTTTGGTGTGGGGTCCATCCTTCGATATAAGGATTCTTTGCAGTGTGGCCCCAGCCCATGTCCAGGGGCCCCTGGGCACCTCCTTTTTCCATTTTCCCTGGGAAAGAAAACTCAGCAGTCCAGGTTCCTGATGTCAGTTTGTAGGGCTCCCTTGGGTCTATCAGGGCAGCACAAGTTTGAGGTGGGGACAACTTCGGTGTGGGGTCCATCCTTCGATATAAGGATTCTTTGCAGTCAGGGCCAGGGGCCCCTGGGCACATCCTTTTTCCATTTTCCCTGGGAAAGAAAACTCAGCAGTCCAGGTTCCTGATGTCAGTTTGTAGGGCTCCCTTGGGTGTATCAGGGCAGCACAAGTTTGAGGTGGGGACAACTTCGGTGTGGGGTCCATCCTTCGATATAAGGATTCTTTGCAGTCAGGGCCAGGGGCCCCTGGGCACATCCTTTTTCCATTTTCCCTGGGAAAGAAAACTCAGCAGTCCAGGTTCCTGATGTCAGTTTGTAGGGCTCCCTTGGGTCTATCAGGGCAGCACAAGTTTGAGGTGGGGACATCTTCGGTGTGGGGTCCATCCTTCGATATAAGGATTTTTTGCAGTCAGGGCCAGGGGCCCCTGGGCACATCCTTTTTCCATTTTCCCTGCGAAAGAAAACTCAGCAGTCCAGGTTCCTGATGTCAGTTTGTAGGGCTCCCTTGGGTCTATCAGGGCAGCACAAGTTTGAGGTGGGGACAACTTCGGTGTGAGGTCCATCCTTCGATATAAGGATTCTTTGCAGTCAGGGCCAGGGGCCCCTGGGCACATCCTTTTTCCATTTTCCCTGGGAAAGAAAACTCAGCAGTCCAGGTTCCTGATGTCAGTTTGTAGGGCTCCGTTGGGTCTATCAGGGCAGCACAAGTTTGAGGTGGGGACAGCTTCGGTGTGGGGTCCATCCTTCGATATAAGAATTTTTGGCAGTCAGGGCCAGGGTTCCCTGGGCACATCCTTTTTCCATTTTCCCTGGGAAAGAAAACTCAGCAGTCCAGGTTCCTGATGTCAGTTTGTAGGGCTCCCTTCGGTGTATCAGGGCAGCACAAGTTTGAGGTGGGGACAACTTCGGTGTGGGGTCCATCCTTCGATATAAGGATTCTTTGCAGTCAGGGCCAGGGGCCCCTGGGCACATCCTTTTTCCATTTTCCCTGGGAAAGAAAACTCAGCAGTCCAGGTTCCTGATGTCAGTTTGTAGGGCTCCCTTGGGTCTATCAGGGCAGCACAAGTTTGAGGTGGGGACAACTTCGGTGTGTGGTCCATCCTTCGATATAAGGATTTTTTGCAGTCAGGGCCAGGGTCCCAGGGCCAGGGGCCCCTGGGCACATCCTTTTTCCATTTTCCCTGGGAAAGAAAACTCAGCAGTCCAGGTTCCTGATGTCAGTTTGTAGGGCTCCCTTGGGTCTATCAGGGCAGCACAAGTTTGAGGTGGGGACAACTTCGGTGTGGGGTCCATCCATCGATATAAGGATTTTTTGCAGTCAGGGCCAGGGGCCCCTGGGCACATCCTTTTTCCATTTTCCCTGGGAAAGAAAACTCAGCAGTCCAGGTTCCTGATGTCAGTTTGTAGGGTTCACTTGGGTCTATCAGGGCAGCACAAGTTTGAGGTGGGGACAACTTCGGTGTGGGGTCCATCCTTCGATATAAGGATTCTTTGCAGTGAGGCCCCAGCCCAGGGCCAGGGGCCCCTGGGCACATCCTTTTTCCATTTTCCCTGGGAAAGAAAACTCAGCAGTCCAGGTTCCTGATGTCAGTTTGTAGGGCTCCCTTGGGTCTATCAGGGCAGCACAAGTTTGAGGTGGGGACAACTTCGGTGTGGGGTCCATCCTTCGATATAAGGATTCTTTGCAGTCAGGGCCAGGGGCCCCTGGGCACATCCTTTTTCCATTTTCCCTGGGAAAGAAAACTCAGCAGTCCAGGTTCCTGATGTCAGTTTGTAGGGCTCCCTTGGGTGTATGAGGGCAGCACAAGTTTGAGGTGGGGACATCTTCGGTGTGGGGTCCATCCTTCGATATAAGGATTTTTTGCAGTCAGGGCCAGGGGCCCCTGGGCACATCCTTTTTCCATTTTCCCTGGGAAAGAAAACTCAGGAGTCCAGGTTCCTGATGTCAGTTTGTCGGGCTCCCTTGGGTCTATCAGGGCAGCACAAGTTTGAGGTGGGGACAACTTCGGTGTGGGGTCCATCCTTCGATATAAGGATTCTTTGCAGTCAGGGCCAGGGTCCCAGGGCCAGGGGCCCCTGGGCACATCCTTTTTCCATTTTCCCTGGGAAAGAAAACTCAGCAGTCCAGGTTCCTGATGTCAGTTTGTAGGGCTCCCTTGGGTCTATCAGGGCAGCACAAGTTTGAGGTGGGGACAACTTCGGTGTGGGGTCCATCCTTCGATATAAGGATTCTTTGCAGTGAGGCCCCAGCCCAGGGCCAGGGGCCCCTGGGCACATCCTTTTTCCATTTTCCCTGGGAAAGAAAACTCAGCAGTCCAGGTTCCTGATGTCAGTTTGTAGGGCTCCCTTGGGTCTATCAAGGCAGCACAAGTTTGAGGTGGGGACAACTTCGGTGTGGGGTCCATCCTTCGATATAAGGATTTTTTGCAGTCAGGGCCAGGGGCCCCTGGGCACATCCTTTTTCCATTTTCCCTGGGAAAGAAAACTCAGCAGTCCAGGTTCCTGATGTCAGTTTGTAGGGCTCCCTTGGGTCTATCAGGGCAGCACAAGTTTGAGGTGGGGACAACTTCGGTGTGGGGTCCATCCTTCGATATAAGGATTCTTTGCAGTGTGGCCCCAGCCCATGTCCAGGGGCCCCTGGGCACATCCTTTTTCCATTTTCCCTGGGAAAGAAAACTCAGCAGTCCAGGTTCCTGATGTCAGTTTGTAGGGCTCCCTTGGGTCTATCAGGGCAGCACAAGTTTGAGGTGGGGACATCTTCAATGTGGGGTCCATCCTTCGATATAAGGATTCTTTGCAGTGACGCCCCAGCCCAGGGCCAGGGGCCCCTGGGCACATCCTTTTTCCATTTTCCCTGGGAAAGAAAACTCAGCAGTCCAGGTTCCTGATGTCAGTTTGTAGGGCTCCCTTGGGTCTATCAGGGCAGCACAAGTTTGAGGTGGGGACAACTTCGGTTTGGGGTCCATCCTTCGATATAAGGATTCTTTGCAGTCAGGGCCAGGGGCCCCTGGGCACATCCTTTTTCCATTTTCCCTGGGAAAGAAAACTCAGCAGTCCAGGTTCCTGATGTCAGTTTGTAGGGCTCCCTTGGGTCTATCAGGGCAGCACAAGTTTGAGGTGGGGACAGCTTCGGTGTGGGGTCCATCCTTCGATATAAGAATTTTTGGCAGTCAGGTCCAGGGTTCCCTGGGCACATCCTTTTTCCATTTTCCCTGGGAAAGAAAACTCAGCAGTCCAGGTTCCTGATGTCAGTTTTTAGGGCTCCCTTGGGTCTATCAGGGCAGCACAAGTTTGAGGTGGGGACAACTTCGGTGTGGGGTCCATCCTTCGATATAAGGATTCTTTGCAGTCAGGGCCAGGGGCCCCTGTGCACATCCTTTTTCCATTTTCCCTGGGAAAGAAAACTCAGCAGTCCAGGTTCCTGATGTCAGTTTGTAGGGCTCCCTTTGGTGTATGAGGGCAGCACAAGTTTGAGGCGGGGACATCTTCGGTGTGGGGTCCATCCTTCGATATAAGGATTTTTTGCAGTCAGGGCCAGGGGACCCTGGGCACATCCTTTTTCCATTTTCCCTGGGAAAGAAAACTCAGCAGTCCAGGTTCCTGATGTCAGTTTGTAGGGCTCCCTTGGGTCTATCAGGGCAGCACAATTTTGAGGTGGGGACAACTTCGGTGTGAGGTCCATCCTTCGATATAAGGATTCTTTGCAGTCAGGGCCAGGGGCCCCTGTGCACATCCTTTTTCCATTTTCCCTGGGAAAGAAAACTCAGCAGTCCAGGTTCCTGATGTCAGTTTGTAGGGCTCCCTTGGGTCTATCAGGGCAGCACAAGTTTGAGGTGGGGACAACTTCGGTGTGGGGTCCATCCATCGATATAAGGATTTTTGGCAGTCAGGGCCAGGGGCCCCTGGGCACATCCTTTTTCCATTTTCCCTGGGAAAGAAAACTCAGCAGTCCAGGTTCCTGATGTCAGTTTGTAGGGCTCCCTTGGGTGTATCAGGGCAGCACAAGTTTGAGGTGGGGACAACTTCGGTGTGGGGTCCATCCTTCGATATAAGGATTCTTTGCAGTCAGGGCCAGGGGCCCCTGGGCACATCCTTTTTCCATTTTCCCTGGGAAAGAAAACTCAGCAGTCCAGGTTCCTGATGTCAGTTTGTAGGGCTCCCTTGGGTCTATCAGGGCAGCACAAGTTTGAGGTGGGGACAACTTCGGTGTGGGGTCCATCCTTCGATATAAGGATTTTTGGCAGTCAGGGCCAGGGTCCCAGGGCCAGGGGCCCCTGGGCACATCCTTTTTCCATTTTCCCTGGGAAAGAAAACTCAGCAGTCCAGGTTCCTGATGTCAGTTTGTAGGGCTCCCTTGGGTCTATCAGGGCAGCACAAGTTTGAGGTGGGGACAAATTCGGTGTGGGGTCCATCCTTCGATATAAGGATTTTTTGTAGTGAGGCCCCAGCCCACGGCCAGAGGCCCCTGGGCACATTCTTTTTCCATTTTCCCTGGGAAAGAAAACTCAGCAGTCCAGGTTCCTGATGTCAGTTTGTAGGGTTCCCTTGGGTCTATCAGGGCAGCACAAATTTGAGGTGGGGACAACTTTGGTGTGGGGTCCATCCTTCGATATAAGGATTCTTTGCAGTGTGGCCCCAGCCCATGTCCAGGGGCCCCTGGGCACCTCCTTTTTCCATTTTCCCTGGGAAAGAAAACTCAGCAGTCCAGGTTCCTGATGTCAGTTTGTAGGGCTCCCTTGGGTCTATCAGGGCAGCACAAGTTTGAGGTGGGGACAACTTCGGTGTGGGGTCCATCCTTCGATATAAGGATTCTTTGCAGTCAGGGCCAGGGGCCCCTGGGCACATCCTTTTTCCATTTTCCCTGGGAAAGAAAACTCAGCAGTCCAGGTTCCTGATGTCAGTTTGTAGGGCTCCCTTGGGTGTATCAGGGCAGCACAAGTTTGAGGTGGGGACAACTTCGGTGTGGGGTCCATCCTTCGATATAAGGATTCTTTGCAGTCAGGGCCAGGGGCCCCTGGGCACATCCTTTTTCCATTTTCCCTGGGAAAGAAAACTCAGCAGTCCAGGTTCCTGATGTCAGTTTGTAGGGCTCCCTTGGGTCTATCAGGGCAGCACAAGTTTGAGGTGGGGACATCTTCGGTGTGGGGTCCATCCTTCGATATAAGGATTTTTTGCAGTCAGGGCCAGGGGCCCCTGGGCACATCCTTTTTCCATTTTCCCTGCGAAAGAAAACTCAGCAGTCCAGGTTCCTGATGTCAGTTTGTAGGGCTCCCTTGGGTCTATCAGGGCAGCACAAGTTTGAGGTGGGGACAACTTCGGTGTGAGGTCCATCCTTCGATATAAGGATTCTTTGCAGTCAGGGCCAGGGGCCCCTGGGCACATCCTTTTTCCATTTTCCCTGGGAAAGAAAACTCAGCAGTCCAGGTTCCTGATGTCAGTTTGTAGGGCTCCGTTGGGTCTATCAGGGCAGCACAAGTTTGAGGTGGGGACAGCTTCGGTGTGGGGTCCATCCTTCGATATAAGAATTTTTGGCAGTCAGGGCCAGGGTTCCCTGGGCACATCCTTTTTCCATTTTCCCTGGGAAAGAAAACTCAGCAGTCCAGGTTCCTGATGTCAGTTTGTAGGGCTCCCTTCGGTGTATCAGGGCAGCACAAGTTTGAGGTGGGGACAACTTCGGTGTGGGGTCCATCCTTCGATATAAGGATTCTTTGCAGTCAGGGCCAGGGGCCCCTGGGCACATCCTTTTTCCATTTTCCCTGGGAAAGAAAACTCAGCAGTCCAGGTTCCTGATGTCAGTTTGTAGGGCTCCCTTGGGTCTATCAGGGCAGCACAAGTTTGAGGTGGGGACAACTTCGGTGTGTGGTCCATCCTTCGATATAAGGATTTTTTGCAGTCAGGGCCAGGGTCCCAGGGCCAGGGGCCCCTGGGCACATCCTTTTTCCATTTTCCCTGGGAAAGAAAACTCAGCAGTCCAGGTTCCTGATGTCAGTTTGTAGGGCTCCCTTGGGTCTATCAGGGCAGCACAAGTTTGAGGTGGGGACAACTTCGGTGTGGGGTCCATCCATCGATATAAGGATTTTTTGCAGTCAGGGCCAGGGGCCCCTGGGCACATCCTTTTTCCATTTTCCCTGGGAAAGAAAACTCAGCAGTCCAGGTTCCTGATGTCAGTTTGTAGGGTTCACTTGGGTCTATCAGGGCAGCACAAGTTTGAGGTGGGGACAACTTCGGTGTGGGGTCCATCCTTCGATATAAGGATTCTTTGCAGTGAGGCCCCAGCCCAGGGCCAGGGGCCCCTGGGCACATCCTTTTTCCATTTTCCCTGGGAAAGAAAACTCAGCAGTCCAGGTTCCTGATGTCAGTTTGTAGGGCTCCCTTGGGTCTATCAGGGCAGCACAAGTTTGAGGTGGGGACAACTTCGGTGTGGGGTCCATCCTTCGATATAAGGATTCTTTGCAGTCAGGGCCAGGGGCCCCTGGGCACATCCTTTTTCCATTTTCCCTGGGAAAGAAAACTCAGCAGTCCAGGTTCCTGATGTCAGTTTGTAGGGCTCCCTTGGGTGTATGAGGGCAGCACAAGTTTGAGGTGGGGACATCTTCGGTGTGGGGTCCATCCTTCGATATAAGGATTTTTTGCAGTCAGGGCCAGGGGCCCCTGGGCACATCCTTTTTCCATTTTCCCTGGGAAAGAAAACTCAGGAGTCCAGGTTCCTGATGTCAGTTTGTCGGGCTCCCTTGGGTCTATCAGGGCAGCACAAGTTTGAGGTGGGGACAACTTCGGTGTGGGGTCCATCCTTCGATATAAGGATTCTTTGCAGTCAGGGCCAGGGTCCCAGGGCCAGGGGCCCCTGGGCACATCCTTTTTCCATTTTCCCTGGGAAAGAAAACTCAGCAGTCCAGGTTCCTGATGTCAGTTTGTAGGGCTCCCTTGGGTCTATCAGGGCAGCACAAGTTTGAGGTGGGGACAACTTCGGTGTGGGGTCCATCCTTCGATATAAGGATTCTTTGCAGTGAGGCCCCAGCCCAGGGCCAGGGGCCCCTGGGCACATCCTTTTTCCATTTTCCCTGGGAAAGAAAACTCAGCAGTCCAGGTTCCTGATGTCAGTTTGTAGGGCTCCCTTGGGTCTATCAAGGCAGCACAAGTTTGAGGTGGGGACAACTTCGGTGTGGGGTCCATCCTTCGATATAAGGATTTTTTGCAGTCAGGGCCAGGGGCCCCTGGGCACATCCTTTTTCCATTTTCCCTGGGAAAGAAAACTCAGCAGTCCAGGTTCCTGATGTCAGTTTGTAGGGCTCCCTTGGGTCTATCAGGGCAGCACAAGTTTGAGGTGGGGACAACTTCGGTGTGGGGTCCATCCTTCGATATAAGGATTCTTTGCAGTGTGGCCCCAGCCCATGTCCAGGGGCCCCTGGGCACATCCTTTTTCCATTTTCCCTGGGAAAGAAAACTCAGCAGTCCAGGTTCCTGATGTCAGTTTGTAGGGCTCCCTTGGGTCTATCAGGGCAGCACAAGTTTGAGGTGGGGACATCTTCAATGTGGGGTCCATCCTTCGATATAAGGATTCTTTGCAGTGACGCCCCAGCCCAGGGCCAGGGGCCCCTGGGCACATCCTTTTTCCATTTTCCCTGGGAAAGAAAACTCAGCAGTCCAGGTTCCTGATGTCAGTTTGTAGGGCTCCCTTGGGTCTATCAGGGCAGCACAAGTTTGAGGTGGGGACAACTTCGGTTTGGGGTCCATCCTTCGATATAAGGATTCTTTGCAGTCAGGGCCAGGGGCCCCTGGGCACATCCTTTTTCCATTTTCCCTGGGAAAGAAAACTCAGCAGTCCAGGTTCCTGATGTCAGTTTGTAGGGCTCCCTTGGGTCTATCAGGGCAGCACAAGTTTGAGGTGGGGACAGCTTCGGTGTGGGGTCCATCCTTCGATATAAGAATTTTTGGCAGTCAGGTCCAGGGTTCCCTGGGCACATCCTTTTTCCATTTTCCCTGGGAAAGAAAACTCAGCAGTCCAGGTTCCTGATGTCAGTTTTTAGGGCTCCCTTGGGTCTATCAGGGCAGCACAAGTTTGAGGTGGGGACAACTTCGGTGTGGGGTCCATCCTTCGATATAAGGATTCTTTGCAGTCAGGGCCAGGGGCCCCTGTGCACATCCTTTTTCCATTTTCCCTGGGAAAGAAAACTCAGCAGTCCAGGTTCCTGATGTCAGTTTGTAGGGCTCCCTTTGGTGTATGAGGGCAGCACAAGTTTGAGGCGGGGACATCTTCGGTGTGGGGTCCATCCTTCGATATAAGGATTTTTTGCAGTCAGGGCCAGGGGACCCTGGGCACATCCTTTTTCCATTTTCCCTGGGAAAGAAAACTCAGCAGTCCAGGTTCCTGATGTCAGTTTGTAGGGCTCCCTTGGGTCTATCAGGGCAGCACAATTTTGAGGTGGGGACAACTTCGGTGTGAGGTCCATCCTTCGATATAAGGATTCTTTGCAGTCAGGGCCAGGGGCCCCTGTGCACATCCTTTTTCCATTTTCCCTGGGAAAGAAAACTCAGCAGTCCAGGTTCCTGATGTCAGTTTGTAGGGCTCCCTTGGGTCTATCAGGGCAGCACAAGTTTGAGGTGGGGACAACTTCGGTGTGGGGTCCATCCATCGATATAAGGATTTTTGGCAGTCAGGGCCAGGGGCCCCTGGGCACATCCTTTTTCCATTTTCCCTGGGAAAGAAAACTCAGCAGTCCAGGTTCCTGATGTCAGTTTGTAGGGCTCCCTTGGGTGTATCAGGGCAGCACAAGTTTGAGGTGGGGACAACTTCGGTGTGGGGTCCATCCTTCGATATAAGGATTCTTTGCAGTCAGGGCCAGGGGCCCCTGGGCACATCCTTTTTCCATTTTCCCTGGGAAAGAAAACTCAGCAGTCCAGGTTCCTGATGTCAGTTTGTAGGGCTCCCTTGGGTCTATCAGGGCAGCACAAGTTTGAGGTGGGGACAACTTCGGTGTGGGGTCCATCCTTCGATATAAGGATTTTTGGCAGTCAGGGCCAGGGTCCCAGGGCCAGGGGCCCCTGGGCACATCCTTTTTCCATTTTCCCTGGGAAAGAAAACTCAGCAGTCCAGGTTCCTGATGTCAGTTTGTAGGGCTCCCTTGGGTCTATCAGGGCAGCACAAGTTTGAGGTGGGGACAACTTCGGTGTGGGGTCCATCCTTCAATATAAGGATTCTTTGCAGTGAGGCCCCAGCCCAGGGCCAGGGGCCCCTGGGCCCATCCTTTTTCCATTTTCCCTGGGAAAGAAAACTCAGCAGTCCAGGTTCCTGATGTCAGTTTGTAGGGTTCCCTTGGGTCTATCAGGGCAGCACAATTTTGAGGTGGGGACAACTTCGGTGTGGGGTCCATCCTTCGATATAAGGATTTTTTGCAGTCAGGGCCAGGGGCCCCTGGGCACATCCTTTTTCCATTTTCCCTGGGAAAGAAAACTCAGCAGTCCAGGTTCCTGATGTCAGTTTGTAGGGCTCCCTTGGGTCTATCAGGGCAGCACAAGTTTGAGGTGGGGACAGCTTCGGTGTGGGGTCCATCCTTCGATATAAGAATTTTTGGCAGTCAGGTCCAGGGTTCCCTGGGCACATCCTTTTTCCATTTTCCCTGGGAAAGAAAACTCAGCAGTCCAGGTTCCTGATGTCAGTTTGTAGGGCTCCCTTGGGTGTATCAGGGCAGCACAAGTTTGAGGTGGGGACAACTTCGGTGTGGGGTCCATCCTTCGATATAAGGATTCTTTGCAGTCAGGGCCAGGGGCCCCTGGGCACATCCTTTTTCCATTTTCCCTGGGAAAGAAAACTCAGCAGTCCAGGTTCCTGATGTCAGTTTGTAGGGCTCCCTTGGGTCTATCAGGGCAGCACAAGTTTGAGGTGGGGACAGCTTCGGTGTGGGGTCCATCCTTCGATATAAGGATTTTTGGCAGTCAGGGCCAGGGGCCCCTGGGCACATCCTTTTTCCATTTTCCCTGGGAAAGAAAACTCAGCAGTCCAGGTTCCTGATGTCAGTTTGTAGGGCTCCCTTGGGTGTATCAGGGCAGCACAAGTTTGAGGTGGGGACAACTTCGGTGTGGGGTCCATCCTTCGATATAAGGATTCTTTGCAGTCAGGGCCAGGGGCCCCTGGGCACATCCTTTTTCCATTTTCCCTGGGAAAGAAAACTCAGCAGTCCAGGTTCCTGATGTCAGTTTGTAGGGCTCCCTTGGGTCTATCAGGGCAGCACAAGTTTGAGGTGGGGACAGCTTCGGTGTGGGGTCCATCCTTCGATATAAGGATTTTTGGCAGTCAGGGCCAGGGGCCCCTGGGCACATCCTTTTTCCATTTTCCCTGGGAAAGAAAACTCAGCAGTCCAGGTTCCTGATGTCAGTTTGTAGGGCTCCCTTGGGTGTATCAGGGCAGCACAAGTTTGAGGTGGGGACAACTTCGGTGTGGGGTCCATCCTTCGATATAAGGATTCTTTGCAGTCAGGGCCAGGGGCCCCTGGGCACATCCTTTTTCCATTTTCCCTGGGAAAGAAAACTCAGCAGTCCAGGTTCCTGATGTCAGTTTGTAGGGCTCCCTTGGGTCTATCAGGGCAGCACAAGTTTGAGGTGGGGACAACTTCGGTGTGGGGTCCATCCTTCGATATAAGGATTTTTGGCAGTCAGGGCCAGGGTCCCAGGGCCAGGGGCCCCTGGGCACATCCTTTTTCCATTTTCCCTGGGAAAGAAAACTCAGCAGTCCAGGTTCCTGATGTCAGTTTGTAGGGCTCCCTTGGGTCTATCAGGGCAGCACAAGTTTGAGGTGGGGACAACTTCGGTGTGGGGTCCATCCTTCAATATAAGGATTCTTTGCAGTGAGGCCCCAGCCCAGGGCCAGGGGCCCCTGGCCCCATCCTTTTTCCATTTTCCCTGGGAAAGAAAACTCAGCAGTCCAGGTTCCTGATGTCAGTTTGTAGGGTTCCCTTGGGTCTATCAGGGCAGCACAAGTTTGAGGTGGGGACAGCTTCGGTGTGGGGTCCATCCTCCGTTATAAGGATTCTTTGCAGTCAGGGCCAGGGGCCCCTGGGCACATCCTTTTTCCATTTTCCCTGGGAAAGAAAACTCAGCAGTCCAGGTTCCTGATGTCAGTTTGTAGGGTTCCCTTGGGTCTATCAGGGCAGCACAATTTTGAGGTGGGGACAACTTCGGTGTGGGGTCCATCCTTCGATATAAGGATTTTTTGCAGTCAGGGCCAGGGGCCCCTGGGCACATCCTTTTTCCATTTTCCCTGGGAAAGAAAACTCAGCAGTCCAGGTTCCTGATGTCAGTTTGTAGGGCTCCCTTGGGTCTATCAGGGCAGCACAAGTTTGAGGTGGGGACAGCTTCGGTGTGGGGTCCATCCTTCGATATAAGAATTTTTGGCAGTCAGGTCCAGGGTTCCCTGGGCACATCCTTTTTCCATTTTCCCTGGGAAAGAAAACTCAGCAGTCCAGGTTCCTGATGTCAGTTTGTAGGGCTCCCTTGGGTGTATCAGGGCAGCACAAGTTTGAGGTGGGGACAACTTCGGTGTGGGGTCCATCCTTCGATATAAGGATTCTTTGCAGTCAGGGCCAGGGGCCCCTGGGCACATCCTTTTTCCATTTTCCCTGGGAAAGAAAACTCAGCAGTCCAGGTTCCTGATGTCAGTTTGTAGGGCTCCCTTGGGTCTATCAGGGCAGCACAAGTTTGAGGTGGGGACAACTTCGGTGTGGGGTCCATCCTTCAATATAAGGATTCTTTGCAGTGAGGCCCCAGCCCAGGGCCAGGGGCCCCTGGGCCCATCCTTTTTCCATTTTCCCTGGGAAAGAAAACTCAGCAGTCCAGGTTCCTGATGTCAGTTTGTAGGGTTCCCTTGGGTCTATCAGGGCAGCACAAATTTGAGGTGGGGACAACTTTGGTGTGGGGTCCATCCTTCGATATAAGGATTCTTTGCAGTGTGGCCCCAGCCCATGTCCAGGGGCCCCTGGGCACCTCCTTTTTCCATTTTCCCTGGGAAAGAAAACTCAGCAGTCCAGGTTCCTGATGTCAGTTTGTAGGGCTCCCTTGGGTCTATCAGGGCAGCACAAGTTTGAGGTGGGGACAACTTCGGTGTGGGGTCCATCCATCGATATAAGGATTTTTTGCAGTCAGGGCCAGGGGCCCCTGGGCACATCCTTTTTCCATTTTCCCTGGGAAAGAAAACTCAGCAGTCCAGGTTCCTGATGTCAGTTTGTAGGGCTCCCTTGGGTCTATCAGGGCAGCACAAGTTTGAGGTGGGGACAACTTCGGTGTGGGGTCCATCCTTCGATATAAGGATTCTTTGCAGTGAGGCCCCAGCCCATGTCCAGGGGCCCCTGGGCACATCCTTTTTCCATTTTCCCTGGGAAAGAAAACTCAGCAATCCAGGTTCCTGATGTCAGTTTGTAGGGCTCCCTTGGGTCTATCAGGGCAGCACAAGTTTGAGGTGGGGACAACTTCGGTGTGGGGTCCATCCTTCATTATAAGGATTCTTTGCAGTCAGGGCCAGGGGCCCCTGTGCACATCCTGTTTCCATTTTCCCTGGGAAAGGAAACTCAGCAGTCCAGGTTCCTGATGTCAGTTTGTAGGGTTCACTTGGGTCTATCAGGGCAGCACAAGTTTGAGGTGGGGACAACTTCGGTGTGGGGTCCATCCTTCGATATAAGGATTCTTTGCAGTCAGGGCCAGGGGCCCCTGGGCACATCCTTTTTCCATTTTCCCTGGGAAAGAAAACTCAGCAGTCCAGGTTCCTGATGTCAGTTTGTAGGGCTCCCTTGGGTGTATGAGGGCAGCACAAGTTTGAGGTGGGGACATCTTCGGTGTGGGGTCCATCCTTCGATATAAGGATTTTTTGCAGTCAGGGCCAGGGGCCCCCGGGCACATCCTTTTTCCATTTTCCCTGGGAAAGAAAACTCAGGAGTCCAGGTTCCTGATGTCAGTTTGTCGGGCTCCCTTGGGTCTATCAGGGCAGCACAAGTTTGAGGTGGGGACAACTTCGGTGTGGGGTCCATCCTTCGATATAAGGATTCTTTGCAGTCAGGGCCAGGGTCCCAGGGCCAGGGGCCCCTGGGCACATCCTTTTTCCATTTTCCCTGGGAAAGAAAACTCAGCAGTCCAGGTTCCTGATGTCAGTTTGTAGGGCTCCCTTGGGTCTATCAGGGCAGCACAAGTTTGAGGTGGGGACAACTTCGGTGTGGGGTCCATCCTTCGATATAAGGATTCTTTGCAGTTTGGCCCCAGCCCAGGGCCAGGGGCCCCTGGGCACATCCTTTTTCCATTTTCCCTGGGAAAGAAAACTCAGCAGTCCAGGTTCCTGATGTCAGTTTGTAGGGCTCCCTTGGGTCTATCAAGGCAGCACAAGTTTGAGGTGGGGACAACTTCGGTGTGGGGTCCATCCTTCGATATAAGGATTTTTTGCAGTCAGGGCCAGGGGCCCCTGGGCACATCCTTTTTCCATTTTCCCTGGGAAAGAAAACTCAGCAGTCCAGGTTCCTGATGTCAGTTTGTAGGGCTCCCTTGGGTCTATCAGGGCAGCACAAGTTTGAGGTGGGGACAACTTCGGTGTGGGGTCCATCCTTCGATATAAGGATTCTTTGCAGTCAGGGCCAGGGGCCCCTGGGCACGTCCTTTTTCCATTTTCCCTGGGAAAGAAAACTCAGCAGTCCAGGTTCCTGATGTCAGTTTGTAGGGCTCCCTTGGGTCTATCAGGGCAGCACAAGTTTGAGGTGGGGACATCTTCGGTGTGGGGTCCATCCTTCGATATAAGGATTCTTTGCAGTGAGGCCCCAGCCCAGGGCCAGGGGCCCCTGGGCACATCCTTTTTCCATTTTCCCTGGGAAAGAAAAGTCAGCAGTCCAGGTTCCTGATGTCAGTCTGTAGGGCTCCCTTGGGTCTATCAGGGCAGCACAAGTTTGAGGTGGGGACAACTTCGGTGTGGGGTCCATCCTTCGATATAAGGATTCTTTGCAGTGAGGCCCCAGCCCAGGGCCAGGGGCCCCTGGGCACATCCTTTTTCCATTTTCCCTGGGAAAGAAAACTCAGCAGTCCAGGTTCCTGATGTCAGTTTGTAGGGCTCCCTTGGGTCTATCAGGGCAGCACAAGTTTGAGGTGGGGACAACTTCGGTGTGGGGTCCATCCTTCGATATAAGGATTCTTTGCAGTGTGGCCCCAGCCCATGTCCAGGGGCCCCTGGGCACATCCTTTTTCCATTTTCCCTGGGAAAGAAAACTCAGCAGTCCAGGTTCCTGATGTCAGTTTGTAGGGCTCCCTTGGGTCTATCAGGGCAGCACAAGTTTGAGGTGGGGACATCTTCAATGTGGGGTCCATCCTTCGATATAAGGATTCTTTGCAGTGAGGCCCCAGCCCATGTCCAGGGGCCCCTGGGCACATCCTTTTTCCATTTTCCCTGGGAAAGAAAACTCAGCAATCCAGGTTCCTGATGTCAGTTTGTAGGGCTCCCTTGGGTCTATCAGGGCAGCACAAGTTTGAGGTGGGGACAGCTTCGGTGTGGGGTCCATCCTCCGTTATAAGGATTCTTTGCAGTCAGGGCCAGGGGCCCCTGGGCACATCCTTTTTCCATTTTCCCTGGGAAAGAAAACTCAGCAGTCCAGGTTCCTGATGTCAGTTTGTAGGGTTCCCTTGGGTCTATCAGGGCAGCACAAGTTTGAGGTGGGGACAACTTCGGTGTGGGGTCCATCCTTCGATATAAGGATTCTTTGCAGTCAGGGCCAGGGGCCCCCGGGCACATCCTTTTTCCATTTTCCCTGGGAAAGA
Organism: Lonchura striata; assembly: GCF_046129695.1. Lineage (NCBI taxonomy): Eukaryota > Metazoa > Chordata > Aves > Passeriformes > Estrildidae > Lonchura > Lonchura striata. Next base: position 490,897 of record NW_027461085.1, read on the forward strand.
AAACTCAGCAGTCCAGGTTCCTGATGTCAGTTTGTAGGGCTCCCTTGGGTGTATCAGGGCAGCACAAGTTTGAGGTGGGGACAACTTCGGTGTGGGGTCCATCCTTCGATATAAGGATTCTTTGCAGTCAGGGCCAGGGGCCCCTGGGCACATCCTTTTTCCATTTTCCCTGGGAAAGAAAACTCAGCAGTCCAGGTTCCTGATGTCAGTTTGTAGGGCTCCCTTGGGTCTATCAGGGCAGCACAAGTTTGAGGTGGGGACAACTTCGGTGTGGGGTCCATCCTTCAATATAAGGATTCTTTGCAGTGAGACCCCAGCCCAGGGCCAGGGGCCCCTGGGCCCATCCTTTTTCCATTTTCCCTGGGAAAGAAAACTCAGCAGTCCAGGTACCTGATGTCAGTTTGTAGGGCTCCCTTGGGTGTATCAGGGCAGCACAAGTTTGAGGTGGGGACAACTTCGGTGTGGGGTCCATCCTTCGATATAAGGATTCTTTGCAGTCAGGGCCAGGGGCCCCTGGGCACATCCTTTTTCCATTTTCCCTGGGAAAGAAAACTCAGCAGTCCAGGTTCCTGATGTCAGTTTGTAGGGCTCCCTTGGGTCTATCAGGGCAGCACAAGTTTGAGGTGGGGACATCTTCGGTCTGGGGTCCATCCTTCGATATAAGGATTTTTTGCAGTCAGGGCCAGGGGCCCCTGGGCACATCCTTTTTCCATTTTCCCTGGGAAAGAAAACTCAGCAGTCCAGGTTCCTGATGTCAGTTTGTAGGGCTCCCTTGGGTGTATCAGGGCAGCACAAGTTTGAGGTGGGGACAACTTCAGTGTGGGGTCCATCCTTCGATATAAGGATTCTTTGCAGTCAGGGCCAGGGTCCCAGGGCCAGGGGCCCCTGGGCACATCCTTTTTCCATTTTCCCTGGGAAAGAAAACTCAGCAGTCCAGGTTCCTGATGTCAGTTTGTAGGGCTCCCTTGGGTCTATCAGGGCAGCACAAGTTTGAGGTGGGGACAACTTCGGTGTGGGGTCCATCCTTCGATATAAGGATTCTTCGCAGTGAGGCCCCAGCCCAGGGCCAGGGAACCCTGGGGACATCCTTTTTCCATTTTCCCTGGGAAAGAAAACTCAGCAGTCCAGGTTCCTGATGTCAGTTTGTAGGGCTCCCTTGGGTGTATCAGGGCAGCACAAGTTTGAGGTGGGGACAGCTTCGGTGTGGGGTCCATCCTTCGATATAAGGATTCTTTGCAGTCAGGGCCAGGGGCCCCTGGGCACATCCTTTTTCCATTTTCCCTGGGAAAGAAAACTCAGCAGTCCAGGTTCCTGATGTCAGTTTGTAGGGCTCCCTTGGGTCTATCAGGGCAGCACAAGTTTGAGGTGGGGACAACTTCGGTGTGGGGTCCATCCTTCGATATAAGGATTCTTTGCAGTGAGGCCCCAGCCCAGGGCCAGGGAACCCTGGGGACATCCTTTTTCCATTTTCCCTGGGAAAGAAAACTCAGCAGTCCAGGTTCCTGATGTCAGTTTGTAGGGCTCCCTTGGGTCTATCAGGGCAGCACAAGTTTGAGGTGGGGACAACTTCGGTGTGGGGTCCATCCTTCGATATAAGGATTCTTTGCAGTGAGGCCCCAGCCCATGTCCAGGGGCCCCTGGGCACATCCTTTTTCCATTTTCCCTGGGAAAGAAAACTCAGCAGTCCAGGTTCCTGATGTCAGTTTGTAGGGCTCCCTTGGGTCTATCAAGGCAGCACAAGTTTGAGGTGGGGACAACTTCGGTGTGGGGTCCATCCTTTGATATAAGAATTTTTGGCAGTCAGGTCCAGGGTTCCCTGGGCACATCCTTTTTCCATTTTCCCTGGGAAAGAAAACTCAGCAGTCCAGGTTCCTGATGTCAGTTTGTAGGGCTCCCTTGGGTCTATCAGGGCAGCACAAGTTTGAGGTGGGGACAACTTCGGTGTGGGGTCCATCCTTCGATATAAGGATTCTTTGCAGTCAGGGCCAGGGGCCCCTGGGCACATCCTTTTTCCATTTTCCCTGGGAAAGAAAACTCAGCAGTCCAGGTTCCTGATGTCAGTTTGTAGGGCTCCCTTGGGTGTATGAGGGCAGCACAAGTTTGAGGTGGGGACAACTTCGGTGTGGGGTCCATCCTTCGATATAAGGATTTTTTGCAGTCAGGGCCAGGGGCCCCCGGGCACATCCTTTTTCCATTTTCCCTGGGAAAGAAAACTCAGGAGTCCAGGTTCCTGATGTCAGTTTGTAGGGCTCCCTTGGGTCTATCAGGGCAGCACAAGTTTGAGGTGGGGACAACTTCGGTGTGGGGTCCATCCTTCGATATAAGGATTCTTTGCAGTCAGGGCCAGGGTCCCAGGGCCAGGGGCCCCTGGGCACATCCTTTTTCCATTTTCCCTGGGAAAGAAAACTCAGCAGTCCAGGTTCCTGATGTCAGTTTGTAGGGCTCCCTTGGGTGTATCAGGGCAGCACAAGTTTGAGGTGGGGACAACTTCGGTGTGGGGTCCATCCTTCAATATAAGGATTCTTTGCAGTGAGGCCCCAGCCCAGGGCCAGGGGCCCCTGGGCACATCCTTTTTCCATTTTCCCTGGGAAAGAAAACTCAGCAGTCCAGGTTCCTGATGTCAGTTTGTAGGGTTCCCTTGGGTCTATCAGGGCAGCACAAATTTGAGGTGGGGACAACTTTGGTGTGGGGTCCATCCTTCGATATAAGGATTCTTTGCAGTGTGGCCCCAGCCCATGTCCAGGGGCCCCTGGGCACCTCCTTTTTCCATTTTCCCTGGGAAAGAAAACTCAGCAGTCCAGGTTCCTGATGTCAGTTTGTAGGGCTCCCTTGGGTCTATCAGGGCAGCACAAGTTTGAGGTGGGGACAACTTCGGTGTGGGGTCCATCCATCGATATAAGGATTTTTTGCAGTCAGGGCCAGGGGCCCCTGGGCACATCCTTTTTCCATTTTCCCTGGGAAAGAAAACTCAGCAGTCCAGGTTCCTGATGTCAGTTTGTAGGGTTCACTTGGGTCTATCAGGGCAGCACAAGTTTGAGGTGGGGACAACTTCGGTGTGGGGTCCATCCTTCGATATAAGGATTCTTTGCAGTGAGGCCCCAGCCCAGGGCCAGGGGCCCCTGGGCACATCCTTTTTCCATTTTCCCTGGGAAAGAAAACTCAGCAGTCCAGGTTCCTGATGTCAGTTTGTAGGGCTCCCTTGGGTCTATCAGGGCAGCACAAGTTTGAGGTGGGGACAACTTCGGTGTGGGGTCCATCCTTCGATATAAGGATTCTTTGCAGTCAGGGCCAGGGGCCCCTGGGCACATCCTTTTTCCATTTTCCCTGGGAAAGAAAACTCAGCAGTCCAGGTTCCTGATGTCAGTTTGTAGGGCTCCCTTGGGTGTATGAGGGCAGCACAAGTTTGAGGTGGGGACATCTTCGGTGTGGGGTCCATCCTTCGATATAAGGATTTTTTGCAGTCAGGGCCAGGGGCCCCTGGGCACATCCTTTTTCCATTTTCCCTGGGAAAGAAAACTCAGGAGTCCAGGTTCCTGATGTCAGTTTGTCGGGCTCCCTTGGGTCTATCAGGGCAGCACAAGTTTGAGGTGGGGACAACTTCGGTGTGGGGTCCATCCTTCGATATAAGGATTCTTTGCAGTCAGGGCCAGGGTCCCAGGGCCAGGGGCCCCTGGGCACATCCTTTTTCCATTTTCCCTGGGAAAGAAAACTCAGCAGTCCAGGTTCCTGATGTCAGTTTGTAGGGCTCCCTTGGGTCTATCAGGGCAGCACAAGTTTGAGGTGGGGACAACTTCGGTGTGGGGTCCATCCTTCGATATAAGGATTCTTTGCAGTGAGGCCCCAGCCCAGGGCCAGGGGCCCCTGGGCACATCCTTTTTCCATTTTCCCTGGGAAAGAAAACTCAGCAGTCCAGGTTCCTGATGTCAGTTTGTAGGGCTCCCTTGGGTCTATCAAGGCAGCACAAGTTTGAGGTGGGGACAACTTCGGTGTGGGGTCCATCCTTCGATATAAGGATTTTTTGCAGTCAGGGCCAGGGGCCCCTGGGCACATCCTTTTTCCATTTTCCCTGGGAAAGAAAACTCAGCAGTCCAGGTTCCTGATGTCAGTTTGTAGGGCTCCCTTGGGTCTATCAGGGCAGCACAAGTTTGAGGTGGGGACAACTTCGGTGTGGGGTCCATCCTTCGATATAAGGATTCTTTGCAGTCAGGGCCAGGGGCCCCTGGGCACATCCTTTTTCCATTTTCCCTGGGAAAGAAAACTCAGCAGTCCAGGTTCCTGATGTCAGTTTGTAGGGCTCCCTTGGGTCTATCAGGGCAGCACAAGTTTGAGGTGGGGACAACTTCGGTGTGGGGTCCATCCTTCGATATAAGGATTCTTTGCAGTGTGGCCCCAGCCCATGTCCAGGGGCCCCTGGGCACATCCTTTTTCCATTTTCCCTGGGAAAGAAAACTCAGCAGTCCAGGTTCCTGATGTCAGTTTGTAGGGCTCCCTTGGGTCTATCAGGGCAGCACAAGTTTGAGGTGGGGACATCTTCAATGTGGGGTCCATCCTTCGATATAAGGATTCTTTGCAGTGACGCCCCAGCCCAGGGCCAGGGGCCCCTGGGCACATCCTTTTTCCATTTTCCCTGGGAAAGAAAACTCAGCAGTCCAGGTTCCTGATGTCAGTTTGTAGGGCTCCCTTGGGTCTATCAGGGCAGCACAAGTTTGAGGTGGGGACAACTTCGGTTTGGGGTCCATCCTTCGATATAAGGATTCTTTGCAGTCAGGGCCAGGGGCCCCTGGGCACATCCTTTTTCCATTTTCCCTGGGAAAGAAAACTCAGCAGTCCAGGTTCCTGATGTCAGTTTGTAGGGCTCCCTTGGGTCTATCAGGGCAGCACAAGTTTGAGGTGGGGACAGCTTCGGTGTGGGGTCCATCCTTCGATATAAGAATTTTTGGCAGTCAGGTCCAGGGTTCCCTGGGCACATCCTTTTTCCATTTTCCCTGGGAAAGAAAACTCAGCAGTCCAGGTTCCTGATGTCAGTTTGTAGGGCTCCCTTGGGTCTATCAGGGCAGCACAAGTTTGAGGTGGGGACAACTTCGGTGTGGGGTCCATCCTTCGATATAAGGATTTTTTGCAGTCAGGGCCAGGGGCCCCTGTGCACATCCTTTTTCCATTTTCCCTGGGAAAGAAAACTCAGCAGTCCAGGTTCCTGATGTCAGTTTGTAGGGCTCCCTTTGGTGTATGAGGGCAGCACAAGTTTGAGGTGGGGACATCTTCGGTGTGGGGTCCATCCTTCGATATAAGGATTTTTTGCAGTCAGGGCCAGGGGCCCCTGGGCACATCCTTTTTCCATTTTCCCTGGGAAAGAAAACTCAGCAGTCCAGGTTCCTGATGTCAGTTTGTAGGGCTCCCTTGGGTCTATCAGGGCAGCACAATTTTGAGGTGGGGACAACTTCGGTGTGAGGTCCATCCTTCGATATAAGGATTTTTTGCAGTCAGGGCCAGGGGCCCCTGTGCACATCCTTTTTCCATTTTCCCTGGGAAAGAAAACTCAGCAGTCCAGGTTCCTGATGTCAGTTTGTAGGGCTCCCTTGGGTCTATCAGGGCAGCACAAGTTTGAGGTGGGGACAGCTTCGGTGTGGGGTCCATCCTTCGATATAAGAATTTTTGGCAGTCAGGGCCAGGGGCCCCTGGGCACATCCTTTTTCCATTTTCCCTGGGAAAGAAAACTCAGCAGTCCAGGTTCCTGATGTCAGTTTGTAGGGCTCCCTTGGGTCTATCAGGGCAGCACAAGTTTGAGGTGGGGACAACTTCGGTGTGGGGTCCATCCTTCGATATAAGGATTCTTTGCAGTCAGGGCCAGGGGCCCCTGGGCACATCCTTTTTCCATTTTCCCTGGGAAAGAAAACTCAGCAGTCCAGGTTCCTGATGTCAGTTTGTAGGGCTCCCTTGGGTCTATCAGGGCAGCACAAGTTTGAGGTGGGGACAACTTCGGTGTGGGGTCCATCCTTCGATATAAGGATTTTTGGCAGTCAGGGCCAGGGTCCCAGGGCCAGGGGCCCCTGGGCACATCCTTTTTCCATTTTCCCTGGGAAAGAAAACTCAGCAGTCCAGGTTCCTGATGTCAGTTTGTAGGGCTCCCTTGGGTCTATCAGGGCAGCACAAGTTTGAGGTGGGGACAACTTCGGTGTGGGGTCCATCCTTCAATATAAGGATTCTTTGCAGTGAGGCCCCAGCCCAGGGCCAGGGGCCCCTGGGCCCATCCTTTTTCCATTTTCCCTGGGAAAGAAAACTCAGCAGTCCAGGTTCCTGATGTCAGTTTGTAGGGTTCCCTTGGGTCTATCAGGGCAGCACAATTTTGAGGTGGGGACAACTTCGGTGTGGGGTCCATCCTTCGATATAAGGATTTTTTGCAGTCAGGGCCAGGGGCCCCTGGGCACATCCTTTTTCCATTTTCCCTGGGAAAGAAAACTCAGCAGTCCAGGTTCCTGATGTCAGTTTGTAGGGCTCCCTTGGGTCTATCAGGGCAGCACAAGTTTGAGGTGGGGACAACTTCGGTGTGGGGTCCATCCTTCGATATAAGGATTCTTTGCAGTCAGGGCCAGGGGCCCCTGGGCACATCCTTTTTCCATTTTCCCTGGGAAAGAAAACTCAGCAGTCCAGGTTCCTGATGTCAGTTTGTAGGGCTCCCTTGGGTCTATCAGGGCAGCACAAGTTTGAGGTGGGGACAGCTTCGGTGTGGGGTCCATCCTTCGATATAAGAATTTTTGGCAGTCAGGTCCAGGGTTCCCTGGGCACATCCTTTTTCCATTTTCCCTGGGAAAGAAAACTCAGCAGTCCAGGTTCCTGATGTCAGTTTGTAGGGCTCCCTTGGGTCTATCAGGGCAGCACAAGTTTGAGGTGGGGACAACTTCGGTGTGGGGTCCATCCTTCAATATAAGGATTCTTTGCAGTGAGGCCCCAGCCCAGGGCCAGGGGCCCCTGGGCCCATCCTTTTTCCATTTTCCCTGGGAAAGAAAACTCAGCAGTCCAGGTTCCTGATGTCAGTTTGTAGGGTTCCCTTGGGTCTATCAGGGCAGCACAAATTTGAGGTGGGGACAACTTTGGTGTGGGGTCCATCCTTCGATATAAGGATTCTTTGCAGTGTGGCCCCAGCCCATGTCCAGGGGCCCCTGGGCACCTCCTTTTTCCATTTTCCCTGGGAAAGAAAACTCAGCAGTCCAGGTTCCTGATGTCAGTTTGTAGGGCTCCCTTGGGTCTATCAGGGCAGCACAAGTTTGAGGTGGGGACAACTTCGGTGTGGGGTCCATCCATCGATATAAGGATTTTTTGCAGTCAGGGCCAGGGGCCCCTGGGCACATCCTTTTTCCATTTTCCCTGGGAAAGAAAACTCAGCAGTCCAGGTTCCTGATGTCAGTTTGTAGGGCTCCCTTGGGTCTATCAGGGCAGCACAAGTTTGAGGTGGGGACAACTTCGGTGTGGGGTCCATCCTTCGATATAAGGATTCTTTGCAGTGAGGCCCCAGCCCATGTCCAGGGGCCCCTGGGCACATCCTTTTTCCATTTTCCCTGGGAAAGAAAACTCAGCAATCCAGGTTCCTGATGTCAGTTTGTAGGGCTCCCTTGGGTCTATCAGGGCAGCACAAGTTTGAGGTGGGGACAACTTCGGTGTGGGGTCCATCCTTCATTATAAGGATTCTTTGCAGTCAGGGCCAGGGGCCCCTGTGCACATCCTGTTTCCATTTTCCCTGGGAAAGGAAACTCAGCAGTCCAGGTTCCTGATGTCAGTTTGTAGGGTTCACTTGGGTCTATCAGGGCAGCACAAGTTTGAGGTGGGGACAACTTCGGTGTGGGGTCCATCCTTCGATATAAGGATTCTTTGCAGTCAGGGCCAGGGGCCCCTGGGCACATCCTTTTTCCATTTTCCCTGGGAAAGAAAACTCAGCAGTCCAGGTTCCTGATGTCAGTTTGTAGGGCTCCCTTGGGTGTATGAGGGCAGCACAAGTTTGAGGTGGGGACATCTTCGGTGTGGGGTCCATCCTTCGATATAAGGATATTTTGCAGTCAGGGCCAGGGGCCCCCGGGCACATCCTTTTTCCATTTTCCCTGGGAAAGAAAACTCAGGAGTCCAGGTTCCTGATGTCAGTTTGTCGGGCTCCCTTGGGTCTATCAGGGCAGCACAAGTTTGAGGTGGGGACAACTTCGGTGTGGGGTCCATCCTTCGATATAAGGATTCTTTGCAGTCAGGGCCAGGGTCCCAGGGCCAGGGGCCCCTGGGCACATCCTTTTTCCATTTTCCCTGGGAAAGAAAACTCAGCAGTCCAGGTTCCTGATGTCAGTTTGTAGGGCTCCCTTGGGTCTATCAGGGCAGCACAAGTTTGAGGTGGGGACAACTTCGGTGTGGGGTCCATCCTTCGATATAAGGATTCTTTGCAGTTTGGCCCCAGCCCAGGGCCAGGGGCCCCTGGGCACATCCTTTTTCCATTTTCCCTGGGAAAGAAAACTCAGCAGTCCAGGTTCCTGATGTCAGTTTGTAGGGCTCCCTTGGGTCTATCAAGGCAGCACAAGTTTGAGGTGGGGACAACTTCGGTGTGGGGTCCATCCTTCGATATAAGGATTTTTTGCAGTCAGGGCCAGGGGCCCCTGGGCACATCCTTTTTCCATTTTCCCTGGGAAAGAAAACTCAGCAGTCCAGGTTCCTGATGTCAGTTTGTAGGGCTCCCTTGGGTCTATCAGGGCAGCACAAGTTTGAGGTGGGGACAACTTCGGTGTGGGGTCCATCCTTCGATATAAGGATTCTTTGCAGTCAGGGCCAGGGGCCCCTGGGCACGTCCTTTTTCCATTTTCCCTGGGAAAGAAAACTCAGCAGTCCAGGTTCCTGATGTCAGTTTGTAGGGCTCCCTTGGGTCTATCAGGGCAGCACAAGTTTGAGGTGGGGACATCTTCGGTGTGGGGTCCATCCTTCGATATAAGGATTCTTTGCAGTGAGGCCCCAGCCCAGGGCCAGGGGCCCCTGGGCACATCCTTTTTCCATTTTCCCTGGGAAAGAAAAGTCAGCAGTCCAGGTTCCTGATGTCAGTCTGTAGGGCTCCCTTGGGTCTATCAGGGCAGCACAAGTTTGAGGTGGGGACAACTTCGGTGTGGGGTCCATCCTTCGATATAAGGATTCTTTGCAGTGAGGCCCCAGCCCAGGGCCAGGGGCCCCTGGGCACATCCTTTTTCCATTTTCCCTGGGAAAGAAAACTCAGCAGTCCAGGTTCCTGATGTCAGTTTGTAGGGCTCCCTTGGGTCTATCAGGGCAGCACAAGTTTGAGGTGGGGACAACTTCGGTGTGGGGTCCATCCTTCGATATAAGGATTCTTTGCAGTGTGGCCCCAGCCCATGTCCAGGGGCCCCTGGGCACATCCTTTTTCCATTTTCCCTGGGAAAGAAAACTCAGCAGTCCAGGTTCCTGATGTCAGTTTGTAGGGCTCCCTTGGGTCTATCAGGGCAGCACAAGTTTGAGGTGGGGACATCTTCAATGTGGGGTCCATCCTTCGATATAAGGATTCTTTGCAGTGAGGCCCCAGCCCATGTCCAGGGGCCCCTGGGCACATCCTTTTTCCATTTTCCCTGGGAAAGAAAACTCAGCAGTCCAGGTTCCTGATGTCAGTTTGTAGGGCTCCCTTGGGTCTATCAGGGCAGCACAAGTTTGAGGTGGGGACAGCTTCGGTGTGGGGTCCATCCTCCGTTATAAGGATTCTTTGCAGTCAGGGCCAGGGGCCCCTGGGCACATCCTTTTTCCATTTTCCCTGGGAAAGAAAACTCAGCAGTCCAGGTTCCTGATGTCAGTTTGTAGGGTTCCCTTGGGTCTATCAGGGCAGCACAAGTTTGAGGTGGGGACAACTTCGGTGTGGGGTCCATCCTTCGATATAAGGATTTTTTGCAGTCAGGGCCAGGGGCCCCTGGGCACATCCTTTTTCCATTTTCCCTGGGAAAGAAAACTCAGCAGTCCAGGTTCCTGATGTCAGTTTGTAGGGCTCCCTTGGGTCTATCAGGGCAGCACAAGTTTGAGGTGGGGACAACTTCGGTGTGGGGTCCATCCTTCGATATAAGGATTCTTTGCAGTGAGGCCCCAGCCCATGTCCAGGGGTCCCTGGGCACATCCTTTTTCCATTTTCCCTGGGAAAGAAAACTCAGCAGTCCAGGTTCCTGATGTCAGTTTGTAGGGCTCCCTTGGGTCTATCAAGGCAGCACAAGTTTGAGGTGGGGACAACTTCGGTGTGCGGTCCATCCTTTGATATAAGAATTTTTGGCAGTCAGGTCCAGGGTTCCCTGGGCACATCCTTTTTCCATTTTCCCTGGGAAAGAAAACTCAGCAGTCCAGGTTCCTGATGTCAGTTTGTAGGGCTCCCTTGGGTCTATCAGGGCAGCACAAGTTTGAGGTGGGGACAACTTCGGTGTGGGGTCCATCCTTCGATATAAGGATTCTTTGCAGTCAGGGCCAGGGGCCCCTGGGCACATCCTTTTTCCATTTTCCCTGGGAAAGAAAACTCAGCAGTCCAGGTTCCTGATGTCAGTTTGTAGGGCTCCCTTGGGTGTATGAGGGCAGCACAAGTTTGAGGTGGGGACAACTTCAGTGTGGGGTCCATCCTTCGATATAAGGATTTTTTGCAGTCAGGGCCAGGGGCCCCCGGGCACATCCTTTTTCCATTTTCCCTGGGAAAGAAAACTCAGGAGTCCAGGTTCCTGATGTCAGTTTGTAGGGCTCCCTTGGGTCTATCAGGGCAGCACAAGTTTGAGGTGGGGACAACTTCGGTGTGGGGTCCATCCTTCGATATAAGGATTCTTTGCAGTCAGGGCCAGGGTCCCAGGGCCAGGGGCCCCTGGGCACATCCTTTTTCCATTTTCCCTGGGAAAGAAAACTCAGCAGTCCAGGTTCCTGATGTCAGTTTGTAGGGCTCCCTTGGGTCTATCAGGGCAGCACAAGTTTGAGGTGGGGACAACTTCGGTGTGGGGTCCATCCTTCGATATAAGGATTCTTTGCAGTGAGGCCCCAGCCCAGGGCCAGGGGCCCCTGGGCACATCTATTTTCCATTTCCCCTGGGAAAGAAAAGTCAGCAGTCCAGGTTCCTGATGTCAGTCTGTAGGGCTCCCTTGGGTCTATCAGGGCAGCACAAGTTTGAGGTGGGGACAACTTCGGTGTGGGGTCCATCCTTCGATATAAGGATTCTTTGCAGTGTGGCCCCAGCCCAGGGCCAGGGGCCCCTGGGCACATCCTTTTTCCATTTTCCCTGGGAAAGAAAACTCAGCAGTCCAGGTTCCTGATGTCAGTTTGTAGGGCTCCCTTGGGTCTATCAGGGCAGCACAAGTTTGAGGTGGGGACAACTTCGGTGTGGGGTCCATCCTTCAATATAAGGATTCTTTGCAGTGAGGCCCCAGCCCAGGGCCAGGGGCCCCTGGGCCCATCCTTTTTCCATTTTCCCTGGGAAAGAAAACTCAGCAGTCCAGGTTCCTGATGTCAGTTTGTAGGGTTCCCTTGGGTCTATCAGGGCAGCACAAGTTTGAGGTGGGGACAGCTTCGGTGTGGGGTCCATCCTCCGTTATAAGGATTCTTTGCAGTCAGGGCCAGGGGCCCCTGGGCACATCCTTTTTCCATTTTCCCTGGGAAAGAAAACTCAGCAGTCCAGGTTCCTGATGTCAGTTTGTAGGGTTCCCTTGGGTCTATCAGGGCAGCACAAGTTTGAGGTGGGGACAACTTCGGTGTGGGGTCCATCCTTCGATATAAGGATTTTTTGCAGTCAGGGCCAGGGGCCCCTGGGCACATCCTTTTTCCATTTTCCCTGGGAAAGAAAACTCAGCAGTCCAGGTTCCTGATGTCAGTTTGTAGGGCTCCCTTGGGTCTATCAGGGCAGCACAAGTTTGAGGTGGGGACATCTTCGGTGTGGGGTCCATCCTCCGTTATAAGGATTCTTTGCAGTCAGGGCCAGGGGCCCCTGGGCACATCCTTTTTCCATTTTCCCTGGGAAAGAAAACTCAGCAGTCCAGGTTCCTGATGTCAGTTTGTAGGGCTCCCTTTGGTGTATGAGGGCAGCACAAGTTTGAGGTGGGGACATCTTCGGTGTGGGGTCCATCCTTCGATATAAGGATTTTTTGCAGTCAGGGCCAGGGGCCCCTGGGCACATCCTTTTTCCATTTTCCCTGGGAAAGAAAACTCAGCAGTCCAGGTTCCTGATGTCAGTTTGTAGGGCTCCCTTGGGTCTATCAGGGCAGCACAAGTTTGAGGTGGGGACAGCTTCGGTGTGGGGTCCATCCTTCGATATAAGAATTTTTGGCAGTCAGGTCCAGGGGCCCCTGGGCACATCCTTTTTCCATTTTCCCTGGGAAAGAAAACTCAGCAGTCCAGGTTCCTGATGTCAGTTTGTAGGGCTCCCTTGGGTCTATCAGGGCAGCACAAGTTTGAGGTGGGGACAACTTCGGTGTGGGGTCCATCCTTCAATATAAGGATTCTTTGCAGTGAGGCCCCAGCCCAGGGCCAGGGGCCCCTGGGCCCATCCTTTTTCCATTTTCCCTGGGAAAGAAAACTCAGCAGTCCAGGTTCCTGATGTCAGTTTGTAGGGTTCCCTTGGGTCTATCAGGGCAGCACAAATTTGAGGTGGGGACAACTTTGGTGTGGGGTCCATCCTTCGATATAAGGATTCATTGCAGTGTGGCCCCAGCCCATGTCCAGGGGCCCCTGGGCACCTCCTTTTTCCATTTTCCCTGGGAAAGAAAACTCAGCAGTCCAGGTTCCTGATGTCAGTTTGTAGGGCTCCCTTGGGTCTATCAGGGCAGCACAAGTTTGAGGTGGGGACAACTTCGGTGTGGGGTCCATCCATCGATATAAGGATTTTTTGCAGTCAGGGCCAGGGGCCCCTGGGCACATCCTTTTTCCATTTTCCCTGGGAAAGAAAACTCAGCAGTCCAGGTTCCTGATGTCAGTTTGTAGGGCTCCCTTGGGTCTATCAGGGCAGCACAAGTTTGAGGTGGGGACATCTTCGGTGTGGGGTCCATCCTTCGATATAAGGATTCTTTGCAGTGAGGCCCCAGCCCATGTCCAGGGGCCCCTGGGCACATCCTTTTTCCATTTTCCCTGGGAAAGAAAACTCAGCAATCCAGGTTCCTGATGTCAGTTTGTAGGGCTCCCTTGGGTCTATCAGGGCAGCACAAGTTTGAGGTGGGGACAACTTCGGTGTGGGGTCCATCCTTCGATATAAGGATTCTTTGCAGTCAGGGCCAGGGGCCCCTGGGCACATCCTTTTTCCATTTTCCCTGGGAAAGAAAACTCAGCAGTCCAGGTTCCTGATGTCAGTTTGTAGGGCTCCCTTGGGTGTATGAGGGCAGCACAAGTTTGAGGTGGGGACATCTTCGGTGTGGGGTCCATCCTTCGATATAAGGATTTTTTGCAGTCAGGGCCAGGGGCCCACGGGCACATCCTTTTTCCATTTTCCCTGGGAAAGAAAACTCAGCAGTCCAGGTTCCTGATGTCAGTTTGTCGGGCTCCCTTGGGTCTATCAGGGCAGCACAAGTTTGAGGTGGGGACAACTTCGGTGTGGGGTCCATCCTTCGATAAAAGGATTCTTTGCAGTCAGGGCCAGGGTCCCAGGGCCAGGGGCCCCTGGGCACATCCTTTTTCCATTTTCCCTGGGAAAGAAAACTCATCAGTCCAGGTTCCTGATGTCAGTTTGTAGGGCTCCCTTGGGTCTATCAGGGCAGCACAAGTTTGAGGTGGGGACAACTTCGGTGTGGGGTCCATCCTTCGATATAAGGATTCTTTGCAGTTTGGCCCCAGCCCAGGGCCAGGGGCCCCTAGGCACATCCTTTTTCCATTTTCCCTGGGAAAGAAAACTCAGCAGTCCAGGTTCCTGATGTCAGTTTGTAGGGCTCCCTTGGGTCTATCAAGGCAGCACAAGTTTGAGGTGGGGACAACTTCGGTGTGGGGTCCATCCTTCGATATAAGGATTTTTTGCAGTCAGGGCCAGGGGTCCCTGGGCACATCCTTTTTCCATTTTCCCTGGGAAAGAAAACTCAGCAGTCCAGGTTCCTGATGTCAGTTTGTAGGGCTCCCTTGGGTCTATCAGGGCAGCACAAGTTTGAGGTGGGGACAACTTCGGTGTGGGGTCCATCCTTCGATATAAGGATTCTTTGCAGTCAGGGCCAGGGTCCCCTGGGCACGTCCTTTTTCCATTTTCCCTGGGAAAGAAAACTCAGCAGTCCAGGTTCCTGATGTCAGTTTGTAGGGCTCCCTTGGGTCTATCAGGGCAGCACAAGTTTGAGGTGGGGACATCTTCGGTGTGGGGTCCATCCTTCGATATAAGGATTCTTTGCAGTGAGGCCCCAGCCCAGGGCCAGGGGCCCCTGGGCACATCCTTTTTCCATTTTCCCTGGGAAAGAAAAGTCAGCAGTCCAGGTTCCTGATGTCAGTCTGTAGGGCTCCCTTGGGTCTATCAGGGCAGCACAAGTTTGAGGTGGGGACAACTTCGGTGTGGGGTCCATCCTTCGATATAAGGATTCTTTGCAGTGAGGCCCCAGCCCAGGGCCAGGGGCCCCTGGGCACATCCTTTTTCCATTTTCCCTGGGAAAGAAAACTCAGCAGTCCAGGTTCCTGATGTCAGTTTGTAGGGCTCCCTTGGGTCTATCAGGGCAGCACAAGTTTGAGGTGGGGACAACTTCGGTGTGGGGTCCATCCTTCGATATAAGGATTCTTTGCAGTGTGGCCCCAGCCCATGTCCAGGGGCCCCTGGGCACATCCTTTTTCCATTTTCCCTGGGAAAGAAAACTCAGCAGTCCAGGTTCCTGATGTCAGTTTGTAGGGCTCCCTTGGGTCTATCAGGGCAGCACAAGTTTGAGGTGGGGACAACTTCGGTGTGGGGTCCATCCTTCAATATAAGGATTCTTTGCAGTGAGGCCCCAGCCCAGGGCCAGGGGCCCCTGGGCCCATCCTTTTTCCATTTTCCCTGGGAAAGAAAACTCAGCAGTCCAGGTTCCTGATGTCAGTTTGTAGGGTTCCCTTGGGTCTATCAGGGCAGCACAAATTTGAGGTGGGGACAACTTTGGTGTGGGGTCCATCCTTCGATATAAGGATTCTTTGCAGTGTGGCCCCAGCCCATGTCCAGGGGCCCCTGGGCACCTCCTTTTTCCATTTTCCCTGGGAAAGAAAACTCAGCAGTCCAGGTTCCTGATGTCAGTTTGTAGGGCTCCCTTGGGTCTATCAGGGCAGCACAAGTTTGAGGTGGGGACAACTTCGGTGTGGGGTCCATCCATCGATATAAGGATTTTTTGCAGTCAGGGCCAGGGGCCCCCGGGCACATCCTTTTTCCATTTTCCCTGGGAAAGAAAACTCAGGAGTCCAGGTTCCTGATGTCAGTTTGTAGGGCTCCCTTGGGTCTATCAGGGCAGCACAAGTTTGAGGTGGGGACATCTTCGGTGTGGGGTCCATCCTTCGATATAAGGATTCTTTGCAGTGAGGCCCCAGCCCATGTCCAGGGGCCCCTGGGCACATCCTTTTTCCATTTTCCCTGGGAAAGAAAACTCAGCAATCCAGGTTCCTGATGTCAGTTTGTAGGGCTCCCTTGGGTCTATCAGGGCAGCACAAGTTTGAGGTGGGGACAACTTCGGTGTGGGGTCCATCCTTCATTATAAGGATTCTTTGCAGTCAGGGCCAGGGGCCCCTGTGCACATCCTGTTTCCATTTTCCCTGGGAAAGGAAACTCAGCAGTCCAGGTTCCTGATGTCAGTTTGTAGGGTTCACTTGGGTCTATCAGGGCAGCACAAGTTTGAGGTGGGGACAACTTCGGTGTGGGGTCCATCCTTCAATATAAGGATTCTTTGCAGTGAGTCCCCAGCCCAGGGCCAGGGGCCCCTGGGCACATCCTTTTTCCATTTTCCCTGGGAAAGAAAACTCAGCAGTCCAGGTTCCTGATGTCAGTTTGTAGGGCTCCCTTGGGTCTATCAGGGCAGCACAAGTTTGAGGTGGGGACAACTTCGGTGTGGGGTCCATCCTTCAATATAAGGATTCTTTGCAGTGAGGCCCCAGCCCAGGGCCAGGGGCCCCTGGGCCCATCCTTTTTCCATTTTCCCTGGGAAAGAAAACTCAGCAGTCCAGGTTCCTGATGTCAGTTTGTAGGGTTCCCTTGGGTCTATCAGGGCAGCACAAATTTGAGGTGGGGACAACTTTGGTGTGGGGTCCATCCTTCGATATAAGGATTCATTGCAGTGTGGCCCCAGCCCATGTCCAGGGGCCCCTGGACACCTCCTTTTTCCATTTTCCCTGGGAAAGAAAACTCAGCAGTCCAGGTTCCTGATGTCAGTTTGTAGGGCTCCCTTGGGTCTATCAGGGCAGCACAAGTTTGAGGTGGGGACAACTTCGGTGTGGGGTCCATCCATCGATATAAGGATTTTTTGCAGTCAGGGCCAGGGGCCCCTGGGCACATCCTTTTTCCATTTTCCCTGGGAAAGAAAACTCAGCAGTCCAGGTTCCTGATGTCAGTTTGTAGGGCTCCCTTGGGTCTATCAGGGCAGCACAAGTTTGAGGTGGGGACATCTTCGGTGTGGGGTCCATCCTTCGATATAAGGATTCTTTGCAGTGAGGCCCCAGCCCATGTCCAGGGGCCCCTGGGCACATCCTTTTTCCATTTTCCCTGGGAAAGAAAACTCAGCAATCCAGGTTCCTGATGTCAGTTTGTAGGGCTCCCTTGGGTCTATCAGGGCAGCACAAGTTTGAGGTGGGGACAACTTCGGTGTGGGGTCCATCCTTCATTATAAGGATTCTTTGCAGTCAGGGCCAGGGGCCCCTGTGCACATCCTGTTTCCATTTTCCCTGGGAAAGGAAACGCACCAGTCCAGGTTCCTGATGTCAGTTTGTAGGGTTCACTTGGGTCTATCAGGGCAGCACAAGTTTGAGGTGGGGACAACTTCGGTGTGGGGTCCATCCTTCGATATAAGGATTCTTTGCAGTCAGGGCCAGGGGCCCCTGGGCACATCCTTTTTCCATTTTCCCTGGGAAAGAAAACTCAGCAGTCCAGGTTCCTGATGTCAGTTTGTAGGGCTCCCTTGGGTGTATGAGGGCAGCACAAGTTTGAGGTGGGGACATCTTCGGTGTGGGGTCCATCCTTCGATATAAGGATTTTTTGCAGTCAGGGCCAGGGGCCCACGGGCACATCCTTTTTCCATTTTCCCTGGGAAAGAAAACTCAGCAGTCCAGGTTCCTGATGTCAGTTTGTCGGGCTCCCTTGGGTCTATCAGGGCAGCACAAGTTTGAGGTGGGGACAACTTCGGTGTGGGGTCCATCCTTCGATATAAGGATTCTTTGCAGTCAGGGCCAGGGTCCCAGGGCCAGGGGCCCCTGGGCACATCCTTTTTCCATTTTCCCTGGGAAAGAAAACTCAGCAGTCCAGGTTCCTGATGTCAGTTTGTAGGGCTCCCTTGGGTCTATCAGGGCAGCACAAGTTTGAGGTGGGGACAACTTCGGTGTGGGGTCCATCCTTCGATATAAGGATTCTTTGCAGTTTGGCCCCAGCCCAGGGCCAGGGGCCCCTGGGCACATCCTTTTTCCATTTTCCCTGGGAAAGAAAACTCAGCAGTCCAGGTTCCTGATGTCAGTTTGTAGGGCTCCCTTGGGTCTATCAAGGCAGCACAAGTTTGAGGTGGGGACAACTTCGGTGTGGGGTCCATCCTTCGATATAAGGATTTTTTGCAGTCAGGGCCAGGGGCCCCTGGGCACATCCTTTTTCCATTTTCCCTGGGAAAGAAAACTCAGCAGTCCAGGTTCCTGATGTCAGTTTGTAGGGCTCCCTTGGGTCTATCAGGGCAGCACAAGTTTGAGGTGGGGACAACTTCGGTGTGGGGTCCATCCTTCGATATAAGGATTCTTTGCAGTCAGGGCCAGGGGCCCCTGGGCACGTCCTTTTTCCATTTTCCCTGGGAAAGAAAACTCAGCAGTCCAGGTTCCTGATGTCAGTTTGTAGGGCTCCCTTGGGTCTATCAGGGCAGCACAAGTTTGAGGTGGGGACATCTTCGGTGTGGGGTCCATCCTTCGATATAAGGATTCTTTGCAGTGAGGCCCCAGCCCAGGGCCAGGGGCCCCTGGGCACATCCTTTTTCCATTTTCCCTGGGAAAGAAAAGTCAGCAGTCCAGGTTCCTGATGTCAGTCTGTAGGGCTCCCTTGGGTCTATCAGGGCAGCACAAGTTTGAGGTGGGGACAACTTCGGTGTGGGGTCCATCCTTCGATATAAGGATTCTTTGCAGTGAGGCCCCAGCCCAGGGCCAGGGGCCCCTGGGCACATCCTTTTTCCATTTTCCCTGGGAAAGAAAACTCAGCAGTCCAGGTTCCTGATGTCAGTTTGTAGGGCTCCCTTGGGTCTATCAGGGCAGCACAAGTTTGAGGTGGGGACAACTTCGGTGTGGGGTCCATCCTTCGATATAAGGATTCTTTGCAGTGTGGCCCCAGCCCATGTCCAGGGGCCCCTGGGCACATCCTTTTTCCATTTTCCCTGGGAAAGAAAACTCAGCAGTCCAGGTTCCTGATGTCAGTTTGTAGGGCTCCCTTGGGTCTATCAGGGCAGCACAAGTTTGAGGTGGGGACAACTTTGGTGTGGGGTCCATCCTTCAATATAAGGATTCTTTGCAGTGAGGCCCCAGCCCAGGGCCAGGGGCCCCTGGGCCCATCCTTTTTCCATTTTCCCTGGGAAAGAAAACTCAGCAGTCCAGGTTCCTGATGTCAGTTTGTAGGGTTCCCTTGGGTCTATCAGGGCAGCACAAATTTGAGGTGGGGACAACTTTGGTGTGGGGTCCATCCTTCGATATAAGGATTCTTTGCAGTGTGGCCCCAGCCCATGTCCAGGGGCCCCTGGGCACCTCCTTTTTCCATTTTCCCTGGGAAAGAAAACTCAGCAGTCCAGGTTCCTGATGTCAGTTTGTAGGGCTCCCTTGGGTCTATCAGGGCAGCACAAGTTTGAGGTGGGGACAACTTCGGTGTGGGGTCCATCCATCGATATAAGGATTTTTTGCAGTCAGGGCCAGGGGCCCCCGGGCACATCCTTTTTCCATTTTCCCTGGGAAAGAAAACTCAGGAGTCCAGGTTCCTGATGTCAGTTTGTAGGGCTCCCTTGGGTCTATCAGGGCAGCACAAGTTTGAGGTGGGGACATCTTCGGTGTGGGGTCCATCCTTCGATATAAGGATTCTTTGCAGTGAGGCCCCAGCCCATGTCCAGGGGCCCCTGGGCACATCCTTTTTCCATTTTCCCTGGGAAAGAAAACTCAGCAATCCAGGTTCCTGATGTCAGTTTGTAGGGCTCCCTTGGGTCTATCAGGGCAGCACAAGTTTGAGGTGGGGACAACTTCGGTGTGGGGTCCATCCTTCATTATAAGGATTCTTTGCAGTCAGGGCCAGGGGCCCCTGTGCACATCCTGTTTCCATTTTCCCTGGGAAAGGAAACTCAGCAGTCCAGGTTCCTGATGTCAGTTTGTAGGGTTCACTTGGGTCTATCAGGGCAGCACAAGTTTGAGGTGGGGACAACTTCGGTGTGGGGTCCATCCTTCAATATAAGGATTCTTTGCTGTGAGGCCCCAGCCCAGGGCCAGGGGCCCCTGGGCACATCCTTTTTCCATTTTCCCTGGGAAAGAAAACTCAGCAGTCCAGGTTCCTGATGTCAGTTTGTAGGGCTCCCTTGGGTCTATCAGGGCAGCACAAGTTTGAGGTGGGGACAACTTCGGTGTGGGGTCCATCCTTCGATATAAGGATTCTTTGCAGTCAGGGCCAGGGGCCCCTGGGCACATCCTTTTTCCATTTTCCCTGGGAAAGAAAACTCAGCAGTCCAGGTTCCTGATGTCAGTTTGTAGGGCTCCCTTGGGTGTATGAGGGCAGCACAAGTTTGAGGTGGGGACATCTTCGGTGTGGGGTCCATCCTTCGATATAAGGATTTTTTGCAGTCAGGGCCAGGGGCCCCCGGGCACATCCTTTTTCCATTTTCCCTGGGAAAGAAAACTCAGGAGTCCAGGTTCCTGATGTCAGTTTGTAGGGCTCCCTTGGGTCTATCAGGGCAGCACAAGTTTGAGGTGGGGACAACTTCGGTGTGGGGTCCATCCTTCGATATAAGGATTCTTTGCAGTCAGGGCCAGGGTCCCAGGGCCAGGGGCCCCTGGGCACATCCTTTTTCCATTTTCCCTGGGAAAGAAAACTCAGCAGTCCAGGTTCCTGATGTCAGTTTGTAGGGTTCCCTTGGGTCTATCAGGGCAGCACAAGTTTGAGGTGGGGACAACTTCGGTGTGGGGTCCATCCTTCGATATAAGGATTCTTTGCAGTGAGGCCCCAGCCCAGGGCCAGGGGCCCCTGGGCACATCCTTTTTCCATTTTCCCTGGGAAAGAAAACTCAGCAGTCCAGGTTCCTGATGTCAGTTTGTAGGGCTCCCTTGGGTCTATCAAGGCAGCACAAGTTTGAGGTGGGGACAACTTCGGTGTGGGGTCCATCCTTCGATATAAGGATTTTTTGCAGTCAGGGCCAGGGGCCCCTGGGCACATCCTTTTTCCATTTTCCCTGGGAAAGAAAACTCAGCAGTCCAGGTTCCTGATGTCAGTTTGTAGGGCTCCCTTGGGTCTATCAGGGCAGCACAAGTTTGAGGTGGGGACAACTTCGGTGTGGGGTCCATCCTTCGATATAAGGATTCTTTGCAGTCAGGGCCAGGGGCCCCTGGGCACGTCCTTTTTCCATTTTCCCTGGGAAAGAAAACTCAGCAGTCCAGGTTCCTGATGTCAGTTTGTAGGGCTCCCTTGGGTCTATCAGGGCAGCACAAGTTTGAGGTGGGGACATCTTCGGTGTGGGGTCCATCCTTCGATATAAGGATTCTTTGCAGTGAGGCCCCAGCCCAGGGCCAGGGGCCCCTGGGCACATCCTTTTTCCATTTTCCCTGGGAAAGAAAAGTCAGCAGTCCAGGTTCCTGATGTCAGTCTGTAGGGCTCCCTTGGGTCTATCAGGGCAGCACAAGTTTGAGGTGGGGACAACTTCGGTGTGGGGTCCATCCTTCGATATAAGGATTCTTTGCAGTGTGGCCCCAGCCCAGGGCCAGGGGCCCCTGGGCACATCCTTTTTCCATTTTCCCTGGGAAAGAAAACTCAGCAGTCCAGGTTCCTGATGTCAGTTTGTAGGGCTCCCTTGGGTCTATCAGGGCAGCACAAGTTTGATGTGGGGACATCTTCAATGTGGGCTCCATCCTTCGATATAAGGATTCTTTGCAGTGAGGCCCCAGCCCATGTCCAGGGGCCCCTGGGCACATCCTTTTTCCATTTTCCCTGGGAAAGAAAACTCAGCAATCCAGGTTCCTGATGTCAGTTTGTAGGGCTCCCTTGGGTCTATCAGGGCAGCACAAGTTTGAGGTGGGGACAACTTCGGTTTGGGGTCCATCCTTCAATATAAGGATTCTTTGCAGTCAGGGCCAGGGGCCCCTGGGCACATCCTTTTTCCATTTTCCCTGGGAAAGAAAACTCAGCAGTCCAGGTTCCTGATGTCAGTTTGTAGGGCTCCCTTGGGTCTATCAGGGCAGCACAAGTTTGAGGTGGGGACAACTTCGGTGTGGGGTCCATCCTTCGATATAAGAGTTTTTGGCAGTCAGGGCCAGGGTTCCCTGGGCACATCCTTTTTCCATTTTCCCTGGGAAAGAAAACTCAGCAGTCCAGGTACCTGATGTCAGTTTGTAGGGCTCCCTTGGGTGTATCAGGGCAGCACAAGTTTGAGGTGGGGACAACTTCGGTGTGGGGTCCATCCTTCGATATAAGGATTTTTTGCAGTCAGGTCCAGGGTTCCCTGGGCACATCCTTTTTCCATTTTCCCTGGGAAAGAAAACTCAGCAGTCCAGGTTCCTGATGTCAGTTTGTAGGGCTCGCTTAGGTCTATCAGGGCAGCACAAGTTTGAGGTGGGGACAACTTCGGAGTGGGGTCCATCCTTCGATATAAGGATTCTTTGCAGTCAGGGCCAGGGGCCCCTGGGCACGTCCTTTTTCCATTTTCCCTGGGAAAGAAAACTCAGCAGTCCAGGTTCCTGATGTCAGTTTGTAGGGCTCCCTTGGGTGTATGAGGGCAGCACAAGTTTGAGGTGGGGACATCTTCGGTGTGGGGTCCATCCTTCGATATAAGGATTCTTTGCAGTGAGGCCCCAGCCCAGGGCCAGGGGCCCCTGGGCACATCCTTTTTCCATTTTCCCTGGGAAAGAAAACTCAGCAGTCCAGGTTCCTGATGTCAGTTTGTAGGGCTCCCTTGGGTCTATCAGGGCAGCACAAGTTTGAGGTGGGGACATCTTCGGTCTGGGATCCATCCTTCGATATAAGGATTTTTTGCAGTCAGGGCCAGGGGCCCCTGGGCACATCCTTTTTCCATTTTCCCTGGGAAAGAAAACTCAGCAGTCCAGGTTCCTGATGTCAGTTTGTAGGGCTCCCTTGGGTCTATCAGGGCAGCACAAGTTTGAGGTGGGGACAACTTCAGTGTGGGGTCCATCCTTCGATATAAGGATTCTTTGCAGTCAGGGCCAGGGTTCCCAGGGCCAGGGCCCCTGGGCACATCCTTTTTCCATTTTCCCTGGGAAAGAAAACTCAGCAGTCCAGGTTCCTGATGTCAGTTTGTAGGGCTCCCTTGGGTCTATCAGGGCAGCACAAGTTTGAGGTGGGGACAACTTCGGTGTGGGGTCCATCCTTCATTATAAGGATTCTTTGCAGTCAGGGCCAGGGGCCCCTGGGCACATCCTTTTTCCATTTTCCCTGGGAAAGAAAACTCAGCAGTCCAGGTTCCTGATGTCAGTTTGTAGGGCTCCCTTGGGTCTATCAGGGCAGCACAAGTTTGAGGTGGGGACATCTTCGGTGTGGGGTCCATCCTTCGATATAAGGATTTTTTGCAGTCAGGGCCAGGGGCCCACGGGCACATCCTTTTTCCATTTTCCCTGGGAAAGAAAACTCAGCAGTCCAGGTTCCTGATGTCAGTTTGTCGGGCTCCCTTGGGTCTATCAGGGCAGCACAAGTTTGAGGTGGGGACATCTTCGGTGTGGGGTCCATCCTTCGATATAAGGATTTTTTGCAGTCAGGGCCAGGGGCCCACGGGCACATCCTTTTTCCATTTTCCCTGGGAAAGAAAACTCAGCAGTCCAGGTTCCTGATGTCAGTTTGTCGGGCTCCCTTGGGTCTATCAGGGCAGCACAAGTTTGAGGTGGGGACAACTTCGGTGTGGGGTCCATCCTTCGATAAAAGGATTCTTTGCAGTCAGGGCCAGGGTCCCAGGGCCAGGGGCCCCTGGGCACATCCTTTTTCCATTTTCCCTGGGAAAGAAAACTCAGCAGTCCAGGTTCCTGATGTCAGTTTGTAGGGCTCCCTTGGGTGTATGAGGGCAGCACAAGTTTGAGGTGGGGACATCTTCGGTGTGGGGTCCATCCTTCGATATAAGGATTCTTTGCAGTCAGGGCCAGGGGCCCCCGGGCACATCCTTTTTCCATTTTCCCTGGGAAAGAAAACTCAGGAGTCCAGGTTCCTGATGTCAGTTTGTAGGGCTCCCTTGGGTCTATCAGGGCAGCACAAGTTTGAGGTGGGGACAACTTCGGTGTGGGGTCCATCCTTCGATATAAGGATTCTTTGCAGTCAGGGCCAGGGTCCCAGGGCCAGGGGCCCCTGGGCACATCCTTTTTCCATTTTCCCTGGGAAAGAAAACTCAGCAGTCCAGGTTCCTGATGTCAGTTTGTAGGGTTCCCTTGGGTCTATCAGGGCAGCACAAGTTTGAGGTGGGGACAACTTCGGTGTGGGGTCCATCCTTCGATATAAGGATTCTTTGCAGTGAGGCCCCAGCCCAGGGCCAGGGGCCCCTGGGCACATCCTTTTTCCATTTTCCCTGGGAAAGAAAACTCAGCAGTCCAGGTTCCTGATGTCAGTTTGTAGGGCTCCCTTGGGTGTATGAGGGCAGCACAAGTTTGAGGTGGGGACATCTTCGGTGTGGGGTCCATCCTTCGATATAAGGATTTTTTGCAGTCAGGGCCAGGGGCCCACGGGCACATCCTTTTTCCATTTTCCCTGGGAAAGAAAACTCAGCAGTCCAGGTTCCTGATGTCAGTTTGTCGGGCTCCCTTGGGTCTATCAGGGCAGCACAAGTTTGAGGTGGGGACAACTTCGGTGTGGGGTCCATCCTTCGATAAAAGGATTCTTTACAGTCAGGGCCAGGGTCCCAGGGCCAGGGGCCCCTGGGCACATCCTTTTTCCATTTTCCCTGGGAAAGAAAACTCAGCAGTCCAGGTTCCTGATGTCAGTTTGTAGGGCTCCCTTGGGTCTATCAGGGCAGCACAAGTTTGAGGTGGGGACAACTTCGGTGTGGGGTCCATCCTTCGATATAAGGATTCTTTGCAGTTTGGCGCCAGCCCAGGGCCAGGGGCCCCTGGGCACATCCTTTTTCCATTTTCCCTGGGAAAGAAAACTCAGCAGTCCAGGTTCCTGATGTCAGTTTGTAGGGCTCCCTTGGGTCTATCAAGGCAGCACAAGTTTGAGGTGGGGACAACTTCGGTGTGGGGTCCATCCTTCGATATAAGGATTTTTTGCAGTCAGGGCCAGGGGCCCCTGGGCACATCCTTTTTCCATTTTCCCTGGGAAAGAAAAGTCAGCAGTCCAGGTTCCTGATGTCAGTTTGTAGGGCTCCCTTGGGTCTATCAGGGCAGCACAAGTTTGAGGTGGGGACAACTTCGGTGTGGGGTCCATCCTTCGATATAAGGATTCTTTGCAGTCAGGGCCAGGGGCCCCTGGGCACATCCTTTTTCCATTTTCCCTGGGAAAGAAAACTCAGCAGTCCAGGTTCCTGATGTCAGTTTGTAGGGCTCCCTTGGGTCTATCAGGGCAGCACAAGTTTGAGGTGGGGACAACTTCGGTGTGGGGTCCATCCTTCGATATAAGGATTCTTTGCAGTCAGGGCCAGGGGCCCCCGGGCACATCCTTTTTCCATTTTCCCTGGGAAAGAAAACTCAGGAGTCCAGGTTCCTGATGTCAGTTTGTAGGGCTCCCTTGGGTCTATCAGGGCAGCACAAGTTTGAGGTGGGGACAACTTCGGTGTGGGGTCCATCCTTCGATATAAGGATTCTTTGCAGTCAGGGCCAGGGTCCCAGGGCCAGGGGCCCCTGGGCACATCCTTTTTCCATTTTCCCTGGGAAAGAAAACTCAGCAGTCCAGGTTCCTGATGTCAGTTTGTAGGGCTCCCTTGGGTCTATCAAGGCAGCACAAGTTTGAGGTGGGGACAACTTCGGTGTGGGGTCCATCCTTCGATATAAGGATTTTTTGCAGTCAGGGCCAGGGGCCCCTGGGCACATCCTTTTTCCATTTTCCCTGGGAAAGAAAACTCAGCAGTCCAGGTTCCTGATGTCAGTTTGTAGGGCTCCCTTGGGTCTATCAGGGCAGCACAAGTTTGAGGTGGGGACAACTTCGGTGTGGGGTCCATCCTTCGATATAAGGATTCTTTGCAGTCAGGGCCAGGGGCCCCTGTGCACGTCCTTTTTCCATTTTCCCTGGGAAAGAAAACTCAGCAGTCCAGGTTCCTGATGTCAGTTTGTAGGGCTCCCTTGGGTCTATCAGGGCAGCACAAGTTTGAGGTGGGGACATCTTCGGTGTGGGGTCCATCCTTCGATATAAGGATTCTTTGCAGTGAGGCCCCAGCCCAGGGCCAGGGGCCCCTGGGCACATCCTTTTTCCATTTTCCCTGGGAAAGAAAACTCAGCAGTCCAGGTTCCTGATGTCAGTTTGTAGGGCTCCCTTGGGTCTATCAGGGCAGCACAAGTTTGAGGTGGGGACATCTTCAATGTGGGGTCCATCCTTCGATATAAGGATTCTTTGCAGTGAGGCCCCAGCCCATGTCCAGGGGCCCCTGGGCACATCCTTTTTCCATTTTCCCTGGGAAAGAAAACTCAGCAATCCAGGTTCCTGATGTCAGTTTGTAGGGCTCCCTTGGGTCTATCAGGGCAGCACAAGTTTGAGGTGGGGACAACTTCGGTTTGGGGTCCATCCTTCAATATAAGGATTCTTTGCAGTCAGGGCCAGGGGCCCCTGGGCACATCCTTTTTCCATTTTCCCTGGGAAAGAAAACTCAGCAGTCCAGGTTCCTGATGTCAGTTTGTAGGGCTCCCTTGGGTCTATCAGGGCAGCACAAGTTTGAGGTGGGGACAACTTCGGTGTGGGGTCCATCCTTCGATATAAGAGTTTTTGGCAGTCAGGGCCAGGGTTCCCTGGGCACATCCTTTTTCCATTTTCCCTGGGAAAGAAAACTCAGCAGTCCAGGTACCTGATGTCAGTTTGTAGGGCTCCCTTGGGTGTATCAGGGCAGCACAAGTTTGAGGTGGGGACAACTTCGGTGTGGGGTCCATCCTTCGATATAAGGATTTTTTGCAGTCAGGTCCAGGGTTCCCTGGGCACATCCTTTTTCCATTTTCCCTGGGAAAGAAAACTCAGCAGTCCAGGTTCCTGATGTCAGTTTGTAGGGCTCGCTTAGGTCTATCAGGGCAGCACAAGTTTGAGGTGGGGACAACTTCGGAGTGGGGTCCATCCTTCGATATAAGGATTCTTTGCAGTCAGGGCCAGGGGCCCCTGGGCACGTCCTTTTTCCATTTTCCCTGGGAAAGAAAACTCAGCAGTCCAGGTTCCTGATGTCAGTTTGTAGGGCTCCCTTGGGTGTATGAGGGCAGCACAAGTTTGAGGTGGGGACATCTTCGGTGTGGGGTCCATCCTTCGATATAAGGATTCTTTGCAGTGAGGCCCCAGCCCAGGGCCAGGGGCCCCTGGGCACATCCTTTTTCCATTTTCCCTGGGAAAGAAAACTCAGCAGTCCAGGTTCCTGATGTCAGTTTGTAGGGCTCCCTTGGGTCTATCAGGGCAGCACAAGTTTGAGGTGGGGACATCTTCGGTCTGGGATCCATCCTTCGATATAAGGATTTTTTGCAGTCAGGGCCAGGGGCCCCTGGGCACATCCTTTTTCCATTTTCCCTGGGAAAGAAAACTCAGCAGTCCAGGTTCCTGATGTCAGTTTGTAGGGCTCCCTTGGGTCTATCAGGGCAGCACAAGTTTGAGGTGGGGACAACTTCAGTGTGGGGTCCATCCTTCGATATAAGGATTCTTTGCAGTCAGGGCCAGGGTTCCCAGGGCCAGGGCCCCTGGGCACATCCTTTTTCCATTTTCCCTGGGAAAGAAAACTCAGCAGTCCAGGTTCCTGATGTCAGTTTGTAGGGCTCCCTTGGGTCTATCAGGGCAGCACAAGTTTGAGGTGGGGACAACTTCGGTGTGGGGTCCATCCTTCATTATAAGGATTCTTTGCAGTCAGGGCCAGGGGCCCCTGTGCACATCCTGTTTCCATTTTCCCTGGGAAAGGAAACGCACCAGTCCAGGTTCCTGATGTCAGTTTGTAGGGTTCACTTGGGTCTATCAGGGCAGCACAAGTTTGAGGTGGGGACAACTTCGGTGTGGGGTCCATCCTTCGATATAAGGATTCTTTGCAGTCAGGGCCAGGGGCCCCTGGGCACATCCTTTTTCCATTTTCCCTGGGAAAGAAAACTCAGCAGTCCAGGTTCCTGATGTCAGTTTGTAGGGCTCCCTTGGGTCTATCAGGGCAGCACAAGTTTGAGGTGGGGACATCTTCGGTGTGGGGTCCATCCTTCGATATAAGGATTTTTTGCAGTCAGGGCCAGGGGCCCACGGGCACATCCTTTTTCCATTTTCCCTGGGAAAGAAAACTCAGCAGTCCAGGTTCCTGATGTCAGTTTGTCGGGCTCCCTTGGGTCTATCAGGGCAGCACAAGTTTGAGGTGGGGACATCTTCGGTGTGGGGTCCATCCTTCGATATAAGGATTTTTTGCAGTCAGGGCCAGGGGCCCACGGGCACATCCTTTTTCCATTTTCCCTGGGAAAGAAAACTCAGCAGTCCAGGTTCCTGATGTCAGTTTGTCGGGCTCCCTTGGGTCTATCAGGGCAGCACAAGTTTGAGGTGGGGACAACTTCGGTGTGGGGTCCATCCTTCGATAAAAGGATTCTTTGCAGTCAGGGCCAGGGTCCCAGGGCCAGGGGCCCCTGGGCACATCCTTTTTCCATTTTCCCTGGGAAAGAAAACTCAGCAGTCCAGGTTCCTGATGTCAGTTTGTAGGGCTCCCTTGGGTCTATCAAGGCAGCACAAGTTTGAGGTGGGGACAACTTCGGTGTGGGGTCCATCCTTCGATATAAGGATTTTTTGCAGTCAGGGCCAGGGGCCCCTGGGCACATCCTTTTTCCATTTTCCCTGGGAAAGAAAACTCAGCAGTCCAGGTTCCTGATGTCAGTTTGTAGGGCTCCCTTGGGTCTATCAGGGCAGCACAAGTTTGAGGTGGGGACAACTTCGGTGTGGGGTCCATCCTTCGATATAAGGATTCTTTGCAGTCAGGGCCAGGGGCCCCTGGGCACATCCTTTTTCCATTTTCCCTGGGAAAGAAAACTCAGCAGTCCAGGTTCCTGATGTCAGTTTGTAGGGCTCCCTTGGGTGTATGAGGGCAGCACAAGTTTGAGGTGGGGACATCTTCGGTGTGGGGTCCATCCTTCGATATAAGGATTCTTTGCAGTCAGGGCCAGGGGCCCCCGGGCACATCCTTTTTCCATTTTCCCTGGGAAAGAAAACTCAGGAGTCCAGGTTCCTGATGTCAGTTTGTAGGGCTCCCTTGGGTCTATCAGGGCAGCACAAGTTTGAGGTGGGGACAACTTCGGTGTGGGGTCCATCCTTCGATATAAGGATTCTTTGCAGTCAGGGCCAGGGTCCCAGGGCCAGGGGCCCCTGGGCACATCCTTTTTCCATTTTCCCTGGGAAAGAAAACTCAGCAGTCCAGGTTCCTGATGTCAGTTTGTAGGGTTCCCTTGGGTCTATCAGGGCAGCACAAGTTTGAGGTGGGGACAACTTCGGTGTGGGGTCCATCCTTCGATATAAGGATTCTTTGCAGTTTGGCGCCAGCCCAGGGCCAGGGGCCCCTGGGCACATCCTTTTTCCATTTTCCCTGGGAAAGAAAACTCAGCAGTCCAGGTTCCTGATGTCAGTTTGTAGGGCTCCCTTGGGTGTATGAGGGCAGCACAAGTTTGAGGTGGGGACATCTTCGGTGTGGGGTCCATCCTTCGATATAAGGATTTTTTGCAGTCAGGGCCAGGGGCCCACGGGCACATCCTTTTTCCATTTTCCCTGGGAAAGAAAACTCAGCAGTCCAGGTTCCTGATGTCAGTTTGTCGGGCTCCCTTGGGTCTATCAGGGCAGCACAAGTTTGAGGTGGGGACAACTTCGGTGTGGGGTCCATCCTTCGATAAAAGGATTCTTTACAGTCAGGGCCAGGGTCCCAGGGCCAGGGGCCCCTGGGCACATCCTTTTTCCATTTTCCCTGGGAAAGAAAACTCAGCAGTCCAGGTTCCTGATGTCAGTTTGTAGGGCTCCCTTGGGTCTATCAGGGCAGCACAAGTTTGAGGTGGGGACAACTTCGGTGTGGGGTCCATCCTTCGATATAAGGATTCTTTGCAGTTTGGCGCCAGCCCAGGGCCAGGGGCCCCTGGGCACATCCTTTTTCCATTTTCCCTGGGAAAGAAAACTCAGCAGTCCAGGTTCCTGATGTCAGTTTGTAGGGCTCCCTTGGGTCTATCAAGGCAGCACAAGTTTGAGGTGGGGACAACTTCGGTGTGGGGTCCATCCTTCGATATAAGGATTTTTTGCAGTCAGGGCCAGGGGCCCCTGGGCACATCCTTTTTCCATTTTCCCTGGGAAAGAAAACTCAGCAGTCCAGGTTCCTGATGTCAGTTTGTAGGGCTCCCTTGGGTCTATCAGGGCAGCACAAGTTTGAGGTGGGGACAACTTCGGTGTGGGGTCCATCCTTCGATATAAGGATTCTTTGCAGTCAGGGCCAGGGGCCCCTGGGCACATCCTTTTTCCATTTTCCCTGGGAAAGAAAACTCAGCAGTCCAGGTTCCTGATGTCAGTTTGTAGGGCTCCCTTGGGTCTATCAGGGCAGCACAAGTTTGAGGTGGGGACAACTTCGGTGTGGGGTCCATCCTTCGATATAAGGATTCTTTGCAGTCAGGGCCAGGGGCCCCCGGGCACATCCTTTTTCCATTTTCCCTGGGAAAGAAAACTCAGGAGTCCAGGTTCCTGATGTCAGTTTGTAGGGCTCCCTTGGGTCTATCAGGGCAGCACAAGTTTGAGGTGGGGACAACTTCGGTGTGGGGTCCATCCTTCGATATAAGGATTCTTTGCAGTCAGGGCCAGGGTCCCAGGGCCAGGGGCCCCTGGGCACATCCTTTTTCCATTTTCCCTGGGAAAGAAAACTCAGCAGTCCAGGTTCCTGATGTCAGTTTGTAGGGCTCCCTTGGGTCTATCAGGGCAGCACAAGTTTGAGGTGGGGACAACTTCGGTGTGGGGTCCATCCTTCGATATAAGGATTCTTTGCAGTGTGGCCCCAGCCCAGGGCCAGGGGCCCCTGGGCACATCCTTTTTCCATTTTCCCTGGGAAAGAAAACTCAGCAGTCCAGGTTCCTGATGTCAGTTTGTAGGGCTCCCTTGGGTCTATCAGGGCAGCACAAGTTTGAGGTGGGGACATCTTCAATGTGGGGTCCATCCTTCGATATAAGGATTCTTTGCAGTGAGGCCCCAGCCCATGTCCAGGGGCCCCTGGGCACATCCTTTTTCCATTTTCCCTGGGAAAGAAAACTCAGCAATCCAGGTTCCTGATGTCAGTTTGTAGGGCTCCCTTGGGTCTATCAGGGCAGCACAAGTTTGAGGTGGGGACAACTTCGGTTTGGGGTCCATCCTTCAATATAAGGATTCTTTGCAGTCAGGGCCAGGGGCCCCTGGGCACATCCTTTTTCCATTTTCCCTGGGAAAGAAAACTCAGCAGTCCAGGTTCCTGATGTCAGTTTGTAGGGCTCCCTTGGGTCTATCAGGGCAGCACAAGTTTGAGGTGGGGACAACTTCGGTGTGGGGTCCATCCTTCGATATAAGAGTTTTTGGCAGTCAGGGCCAGGGTTCCCTGGGCACATCCTTTTTCCATTTTCCCTGGGAAAGAAAACTCAGCAGTCCAGGTACCTGATGTCAGTTTGTAGGGCTCCCTTGGGTGTATCAGGGCAGCACAAGTTTGAGGTGGGGACAACTTCGGTGTGGGGTCCATCCTTCGATATAAGGATTTTTTGCAGTCAGGTCCAGGGTTCCCTGGGCACATCCTTTTTCCATTTTCCCTGGGAAAGAAAACTCAGCAGTCCAGGTTCCTGATGTCAGTTTGTAGGGCTCGCTTAGGTCTATCAGGGCAGCACAAGTTTGAGGTGGGGACAACTTCGGAGTGGGGTCCATCCTTCGATATAAGGATTCTTTGCAGTCAGGGCCAGGGGCCCCTGGGCACGTCCTTTTTCCATTTTCCCTGGGAAAGAAAACTCAGCAGTCCAGGTTCCTGATGTCAGTTTGTAGGGCTCCCTTGGGTGTATGAGGGCAGCACAAGTTTGAGGTGGGGACATCTTCGGTGTGGGGTCCATCCTTCGATATAAGGATTCTTTGCAGTGAGGCCCCAGCCCAGGGCCAGGGGCCCCTGGGCACATCCTTTTTCCATTTTCCCTGGGAAAGAAAACTCAGCAGTCCAGGTTCCTGATGTCAGTTTGTAGGGCTCCCTTGGGTCTATCAGGGCAGCACAAGTTTGAGGTGGGGACATCTTCGGTCTGGGATCCATCCTTCGATATAAGGATTTTTTGCAGTCAGGGCCAGGGGCCCCTGGGCACATCCTTTTTCCATTTTCCCTGGGAAAGAAAACTCAGCAGTCCAGGTTCCTGATGTCAGTTTGTAGGGCTCCCTTGGGTCTATCAGGGCAGCACAAGTTTGAGGTGGGGACAACTTCAGTGTGGGGTCCATCCTTCGATATAAGGATTCTTTGCAGTCAGGGCCAGGGTTCCCAGGGCCAGGGCCCCTGGGCACATCCTTTTTCCATTTTCCCTGGGAAAGAAAACTCAGCAGTCCAGGTTCCTGATGTCAGTTTGTAGGGCTCCCTTGGGTCTATCAGGGCAGCACAAGATTGAGGTGGGGACAACTTCGGTGTGGGGTCCATCCTTCGATATAAGGATTCTTTGCAGTGAGGCCCCAGCCCAGGGCCAGGGAACCCTGGGGACATCCTTTTTCCATTTTCCCTGGGAAAGAAAACTCAGCAGTCCAGGTTCCTGATGTCAGTTTGTAGGGCTCCCTTGGGTCTATCAGGGCAGCACAAGTTTGAGGTGGGGACAACTTCGGTGTGGGGTCCATCCTTCGATATAAGGATTCTTTGCAGTCAGGGCCAGGGGCCCCTGGGCACGTCCTTTTTCCATTTTCCCTGGGAAAGAAAACTCAGCAGTCCAGGTTCCTGATGTCAGTTTGTAGGGCTCCCTTGGGTCTATCAGGGCAGCACAAGTTTGAGGTGGGGACATCTTCGGTGTGGGGTCCATCCTTCGATATAAGGATTCTTTGCAGTGAGGCCCCAGCCCAGGGCCAGGGGCCCCTGGGCACATCCTTTTTCCATTTTCCCTGGGAAAGAAAAGTCAGCAGTCCAGGTTCCTGATGTCAGTCTGTAGGGCTCCCTTGGGTCTATCAGGGCAGCACAAGTTTGAGGTGGGGACATCTTCGGTGTGGGGTCCATCCTTCGATATAAGGATTTTTTGCAGTGAGGCCCCAGCCCAGGGCCAGGGGCCCCTGGGCACATCCTTTTTCCATTTTCCCTGGGAAAGAAAACTCAGCAGTCCAGGTTCCTGATGTCAGTTTGTAGGGCTCCCTTGGGTGTATGAGGGCAGCACAAGTTTGAGGTGGGGACATCTTCGGTGTGGGGTCCATCCTTCGATATAAGGATTTTTTGCAGTCAGGGCCAGGGGCCCACGGGCACATCCTTTTTCCATTTTCCCTGGGAAAGAAAACTCAGCAGTCCAGGTTCCTGATGTCAGTTTGTCGGGCTCCCTTGGGTCTATCAGGGCAGCACAAGTTTGAGGTGGGGACAACTTCGGTGTGGGGTCCATCCTTCGATAAAAGGATTCTTTGCAGTCAGGGCCAGGGTCCCAGGGCCAGGGGCCCCTGGGCACATCCTTTTTCCATTTTCCCTGGGAAAGAAAACTCAGCAGTCCAGGTTCCTGATGTCAGTTTGTAGGGCTCCCTTGGGTCTATCAGGGCAGCACAAGTTTGAGGTGGGGACAACTTCGGTGTGGGGTCCATCCTTCGATATAAGGATTCTTTGCAGTTTGGCGCCAGCCCAGGGCCAGGGGCCCCTGGGCACATCCTTTTTCCATTTTCCCTGGGAAAGAAAACTCAGCAGTCCAGGTTCCTGATGTCAGTTTGTAGGGCTCCCTTGGGTCTATCAAGGCAGCACAAGTTTGAGGTGGGGACAACTTCGGTGTGGGGTCCATCCTTCGATATAAGGATTTTTTGCAGTCAGGGCCAGGGGCCCCTGGGCACATCCTTTTTCCATTTTCCCTGGGAAAGAAAACTCAGCAGTCCAGGTTCCTGATGTCAGTTTGTAGGGCTCCCTTGGGTCTATCAGGGCAGCACAAGTTTGAGGTGGGGACAACTTCGGTGTGGGGTCCATCCTTCGATATAAGGATTCTTTGCAGTCAGGGCCAGGGGCCCCTGGGCACATCCTTTTTCCATTTTCCCTGGGAAAGAAAACTCAGCAGTCCAGGTTCCTGATGTCAGTTTGTAGGGCTCCCTTGGGTCTATCAGGGCAGCACAAGTTTGAGGTGGGGACAACTTCGGTGTGGGGTCCATCCTTCGATATAAGGATTCTTTGCAGTCAGGGCCAGGGGCCCCCGAGCACATCCTTTTTCCATTTTCCCTGGGAAAGAAAACTCAGGAGTCCAGGTTCCTGATGTCAGTTTGTAGGGCTCCCTTGGGTCTATCAGGGCAGCACAAGTTTGAGGTGGGGACAACTTCGGTGTGGGGTCCATCCTTCGATATAAGGATTCTTTGAAGTCAGGGCCAGGGTCCCAGGGCCAGGGGCCCCTGGGCACATCCTTTTTCCATTTTCCCTGGGAAAGAAAACTCAGCAGTCCAGGTTCCTGATGTCAGTTTGTAGGGCTCCCTTGGGTCTATCAAGGCAGCACAAGTTTGAGGTGGGGACAACTTCGGTGTGGGGTCCATCCTTCGATATAAGGATTTTTTGCAGTCAGGGCCAGGGGCCCCTGGGCACATCCTTTTTCCATTTTCCCTGGGAAAGAAAACTCAGCAGTCCAGGTTCCTGATGTCAGTTTGTAGGGCTCCCTTGGGTCTATCAGGGCAGCACAAGTTTGAGGTGGGGACAACTTCGGTGTGGGGTCCATCCTTCGATATAAGGATTCTTTGCAGTCAGGGCCAGGGGCCCCTGGGCACGTCCTTTTTCCATTTTCCCTGGGAAAGAAAACTCAGCAGTCCAGGTTCCTGATGTCAGTTTGTAGGGCTCCCTTGGGTCTATCAGGGCAGCACAAGTTTGAGGTGGGGACATCTTCGGTGTCGGGTCCATCCTTCGATATAAGGATTCTTTGCAGTGAGGCCCCAGCCCAGGGCCAGGGGCCCCTGGGCACATCCTTTTTCCATTTTCCCTGGGAAAGAAAACTCAGCAGTCCAGGTTCCTGATGTCAGTTTGTAGGGCTCCCTTGGGTCTATCAGGGCAGCACAAGTTTGAGGTGGGGACAACTTCGGTGTGGGGTCCATCCTTCGATATAAGGATTCTTTGCAGTGTGGCCCCAGCCCAGGGCCAGGGGCCCCTGGGCACATCCTTTTTCCATTTTCCCTGGGAAAGAAAACTCAGCAGTCCAGGTTCCTGATGTCAGTTTGTAGGGCTCCCTTGGGTCTATCAGGGCAGCACAAGTTTGAGGTGGGGACATCTTCAATGTGGGGTCCATCCTTCGATATAAGGATTCTTTGCAGTGAGGCCCCAGCCCATGTCCAGGGGCCCCTGGGCACATCCTTTTTCCATTTTCCCTGGGAAAGAAAACTCAGCAATCCAGGTTCCTGATGTCAGTTTGTAGGGCTCCCTTGGGTCTATCAGGGCAGCACAAGTTTGAGGTGGGGACAACTTCGGTTTGGGGTCCATCCTTCAATATAAGGATTCTTTGCAGTCAGGGCCAGGGGCCCCTGGGCACATCCTTTTTCCATTTTCCCTGGGAAAGAAAACTCAGCAGTCCAGGTTCCTGATGTCAGTTTGTAGGGCTCCCTTGGGTCTATCAGGGCAGCACAAGTTTGAGGTGGGGACAACTTCGGTGTGGGGTCCATCCTTCGATATAAGAGTTTTTGGCAGTCAGGGCCAGGGTTCCCTGGGCACATCCTTTTTCCATTTTCCCTGGGAAAGAAAACTCAGCAGTCCAGGTACCTGATGTCAGTTTGTAGGGCTCCCTTGGGTGTATCAGGGCAGCACAAGTTTGAGGTGGGGACAACTTCGGTGTGGGGTCCATCCTTCGATATAAGGATTTTTTGCAGTCAGGTCCAGGGTTCCCTGGGCACATCCTTTTTCCATTTTCCCTGGGAAAGAAAACTCAGCAGTCCAGGTTCCTGATGTCAGTTTGTAGGGCTCGCTTAGGTCTATCAGGGCAGCACAAGTTTGAGGTGGGGACAACTTCGGAGTGGGGTCCATCCTTCGATATAAGGATTCTTTGCAGTCAGGGCCAGGGGCCCCTGGGCACATCCTTTTTCCATTTTCCCTGGGAAAGAAAACTCAGCAGTCCAGGTTCCTGATGTCAGTTTGTAGGGCTCCCTTGGGTCTATCAGGGCAGCACAAGTTTGAGGTGGGGACAACTTCGGTGTGGGGTCCATCCTTCGATATAAGGATTCTTTGCAGTCAGGGCCAGGGGCCCCCGAGCACATCCTTTTTCCATTTTCCCTGGGAAAGAAAACTCAGGAGTCCAGGTTCCTGATGTCAGTTTGTAGGGCTCCCTTGGGTCTATCAGGGCAGCACAAGTTTGAGGTGGGGACAACTTCGGTGTGGGGTCCATCCTTCGATATAAGGATTCTTTGAAGTCAGGGCCAGGGTCCCAGGGCCAGGGGCCCCTGGGCACATCCTTTTTCCATTTTCCCTGGGAAAGAAAACTCAGCAGTCCAGGTTCCTGATGTCAGTTTGTAGGGCTCCCTTGGGTCTATCAAGGCAGCACAAGTTTGAGGTGGGGACAACTTCGGTGTGGGGTCCATCCTTCGATATAAGGATTTTTTGCAGTCAGGGCCAGGGGCCCCTGGGCACATCCTTTTTCCATTTTCCCTGGGAAAGAAAACTCAGCAGTCCAGGTTCCTGATGTCAGTTTGTAGGGCTCCCTTGGGTCTATCAGGGCAGCACAAGTTTGAGGTGGGGACAACTTCGGTGTGGGGTCCATCCTTCGATATAAGGATTCTTTGCAGTCAGGGCCAGGGGCCCCTGGGCACGTCCTTTTTCCATTTTCCCTGGGAAAGAAAACTCAGCAGTCCAGGTTCCTGATGTCAGTTTGTAGGGCTCCCTTGGGTCTATCAGGGCAGCACAAGTTTGAGGTGGGGACATCTTCGGTGTCGGGTCCATCCTTCGATATAAGGATTCTTTGCAGTGAGGCCCCAGCCCAGGGCCAGGGGCCCCTGGGCACATCCTTTTTCCATTTTCCCTGGGAAAGAAAACTCAGCAGTCCAGGTTCCTGATGTCAGTTTGTAGGGCTCCCTTGGGTCTATCAGGGCAGCACAAGTTTGAGGTGGGGACAACTTCGGTGTGGGGTCCATCCTTCGATATAAGGATTCTTTGCAGTGTGGCCCCAGCCCAGGGCCAGGGGCCCCTGGGCACATCCTTTTTCCATTTTCCCTGGGAAAGAAAACTCAGCAGTCCAGGTTCCTGATGTCAGTTTGTAGGGCTCCCTTGGGTCTATCAGGGCAGCACAAGTTTGAGGTGGGGACATCTTCAATGTGGGGTCCATCCTTCGATATAAGGATTCTTTGCAGTGAGGCCCCAGCCCATGTCCAGGGGCCCCTGGGCACATCCTTTTTCCATTTTCCCTGGGAAAGAAAACTCAGCAATCCAGGTTCCTGATGTCAGTTTGTAGGGCTCCCTTGGGTCTATCAGGGCAGCACAAGTTTGAGGTGGGGACAACTTCGGTTTGGGGTCCATCCTTCAATATAAGGATTCTTTGCAGTCAGGGCCAGGGGCCCCTGGGCACATCCTTTTTCCATTTTCCCTGGGAAAGAAAACTCAGCAGTCCAGGTTCCTGATGTCAGTTTGTAGGGCTCCCTTGGGTCTATCAGGGCAGCACAAGTTTGAGGTGGGGACAACTTCGGTGTGGGGTCCATCCTTCGATATAAGAGTTTTTGGCAGTCAGGGCCAGGGTTCCCTGGGCACATCCTTTTTCCATTTTCCCTGGGAAAGAAAACTCAGCAGTCCAGGTACCTGATGTCAGTTTGTAGGGCTCCCTTGGGTGTATCAGGGCAGCACAAGTTTGAGGTGGGGACAACTTCGGTGTGGGGTCCATCCTTCGATATAAGGATTTTTTGCAGTCAGGTCCAGGGTTCCCTGGGCACATCCTTTTTCCATTTTCCCTGGGAAAGAAAACTCAGCAGTCCAGGTTCCTGATGTCAGTTTGTAGGGCTCGCTTAGGTCTATCAGGGCAGCACAAGTTTGAGGTGGGGACAACTTCGGAGTGGGGTCCATCCTTCGATATAAGGATTCTTTGCAGTCAGGGCCAGGGGCCCCTGGGCACGTCCTTTTTCCATTTTCCCTGGGAAAGAAAACTCAGCAG
The DNA here is from genome assembly GCF_046129695.1 of Lonchura striata. Taxonomy (NCBI): domain Eukaryota; kingdom Metazoa; phylum Chordata; class Aves; order Passeriformes; family Estrildidae; genus Lonchura; species Lonchura striata. Next base: position 528,586 of record NW_027461085.1, read on the forward strand.
TCCAGGTTCCTGATGTCAGTTTGTAGGGCTCCCTTGGGTGTATGAGGGCAGCACAAGTTTGAGGTGGGGACATCTTCGGTGTGGGGTCCATCCTTCGATATAAGGATTCTTTGCAGTGAGGCCCCAGCCCAGGGCCAGGGGCCCCTGGGCACATCCTTTTTCCATTTTCCCTGGGAAAGAAAACTCAGCAGTCCAGGTTCCTGATGTCAGTTTGTAGGGCTCCCTTGGGTCTATCAGGGCAGCACAAGTTTGAGGTGGGGACATCTTCGGTCTGGGATCCATCCTTCGATATAAGGATTTTTTGCAGTCAGGGCCAGGGGCCCCTGGGCACATCCTTTTTCCATTTTCCCTGGGAAAGAAAACTCAGCAGTCCAGGTTCCTGATGTCAGTTTGTAGGGCTCCCTTGGGTCTATCAGGGCAGCACAAGTTTGAGGTGGGGACAACTTCAGTGTGGGGTCCATCCTTCGATATAAGGATTCTTTGCAGTCAGGGCCAGGGTTCCCAGGGCCAGGGCCCCTGGGCACATCCTTTTTCCATTTTCCCTGGGAAAGAAAACTCAGCAGTCCAGGTTCCTGATGTCAGTTTGTAGGGCTCCCTTGGGTCTATCAGGGCAGCACAAGATTGAGGTGGGGACAACTTCGGTGTGGGGTCCATCCTTCGATATAAGGATTCTTTGCAGTGAGGCCCCAGCCCAGGGCCAGGGAACCCTGGGGACATCCTTTTTCCATTTTCCCTGGGAAAGAAAACTCAGCAGTCCAGGTTCCTGATGTCAGTTTGTAGGGCTCCCTTGGGTCTATCAGGGCAGCACAAGTTTGAGGTGGGGACAACTTCGGTGTGGGGTCCATCCTTCGATATAAGGATTCTTTGCAGTGAGGCCCCAGCCCAGGGCCAGGGGCCCCTGGGCACATCCTTTTTCCATTTTCCCTGGGAAAGAAAACTCAGCAGTCCAGGTTCCTGATGTCAGTTTGTAGGGCTCCCTTGGGTCTATCAGGGCAGCACAAGTTTGAGGTGGGGACAACTTCGGTGTGGGGTCCATCCTTTGATATAAGAATTTTTGGCAGTCAGGTCCAGGGTTCCCTGGGCACATCCTTTTTCCATTTTCCCTGGGAAAGAAAACTCAGCAGTCCAGGTTCCTGATGTCAGTTTGTAGGGTTCCCTTGGGTCTATCAGGGCAGCACAAGTTTGAGGTGGGGACAACTTCGGTGTGGGGTCCATCCTTCGATATAAGGATTCTTTGCAGTGAGGCCCCAGCCCAGGGCCAGGGGCCCCTGGGCACATCCTTTTTCCATTTTCCCTGGGAAAGAAAAGTCAGCAGTCCAGGTTCCTGATGTCAGTCTGTAGGGCTCCCTTGGGTCTATCAGGGCAGCACAAGTTTGAGGTGGGGACAACTTCGGTTTGGGGTCCATCCTTCGATATAAGGATTCCTTGCAGTCAGGGCCAGGGGCCCCTGGGCACATCCTTTTTCCATTTTCCCTGGGAAAGAAAACTCAGCAGTCCAGGTTCCTGATGTCAGTTTGTAGGGCTCCCTTGGGTCTATCAGGGCAGCACAAGTTTGAGGTGGGGACATCTTCGGTGTGGGGTCCATCCTTCGATATAAGGATTCTTTGCAGTCAGGGCCAGGGGCCCCTGGGCACATCCTTTTTCCATTTTCCCTGGGAAAGAAAACTCAGCAGTCCAGGTTCCTGATGTCAGTTTGTAGGGCTCCCTTGGGTCTATCAGGGCAGCACAAGTTTGAGGTGGGGACAACTTCGGTGTGGGGTCCATCCTTCGATATACGGATTCTTTGCAGTCAGGGCCAGGGGCCCCTGGGCACATCCTTTTTCCATTTTCCCTGGGAAAGAAAACTCAGCAGTCCAGGTTCCTGATGTCAGTTTGTAGGGCTCCCTTGGGTCTATCAGGGCAGCACAAGTTTGAGGTGGGGACAACTTCGGTGTGGGGTCCATCCTTCGATATAAGAATTTTTGGCAGTCAGGGCCAGGTTTCCCTGGGCACATCCTTTTTCCATTTTCCCTGGGAAAGAAAAGTCAGCAGTCCAGGTTCCTGATGTCAGTTTGTAGGGCTCCCTTAGGTCTATCAGGGCAGCACAAGTTTGAGGTGGGGACAACTTCGGTGTGGGGTCCATCCTTCGATATAAGGATTCTTTGCAGTCAGGGCCAGGGGCCCCTGGGCACGTCCTTTTTCCATTTTCCCTGGGAAAGAAAACTCAGCAGTCCAGGTTCCTGATGTCAGTTTGTAGGGCTCCCTTGGGTGTATGAGGGCAGCACAAGTTTGAGGTGGGGACATCTTCGGTGTGGGGTCCATCCTTCGATATAAGGATTCTTTGCAGTGAGGCCCCAGCCCAGGGCCAGGGGCCCCTGGGCACATCCTTTTTCCATTTTCCCTGGGAAAGAAAAGTCAGCAGTCCAGGTTCCTGATGTCAGTCTGTAGGGCTCACTTGGGTCTATCAGGGCAGCACAAGTTTGAGGTGGGGACAACTTCGGTGTGGGGTCCATCCTTCGATATAAGGATTCTTTGCAGTGAGGCCCCAGCCCAGGGCCAGGGGCCCCTGGGCACATCCTTTTTCCATTTTCCCTGGGAAAGAAAACTCAGCAGTCCAGGTTCCTGATGTCAGTTTGTAGGGCTCCCTTGGGTCTATCAGGGCAGCACAAGTTTGAGGTGGGGACATCTTCGGTGTGGGGTCCATCCTTCGATATAAGGATTTTTTGCAGTCAGGGCCAGGGGCCCCTGGGCACATCCTTTTTCCATTTTCCCTGGGAAAGAAAACTCAGCAGTCCAGGTTCCTGATGTCAGTTTGTAGGGCTCCCTTGGGTCTATCAGGGCAGCACAAGTTTGAGGTGGGGACAACTTCAGTGTGGGGTCCATCCTTCGATATAAGGATTCTTTGCAGTCAGGGCCAGGGTCCCAGGGCCAGGGGCCCCTGGGCACATCCTTTTTCCATTTTCCCTGGGAAAGAAAACTCAGCAGTCCAGGTTCCTGATGTCAGTTTGTAGGGCTCCCTTGGGTCTATCAGGGCAGCACAAGTTTGAGGTGGGGACAACTTCGGTGTGGGGTCCATCCTTCGATATAAGGATTCTTTGCAGTGAGGCCCCAGCCCAGGGCCAGGGAACCCTGGGGACATCCTTTTTCCATTTTCCCTGGGAAAGAAAAGTCAGCAGTCCAGGTTCCTGATGTCAGTTTGTAGGGCTCCCTTGGGTCTATCAGGGCAGCACAAGTTTGAGGTGGGGACAACTTCGGTGTGGGGTCCATCCTTCGATATAAGGATTCTTTGCAGTGTGGCCCCAGCCCATGTCCAGGGGCCCCTGGGCACATCCTTTTTCCATTTCCCTGGGAAAGAAAACTCAGCAGTCCAGGTTCCTGATGTCAGTTTGTAGGGCTCCCTTGGGTCTATCAAGGCAGCACAAGTTTGAGGTGGGGACATCTTCAATGTGGGGTCCATCCTTCGATATAAGGATTCTTTGCAGTGAGGCCCCAGCCCATGTCCAGGGGCCCCTGGGCACATCCTTTTTCCATTTTCCCTGGGAAAGAAAACTCAGCAGTCCAGGTTCCTGATGTCAGTTTGTAGGGCTCCCTTGGGTCTATCAGGGCAGCACAAGTTTGAGGTGGGGACAACTTCGGTTTGGGGTCCATCCTTCAATATAAGGATTCTTTGCAGTCAGGGCCAGGGGCCCCTGGGCACATCCTTTTTCCATTTTCCCTGGGAAAGAAAACTCAGCAGTCCAGGTTCCTGATGTCAGTTTGTAGGGCTCCCTTGGGTCTATCAGGGCAGCACAAGTTTGAGGTGGGGACAACTTCGGTGTGGGGTCCATCCTTCGATATAAGAATTTTTGGCAGTCAGGGCCAGGGTTCCCTGGGCACATCCTTTTTCCATTTTCCCTGGGAAAGAAAACTCAGCAGTCCAGGTTCCTGATGTCAGTTTGTAGGGCTCCCTTGGGTGTATCAGGGCAGCACAAGTTTGAGGTGGGGACAACTTCGGTGTGGGGTCCATCCTTCGATATATGGATTCTTTGCAGTCAGGGCCAGGGGCCCCTGGGCACATCCTTTTTCCATTTTCCCTGGGAAAGAAAACTCAGCAGTCCAGGTTCCTGATGTCAGTTTGTAGGGCTCCCTTGGGTCTATCAGGGCAGCACAAGTTTGAGGTGGGGACAACTTCGGTGTGGGGTCCATCCTTCGATATAAGGATTCTTTGCAGTCAGGGCCAGGGGCCCCTGGGCACATCCTTTTTCCATTTTCCCTGGGAAAGAAAACTCAGCAGTCCAGGTTCCTGATGTCAGTTTGTAGGGCTCCCTTGGGTCTATCAGGGCAGCACAAGTTTGAGGTGGGGACATCTTCGGTGTGGGGTCCATCCTTCGATATAAGGATTCTTTGCAGTGAGGCCCCAGCCCAGGGCCAGGGGCCCCTGGGCACATCCTTTTTCCATTTTCCCTGGGAAAGAAAAGTCAGCAGTCCAGGTTCCTGATGTCAGTCTGTAGGGCTCCCTTGGGTCTATCAGGGCAGCACAAGTTTGAGGTGGGGACAACTTCGGTGTGGGGTCCATCCTTCGATATAAGGATTCTTTGCAGTGAGTCCCCAGCCCAGGGCCAGGGGCCCCTGGGCACATCCTTTTTCCATTTTCCCTGGGAAAGAAAACTCAGCAGTCCAGGTTCCTGATGTCAGTTTGTAGGGCTCCCTTGGGTCTATCAGGGCAGCACAAGTTTGAGGTGGGGACATCTTCGGTCTGGGGTCCATCCTTCGATATAAGGATTTTTTGCAGTCAGGGCCAGGGGCCCCTGGGCACATCCTTTTTCCATTTTCCCTGGGAAAGAAAACTCAGCAGTCCAGGTTCCTGATGTCAGTTTGTAGGGCTCCCTTGGGTCTATCAGGGCAGCACAAGTTTGAGGTGGGGACGACTTCGGTGTGGGGTCCATCCTTCGATATAAGGATTCTTTGCAGTCAGGGCCAGGGTCCCAGGGCCAGGGGCCCCTGGGCACATCCTTTTTCCATTTTCCCTGGGAAAGAAAACTCAGCAGTCCAGGTTCCTGATGTCAGTTTGTAGGGCTCCCTTGGGTCTATCAGGGCAGCACAAGTTTGAGGTGGGGACAACTTCGGTGTGGGGTCCATCCTTCGATATAAGGATTCTTTGCAGTGAGGCCCCAGCCCAGGGCCAGGGGCCCCTGGGCACATCCTTTTTCCATTTTCCCTGGGAAAGAAAACTCAGCAGTCCAGGTTCCTGATGTCAGTTTGTAGGGCTCCCTTGGGTCTATCAGGGCAGCACAAGTTTGAGGTGGGGACAACTTCGGTGTGGGGTCCATCCTTCGATATAAGGATTCTTTGCAGTGTGGCCCCAGCCCACGTCCAGGGGCCCCTGGGCACATCCTTTTTCCATTTTCCCTGGGAAAGAAAACTCAGCAGTCCAGGTTCCTGATGTCAGTTTGTAGGGCTCCCTTGGGTCTATCAGGGCAGCACAAGTTTGAGGTGGGGACAACTTCGGTGTGGGGTCCATCCTTCGATATAAGGATTCTTTGCAGTCAGGGCCAGGGTCCCAGGGCCAGGGGCCCCTGGGCACATCCTTTTTCCATTTTCCCTGGGAAAGAAAACTCAGCAGTCCAGGTTCCTGATGTCAGTTTGTAGGGCTCCCTTGGGTCTATCAGGGCAGCACAAGTTTGAGGTGGGGACAACTTCGGTGTGGGGTCCATCCTTCGATATAAGGATTCTTTGCAGTGAGGCCCCAGCCCAGGGCCGGGGAACCCTGGGCACATCCTTTTTCCATTTTCCCTGGGAAAGAAAACTCAGCAGTCCAGGTTCCTGATGTCAGTTTGTAGGGCTCCCTTGGGTGTATGAGGGCAGCACAAGTTTGGGGTGGGGACATCTTTGGTGTGGGGTCCATCCTTCGATATAAGGATTTTTTGCAGTCAGGGCCAGGGGCCCCTGGGCACATCCTTTTTCCATTTTCCCTGGGAAAGAAAAGTCAGCAGTCCAGGTTCCTGATGTCAGTTTGTAGGGCTCCCTTGGGTCTATCAGGGCAGCACAAGTTTGAGGTGGGGACAACTTCGGTTTGGGGTCCATCCTTCGATATAAGGATTCCTTGCAGTCAGGGCCAGGGGCCCCTGGGCACATCCTTTTTCCATTTTCCCTGGGAAAGAAAACTCAGCAGTCCAGGTTCCTGATGTCAGTTTGTAGGGCTCCCTTGGGTCTATCAGGGCAGCACAAGTTTGAGGTGGGGACATCTTCGGTGTGGGCTCCATCCTTCGATATAAGGATTCTTTGCAGTCAGGGCCAGGGGCCCCTGGGCACATCCTTTTTCCATTTTCCCTGGGAAAGAAAACTCAGCAGTCCAGGTTCCTGATGTCAGTTTGTAGGGCTCCCTTTGGTCTATCAGGGCAGCACAAGTTTGAGGTGGGGACAACTTCGGTGTGGGGTCCATCCTTCGATATACGGATTCTTTGCAGTCAGGGCCAGGGGCCCCTGGGCACATCCTTTTTCCATTTTCCCTGGGAAAGAAAACTCAGCAGTCCAGGTTCCTGATGTCAGTTTGTAGGGCTCCCTTGGGTCTATCAGGGCAGCACAAGTTTGAGGTGGGGACAACTTCGGTGTGGGGTCCATCCTTCGATATAAGAATTTTTGGCAGTCAGGGCCAGGTTTCCCTGGGCACATCCTTTTTCCATTTTCCCTGGGAAAGAAAAGTCAGCAGTCCAGGTTCCTGATGTCAGTTTGTAGGGCTCCCTTAGGTCTATCAGGGCAGCACAAGTTTGAGGTGGGGACAACTTCGGTGTGGGGTCCATCCTTCGATATAAGGATTCTTTGCAGTCAGGGCCAGGGGCCCCTGGGCACGTCCTTTTTCCATTTTCCCTGGGAAAGAAAACTCAGCAGTCCAGGTTCCTGATGTCAGTCTGTAGGGCTCACTTGGGTCTATCAGGGCAGCACAAGTTTGAGGTGGGGACAACTTCGGTGTGGGGTCCATCCTTCGATATAAGGATTCTTTGCAGTGAGGCCCCAGCCCAGGGCCAGGGGCCCCTGGGCACATCCTTTTTCCATTTTCCCTGGGAAAGAAAACTCAGCAGTCCAGGTTCCTGATGTCAGTTTGTAGGGCTCCCTTGGGTCTATCAGGGCAGCACAAGTTTGAGGTGGGGACATCTTCGGTGTGGGGTCCATCCTTCGATATAAGGATTTTTTGCAGTCAGGGCCAGGGGCCCCTGGGCACATCCTTTTTCCATTTTCCCTGGGAAAGAAAACTCAGCAGTCCAGGTTCCTGATGTCAGTTTGTAGGGCTCCCTTGGGTCTATCAGGGCAGCACAAGTTTGAGGTGGGGACAACTTCAGTGTGGGGTCCATCCTTCGATATAAGGATTCTTTGCAGTCAGGGCCAGGGTCCCAGGGCCAGGGGCCCCTGGGCACATCCTTTTTCCATTTTCCCTGGGAAAGAAAACTCAGCAGTCCAGGTTCCTGATGTCAGTTTGTAGGGCTCCCTTGGGTCTATCAGGGCAGCACAAGTTTGAGGTGGGGACAACTTCGGTGTGGGGTCCATCCTTCGATATAAGGATTCTTTGCAGTGAGGCCCCAGCCCAGGGCCAGGGAACCCTGGGGACATCCTTTTTCCATTTTCCCTGGGAAAGAAAAGTCAGCAGTCCAGGTTCCTGATGTCAGTTTGTAGGGCTCCCTTGGGTCTATCAGGGCAGCACAAGTTTGAGGTGGGGACAACTTCGGTGTGGGGTCCATCCTTCGATATAAGGATTCTTTGCAGTGAGGCCCCAGCCCAGGGCCAGGGGCCCCTGGGCACATCCTTTTTCCATTTTCCCTGGGAAAGAAAACTCAGCAGTCCAGGTTCCTGATGTCAGTTTGTAGGGCTCCCTTGGGTCTATCAGGGCAGCACAAGTTTGAGGTGGGGACATCTTCAATGTGGGGTCCATCCTTCGATATAAGGATTCTTTGCAGTGAGGCCCCAGCCCATGTCCAGGGGCCCCTGGGCACATCCTTTTTCCATTTTCCCTGGGAAAGAAAACTCAGCAATCCAGGTTCCTGATGTCAGTTTGTAGGGCTCCCTTGGGTCTATCAGGGCAGCACAAGTTTGAGGTGGGGACAACTTCGGTTTGGGGTCCATCCTTCAATATAAGGATTCTTTGCAGTCAGGGCCAGGGGCCCCTGGGCACATCCTTTTTCCATTTTCCCTGGGAAAGAAAACTCAGCAGTCCAGGTTCCTGATGTCAGTTTGTAGGGCTCCCTTGGGTCTATCAGGGCAGCACAAGTTTGAGGTGGGGACAACTTCGGTGTGGGGTCCATCCTTCGATATAAGAGTTTTTGGCAGTCAGGGCCAGGGTTCCCTGGGCACATCCTTTTTCCATTTTCCCTGGGAAAGAAAACTCAGCAGTCCAGGTTCCTGATGTCAGTTTGTAGGGCTCCCTTGGGTCTATCAGGGCAGCACAAGTTTGAGGTGGGGACAACTTCAGTGTGGGGTCCATCCTTCGATATAAGGATTCTTTGCAGTCAGGTCCAGGGTTCCCAGGGCCAGGGCCCCTGGGCACATCCTTTTTCCATTTTCCCTGGGAAAGAAAACTCAGCAGTCCAGGTTCCTGATGTCAGTTTGTAGGGCTCCCTTGGGTCTATCAGGGCAGCACAAGATTGAGGTGGGGACAACTTCGGTGTGGGGTCCATCCTTCGATATAAGGATTCTTTGCAGTGAGGCCCCAGCCCAGGGCCAGGGAACCCTGGGGACATCCTTTTTCCATTTTCCCTGGGAAAGAAAACTCAGCAGTCCAGGTTCCTGATGTCAGTTTGTAGGGCTCCCTTGGGTCTATCAGGGCAGCACAAGTTTGAGGTGGGGACAACTTCGGTGTGGGGTCCATCCTTCGATATAAGGATTCTTTGCAGTCAGGGCCAGGGGCCCCTGGGCACGTCCTTTTTCCATTTTCCCTGGGAAAGAAAACTCAGCAGTCCAGGTTCCTGATGTCAGTTTGTAGGGCTCCCTTGGGTCTATCAGGGCAGCACAAGTTTGAGGTGGGGACATCTTCGGTGTGGGGTCCATCCTTCGATATAAGGATTCTTTGCAGTGAGGCCCCAGCCCAGGGCCAGGGGCCCCTGGGCACATCCTTTTTCCATTTTCCCTGGGAAAGAAAAGTCAGCAGTCCAGGTTCCTGATGTCAGTCTGTAGGGCTCCCTTGGGTCTATCAGGGCAGCACAAGTTTGAGGTGGGGACATCTTCGGTGTGGGGTCCATCCTTCGATATAAGGATTTTTTGCAGTGAGGCCCCAGCCCAGGGCCAGGGGCCCCTGGGCACATCCTTTTTCCATTTTCCCTGGGAAAGAAAACTCAGCAGTCCAGGTTCCTGATGTCAGTTTGTAGGGCTCCCTTGGGTGTATGAGGGCAGCACAAGTTTGAGGTGGGGACATCTTCGGTGTGGGGTCCATCCTTCGATATAAGGATTTTTTGCAGTCAGGGCCAGGGGCCCACGGGCACATCCTTTTTCCATTTTCCCTGGGAAAGAAAACTCAGCAGTCCAGGTTCCTGATGTCAGTTTGTCGGGCTCCCTTGGGTCTATCAGGGCAGCACAAGTTTGAGGTGGGGACAACTTCGGTGTGGGGTCCATCCTTCGATAAAAGGATTCTTTGCAGTCAGGGCCAGGGTCCCAGGGCCAGGGGCCCCTGGGCACATCCTTTTTCCATTTTCCCTGGGAAAGAAAACTCAGCAGTCCAGGTTCCTGATGTCAGTTTGTAGGGCTCCCTTGGGTCTATCAGGGCAGCACAAGTTTGAGGTGGGGACAACTTCGGTGTGGGGTCCATCCTTCGATATAAGGATTCTTTGCAGTTTGGCGCCAGCCCAGGGCCAGGGGCCCCTGGGCACATCCTTTTTCCATTTTCCCTGGGAAAGAAAACTCAGCAGTCCAGGTTCCTGATGTCAGTTTGTAGGGCTCCCTTGGGTCTATCAAGGCAGCACAAGTTTGAGGTGGGGACAACTTCGGTGTGGGGTCCATCCTTCGATATAAGGATTTTTTGCAGTCAGGGCCAGGGGCCCCTGGGCACATCCTTTTTCCATTTTCCCTGGGAAAGAAAACTCAGCAGTCCAGGTTCCTGATGTCAGTTTGTAGGGCTCCCTTGGGTCTATCAGGGCAGCACAAGTTTGAGGTGGGGACAACTTCGGTGTGGGGTCCATCCTTCGATATAAGGATTCTTTGCAGTCAGGGCCAGGGGCCCCTGGGCACATCCTTTTTCCATTTTCCCTGGGAAAGAAAACTCAGCAGTCCAGGTTCCTGATGTCAGTTTGTAGGGCTCCCTTGGGTCTATCAGGGCAGCACAAGTTTGAGGTGGGGACAACTTCGGTGTGGGGTCCATCCTTCGATATAAGGATTCTTTGCAGTCAGGGCCAGGGGCCCCCGAGCACATCCTTTTTCCATTTTCCCTGGGAAAGAAAACTCAGGAGTCCAGGTTCCTGATGTCAGTTTGTAGGGCTCCCTTGGGTCTATCAGGGCAGCACAAGTTTGAGGTGGGGACAACTTCGGTGTGGGGTCCATCCTTCGATATAAGGATTCTTTGAAGTCAGGGCCAGGGTCCCAGGGCCAGGGGCCCCTGGGCACATCCTTTTTCCATTTTCCCTGGGAAAGAAAACTCAGCAGTCCAGGTTCCTGATGTCAGTTTGTAGGGCTCCCTTGGGTCTATCAAGGCAGCACAAGTTTGAGGTGGGGACAACTTCGGTGTGGGGTCCATCCTTCGATATAAGGATTTTTTGCAGTCAGGGCCAGGGGCCCCTGGGCACATCCTTTTTCCATTTTCCCTGGGAAAGAAAACTCAGCAGTCCAGGTTCCTGATGTCAGTTTGTAGGGCTCCCTTGGGTCTATCAGGGCAGCACAAGTTTGAGGTGGGGACAACTTCGGTGTGGGGTCCATCCTTCGATATAAGGATTCTTTGCAGTCAGGGCCAGGGGCCCCTGGGCACGTCCTTTTTCCATTTTCCCTGGGAAAGAAAACTCAGCAGTCCAGGTTCCTGATGTCAGTTTGTAGGGCTCCCTTGGGTCTATCAGGGCAGCACAAGTTTGAGGTGGGGACATCTTCGGTGTCGGGTCCATCCTTCGATATAAGGATTCTTTGCAGTGAGGCCCCAGCCCAGGGCCAGGGGCCCCTGGGCACATCCTTTTTCCATTTTCCCTGGGAAAGAAAACTCAGCAGTCCAGGTTCCTGATGTCAGTTTGTAGGGCTCCCTTGGGTCTATCAGGGCAGCACAAGTTTGAGGTGGGGACAACTTCGGTGTGGGGTCCATCCTTCGATATAAGGATTCTTTGCAGTGTGGCCCCAGCCCAGGGCCAGGGGCCCCTGGGCACATCCTTTTTCCATTTTCCCTGGGAAAGAAAACTCAGCAGTCCAGGTTCCTGATGTCAGTTTGTAGGGCTCCCTTGGGTCTATCAGGGCAGCACAAGTTTGAGGTGGGGACATCTTCAATGTGGGGTCCATCCTTCGATATAAGGATTCTTTGCAGTGAGGCCCCAGCCCATGTCCAGGGGCCCCTGGGCACATCCTTTTTCCATTTTCCCTGGGAAAGAAAACTCAGCAATCCAGGTTCCTGATGTCAGTTTGTAGGGCTCCCTTGGGTCTATCAGGGCAGCACAAGTTTGAGGTGGGGACAACTTCGGTTTGGGGTCCATCCTTCAATATAAGGATTCTTTGCAGTCAGGGCCAGGGGCCCCTGGGCACATCCTTTTTCCATTTTCCCTGGGAAAGAAAACTCAGCAGTCCAGGTTCCTGATGTCAGTTTGTAGGGCTCCCTTGGGTCTATCAGGGCAGCACAAGTTTGAGGTGGGGACAACTTCGGTGTGGGGTCCATCCTTCGATATAAGAGTTTTTGGCAGTCAGGGCCAGGGTTCCCTGGGCACATCCTTTTTCCATTTTCCCTGGGAAAGAAAACTCAGCAGTCCAGGTACCTGATGTCAGTTTGTAGGGCTCCCTTGGGTGTATCAGGGCAGCACAAGTTTGAGGTGGGGACAACTTCGGTGTGGGGTCCATCCTTCGATATAAGGATTTTTTGCAGTCAGGTCCAGGGTTCCCTGGGCACATCCTTTTTCCATTTTCCCTGGGAAAGAAAACTCAGCAGTCCAGGTTCCTGATGTCAGTTTGTAGGGCCCCCTTAGGTCTATCAGGGCAGCACAAGTTTGAGGTGGGGACAACTTCGGAGTGGGGTCCATCCTTCGATATAAGGATTCTTTGCAGTCAGGGCCAGGGGCCCCTGGGCACGTCCTTTTTCCATTTTCCCTGGGAAAGAAAACTCAGCAGTCCAGGTTCCTGATGTCAGTTTGTAGGGCTCCCTTGGGTGTATGAGGGCAGCACAAGTTTGAGGTGGGGACATCTTCGGTGTGGGGTCCATCCTTCGATATAAGGATTCTTTGCAGTGAGGCCCCAGCCCAGGGCCAGGGGCCCCTGGGCACATCCTTTTTCCATTTTCCCTGGGAAAGAAAACTCAGCAGTCCAGGTTCCTGATGTCAGTTTGTAGGGCTCCCTTGGGTCTATCAGGGCAGCACAAGTTTGAGGTGGGGACATCTTCGGTCTGGGATCCATCCTTCGATATAAGGATTTTTTGCAGTCAGGGCCAGGGGCCCCTGGGCACATCCTTTTTCCATTTTCCCTGGGAAAGAAAACTCAGCAGTCCAGGTTCCTGATGTCAGTTTGTAGGGCTCCCTTGGGTCTATCAGGGCAGCACAAGATTGAGGTGGGGACAACTTCGGTGTGGGGTCCATCCTTCGATATAAGGATTCTTTGCAGTGAGGCCCCAGCCCAGGGCCAGGGAACCCTGGGGACATCCTTTTTCCATTTTCCCTGGGAAAGAAAACTCAGCAGTCCAGGTTCCTGATGTCAGTTTGTAGGGCTCCCTTGGGTCTATCAGGGCAGCACAAGTTTGAGGTGGGGACAACTTCGGTGTGGGGTCCATCCTTCGATATAAGGATTCTTTGCAGTGAGGCCCCAGCCCAGGGCCAGGGGCCCCTGGGCACATCCTTTTTCCATTTTCCCTGGGAAAGAAAACTCAGCAGTCCAGGTTCCTGATGTCAGTTTGTAGGGCTCCCTTGGGTCTATCAGGGCAGCACAAGTTTGAGGTGGGGACAACTTCGGTGTGGGGTCCATCCTTTGATATAAGAATTTTTGGCAGTCAGGTCCAGGGTTCCCTGGGCACATCCTTTTTCCATTTTCCCTGGGAAAGAAAACTCAGCAGTCCAGGTTCCTGATGTCAGTTTGTAGGGTTCCCTTGGGTCTATCAGGGCAGCACAAGTTTGAGGTGGGGACAACTTCGGTGTGGGGTCCATCCTTCGATATAAGGATTCTTTGCAGTGAGGCCCCAGCCCAGGGCCAGGGGCCCCTGGGCACATCCTTTTTCCATTTTCCCTGGGAAAGAAAAGTCAGCAGTCCAGGTTCCTGATGTCAGTCTGTAGGGCTCCCTTGGGTCTATCAGGGCAGCACAAGTTTGAGGTGGGGACAACTTCGGTTTGGGGTCCATCCTTCGATATAAGGATTCCTTGCAGTCAGGGCCAGGGGCCCCTGGGCACATCCTTTTTCCATTTTCCCTGGGAAAGAAAACTCAGCAGTCCAGGTTCCTGATGTCAGTTTGTAGGGCTCCCTTGGGTCTATCAGGGCAGCACAAGTTTGAGGTGGGGACATCTTCGGTGTGGGGTCCATCCTTCGATATAAGGATTCTTTGCAGTCAGGGCCAGGGGCCCCTGGGCACATCCTTTTTCCATTTTCCCTGGGAAAGAAAACTCAGCAGTCCAGGTTCCTGATGTCAGTTTGTAGGGCTCCCTTGGGTCTATCAGGGCAGCACAAGTTTGAGGTGGGGACAACTTCGGTGTGGGGTCCATCCTTCGATATACGGATTCTTTGCAGTCAGGGCCAGGGGCCCCTGGGCACATCCTTTTTCCATTTTCCCTGGGAAAGAAAACTCAGCAGTCCAGGTTCCTGATGTCAGTTTGTAGGGCTCCCTTGGGTCTATCAGGGCAGCACAAGTTTGAGGTGGGGACAACTTCGGTGTGGGGTCCATCCTTCGATATAAGAATTTTTGGCAGTCAGGGCCAGGTTTCCCTGGGCACATCCTTTTTCCATTTTCCCTGGGAAAGAAAAGTCAGCAGTCCAGGTTCCTGATGTCAGTTTGTAGGGCTCCCTTAGGTCTATCAGGGCAGCACAAGTTTGAGGTGGGGACAACTTCGGTGTGGGGTCCATCCTTCGATATAAGGATTCTTTGCAGTCAGGGCCAGGGGCCCCTGGGCACGTCCTTTTTCCATTTTCCCTGGGAAAGAAAACTCAGCAGTCCAGGTTCCTGATGTCAGTTTGTAGGGCTCCCTTGGGTGTATGAGGGCAGCACAAGTTTGAGGTGGGGACATCTTCGGTGTGGGGTCCATCCTTCGATATAAGGATTCTTTGCAGTGAGGCCCCAGCCCAGGGCCAGGGGCCCCTGGGCACATCCTTTTTCCATTTTCCCTGGGAAAGAAAAGTCAGCAGTCCAGGTTCCTGATGTCAGTCTGTAGGGCTCACTTGGGTCTATCAGGGCAGCACAAGTTTGAGGTGGGGACAACTTCGGTGTGGGGTCCATCCTTCGATATAAGGATTCTTTGCAGTGAGGCCCCAGCCCAGGGCCAGGGGCCCCTGGGCACATCCTTTTTCCATTTTCCCTGGGAAAGAAAACTCAGCAGTCCAGGTTCCTGATGTCAGTTTGTAGGGCTCCCTTGGGTCTATCAGGGCAGCACAAGTTTGAGGTGGGGACATCTTCGGTGTGGGGTCCATCCTTCGATATAAGGATTCTTTGCAGTCAGGGCCAGGGGCCCCTGGGCACATCCTTTTTCCATTTTCCCTGGGAAAGAAAACTCAGCAGTCCAGGTTCCTGATGTCAGTTTGTAGGGCTCCCTTGGGTCTATCAGGGCAGCACAAGTTTGAGGTGGGGACAACTTCAGTGTGGGGTCCATCCTTCGATATAAGGATTCTTTGCAGTCAGGGCCAGGGTCCCAGGGCCAGGGGCCCCTGGGCACATCCTTTTTCCATTTTCCCTGGGAAAGAAAACTCAGCAGTCCAGGTTCCTGATGTCAGTTTGTAGGGCTCCCTTGGGTCTATCAGGGCAGCACAAGTTTGAGGTGGGGACAACTTCGGTGTGGGGTCCATCCTTCGATATAAGGATTCTTTGCAGTGAGGCCCCAGCCCAGGGCCAGGGAACCCTGGGGACATCCTTTTTCCATTTTCCCTGGGAAAGAAAAGTCAGCAGTCCAGGTTCCTGATGTCAGTTTGTAGGGCTCCCTTGGGTCTATCAGGGCAGCACAAGTTTGAGGTGGGGACAACTTCGGTGTGGGGTCCATCCTTCGATATAAGGATTCTTTGCAGTGTGGCCCCAGCCCATGTCCAGGGGCCCCTGGGCACATCCTTTTTCCATTTCCCTGGGAAAGAAAACTCAGCAGTCCAGGTTCCTGATGTCAGTTTGTAGGGCTCCCTTGGGTCTATCAAGGCAGCACAAGTTTGAGGTGGGGACATCTTCAATGTGGGGTCCATCCTTCGATATAAGGATTCTTTGCAGTGAGGCCCCAGCCCATGTCCAGGGGCCCCTGGGCACATCCTTTTTCCATTTTCCCTGGGAAAGAAAACTCAGCAGTCCAGGTTCCTGATGTCAGTTTGTAGGGCTCCCTTGGGTCTATCAGGGCAGCACAAGTTTGAGGTGGGGACAACTTCGGTTTGGGGTCCATCCTTCAATATAAGGATTCTTTGCAGTCAGGGCCAGGGGCCCCTGGGCACATCCTTTTTCCATTTTCCCTGGGAAAGAAAACTCAGCAGTCCAGGTTCCTGATGTCAGTTTGTAGGGCTCCCTTGGGTCTATCAGGGCAGCACAAGTTTGAGGTGGGGACAACTTCGGTGTGGGGTCCATCCTTCGATATAAGAATTTTTGGCAGTCAGGGCCAGGGTTCCCTGGGCACATCCTTTTTCCATTTTCCCTGGGAAAGAAAACTCAGCAGTCCAGGTACCTGATGTCAGTTTGTAGGGCTCCCTTGGGTGTATCAGGGCAGCACAAGTTTGAGGTGGGGACGACTTCGGTGTGGGGTCCATCCTTCGATATAAGGATTCTTTGCAGTCAGGGCCAGGGTCCCAGGGCCAGGGGCCCCTGGGCACATCCTTTTTCCATTTTCCCTGGGAAAGAAAACTCAGCAGTCCAGGTTCCTGATGTCAGTTTGTAGGGCTCCCTTGGGTCTATCAGGGCAGCACAAGTTTGAGGTGGGGACAACTTCGGTGTGGGGTCCATCCTTCGATATAAGGATTCTTTGCAGTGAGGCCCCAGCCCAGGGCCAGGGGCCCCTGGGCACATCCTTTTTCCATTTTCCCTGGGAAAGAAAACTCAGCAGTCCAGGTTCCTGATGTCAGTTTGTAGGGCTCCCTTGGGTCTATCAGGGCAGCACAAGTTTGAGGTGGGGACAACTTCGGTGTGGGGTCCATCCTTCGATATAAGGATTCTTTGCAGTGTGGCCCCAGCCCACGTCCAGGGGCCCCTGGGCACATCCTTTTTCCATTTTCCCTGGGAAAGAAAACTCAGCAGTCCAGGTTCCTGATGTCAGTTTGTAGGGCTCCCTTGGGTCTATCAGGGCAGCACAAGTTTGAGGTGGGGACAACTTCGGTGTGGGGTCCATCCTTCGATATAAGGATTCTTTGCAGTCAGGGCCAGGGTCCCAGGGCCAGGGGCCTCTGGGCACATCCTTTTTCCATTTTCCCTGGGAAAGAAAACTCAGCAGTCCAGGTTCCTGATGTCAGTTTGTAGGGCTCCCTTGGGTCTATCAGGGCAGCACAAGTTTGAGGTGGGGACAACTTCGGTGTGGGGTCCATCCTTCGATATAAGGATTCTTTGCAGTGAGGCCCCAGCCCAGGGCCGGGGAACCCTGGGCACATCCTTTTTCCATTTTCCCTGGGAAAGAAAACTCAGCAGTCCAGGTTCCTGATGTCAGTTTGTAGGGCTCCCTTGGGTGTATGAGGGCAGCACAAGTTTGGGGTGGGGACATCTTTGGTGTGGGGTCCATCCTTCGATATAAGGATTTTTTGCAGTCAGGGCCAGGGGCCCCTGGGCACATCCTTTTTCCATTTTCCCTGGGAAAGAAAACTCAGGAGTCCAGGTTCCTGATGTCAGTTTGTAGGGCTCCCTTGGGTCTATCAGGGCAGCACAAGTTTGAGGTGGGGACAACTTCGGTGTGGGGTCCATCCTTCGATATAAGGATTTTTTGCAGTCAGGGCTAGGGGCCCCCGGGCACATCCTTTTTCCATTTTCCCTGGGAAAGAAAACTCAGCAGTCCAGGTTCCTGATGTCAGTTTGTAGGGCTCCCTTGGGTCTATCAGGGCAGCACAGTTTTAAGGTGGGGACAACTTGGGTGTGGGGTCCATCCTTCGATATAAGGATTCTTTGCAGTGAGGCCCCAGCCCAGGGCCAGGGGCCCCTGGGCACATCTTTCTTCCATTTTCCCTGGGAAAGAAAACTCAGCAGTCCAGGTTCCTGATGTCAGTTTGTAGGGCTCCCTTGGGTCTATCAGGGCAGCACAAGTTTGAGGTGGGGACAACTTCGGTGTGGGGTCCATCCTTCGATATAAGGATTCTTTGCAGTGAGGCCCCAGCCCAGGGCCAGGGGCCCCTGGGCACATCCTTTTTCCATTTTCCCTGGGAAAGAAAACTCAGCAGTCCAGGTTCCTGATGTCAGTCTGTAGGGCTCCCTTGGGTCTATCAGGGCAGCACAAGTTTGAGGTGGGGACAACTTCGGTGTGGGGTCCATCCTTCGATATAAGGATTCTTTGCAGTGAGGCCCCAGCCGAGGGCCAGGGGCCCCTGGGCACATCCTTTTTCCATTTTCCCTGGGAAAGAAAACTCAGCAGTCCAGGTTCCTGATGTCAGTTTGTAGGGCTCCCTTGGGTCTATCAGGGCAGCACAAGTTTGAGGTGGGGACAACTTCGGTTTGGGGTCCATCCTTCAATATAAGGATTCTTTGCAGTCAGGGCCAGGGGCCCCTGGGCACATCCTTTTTCCATTTTCCCTGGGAAAGAAAACTCAGCAGTCCAGGTTCCTGATGTCAGTTTGTAGGGCTCCCTTGGGTCTATCAGGGCAGCACAAGTTTGAGGTGGGGACAACTTCGGTGTGGGGTCCATCCTTCGATATAAGAATTTTTGGCAGTCAGGGCCAGGGTTCCCTGGGCACATCCTTTTTCCATTTTCCCTGGGAAAGAAAACTCAGCAGTCCAGGTTCCTGATGTCAGTCTGTAGGGCTCCCTTGGGTGTATCAGGGCAGCACAAGTTTGAGGTGGGGACAACTTCGGTGTGGGGTCCATCCTTCGATATATGGATTCTTTGCAGTCAGGGCCAGGGGCCCCTGGGCACATCCTTTTTCCATTTTCCCTGGGAAAGAAAACTCAGCAGTCCAGGTTCCTGATGTCAGTTTGTAGGGCTCCCTTGGGTCTATCAGGGCAGCACAAGTTTGAGGTGGGGACAACTTCGGTGTGGGGTCCATCCTTCGATATAAGGATTCTTTGCAGTCAGGGCCAGGGGCCCCTGGGCACATCCTTTTTCCATTTTCCCTGGGAAAGAAAACTCAGCAGTCCAGGTTCCTGATGTCAGTTTGTAGGGCTCCCTTGGGTCTATCAGGGCAGCACAAGTTTGAGGTGGGGACATCTTCGGTGTGGGGTCCATCCTTCGATATAAGGATTCTTTGCAGTGAGGCCCCAGCCCAGGGCCAGGGGCCCCTGGGCACATCCTTTTTCCATTTTCCCTGGGAAAGAAAAGTCAGCAGTCCAGGTTCCTGATGTCAGTCTGTAGGGCTCCCTTGGGTCTATCAGGGCAGCACAAGTTTGAGGTGGGGACAACTTCGGTGTGGGGTCCATCCTTCGATATAAGGATTCTTTGCAGTGAGTCCCCAGCCCAGGGCCAGGGGCCCCTGGGCACATCCTTTTTCCATTTTCCCTGGGAAAGAAAACTCAGCAGTCCAGGTTCCTGATGTCAGTTTGTAGGGCTCCCTTGGGTCTATCAGGGCAGCACAAGTTTGAGGTGGGGACATCTTCGGTCTGGGGTCCATCCTTCGATATAAGGATTTTTTGCAGTCAGGGCCAGGGGCCCCTGGGCACATCCTTTTTCCATTTTCCCTGGGAAAGAAAACTCAGCAGTCCAGGTTCCTGATGTCAGTTTGTAGGGCTCCCTTGGGTCTATCAGGGCAGCACAAGTTTGAGGTGGGGACGACTTCGGTGTGGGGTCCATCCTTCGATATAAGGATTCTTTGCAGTCAGGGCCAGGGTCCCAGGGCCAGGGGCCCCTGGGCACATCCTTTTTCCATTTTCCCTGGGAAAGAAAACTCAGCAGTCCAGGTTCCTGATGTCAGTTTGTAGGGCTCCCTTGGGTCTATCAGGGCAGCACAAGTTTGAGGTGGGGACAACTTCGGTGTGGGGTCCATCCTTCGATATAAGGATTCTTTGCAGTGAGGCCCCAGCCCAGGGCCAGGGGCCCCTGGGCACATCCTTTTTCCATTTTCCCTGGGAAAGAAAACTCAGCAGTCCAGGTTCCTGATGTCAGTTTGTAGGGCTCCCTTGGGTCTATCAGGGCAGCACAAGTTTGAGGTGGGGACAACTTCGGTGTGGGGTCCATCCTTCGATATAAGGATTCTTTGCAGTGTGGCCCCAGCCCACGTCCAGGGGCCCCTGGGCACATCCTTTTTCCATTTTCCCTGGGAAAGAAAACTCAGCAGTCCAGGTTCCTGATGTCAGTTTGTAGGGCTCCCTTGGGTCTATCAGGGCAGCACAAGTTTGAGGTGGGGACAACTTCGGTGTGGGGTCCATCCTTCGATATAAGGATTCTTTGCAGTCAGGGCCAGGGTCCCAGGGCCAGGGGCCCCTGGGCACATCCTTTTTCCATTTTCCCTGGGAAAGAAAACTCAGCAGTCCAGGTTCCTGATGTCAGTTTGTAGGGCTCCCTTGGGTGTATGAGGGCAGCACAAGTTTGGGGTGGGGACATCTTTGGTGTGGGGTCCATCCTTCGATATAAGGATTTTTTGCAGTCAGGGCCAGGGGCCCCTGGGCACATCCTTTTTCCATTTTCCCTGGGAAAGAAAAGTCAGCAGTCCAGGTTCCTGATGTCAGTCTGTAGGGCTCCCTTGGGTCTATCAGGGCAGCACAAGTTTGAGGTGGGGACAACTTCGGTTTGGGGTCCATCCTTCGATATAAGGATTCCTTGCAGTCAGGGCCAGGGGCCCCTGGGCACATCCTTTTTCCATTTTCCCTGGGAAAGAAAACTCAGCAGTCCAGGTTCCTGATGTCAGTTTGTAGGGCTCCCTTGGGTCTATCAGGGCAGCACAAGTTTGAGGTGGGGACATCTTCGGTGTGGGGTCCATCCTTCGATATAAGGATTCTTTGCAGTCAGGGCCAGGGGCCCCTGGGCACATCCTTTTTCCATTTTCCCTGGGAAAGAAAACTCAGCAGTCCAGGTTCCTGATGTCAGTTTGTAGGGCTCCCTTGGGTCTATCAGGGCAGCACAAGTTTGAGGTGGGGACAACTTCGGTGTGGGGTCCATCCTTCGATATACGGATTCTTTGCAGTCAGGGCCAGGGGCCCCTGGGCACATCCTTTTTCCATTTTCCCTGGGAAAGAAAACTCAGCAGTCCAGGTTCCTGATGTCAGTTTGTAGGGCTCCCTTGGGTCTATCAGGGCAGCACAAGTTTGAGGTGGGGACAACTTCGGTGTGGGGTCCATCCTTCGATATAAGAATTTTTGGCAGTCAGGGCCAGGTTTCCCTGGGCACATCCTTTTTCCATTTTCCCTGGGAAAGAAAAGTCAGCAGTCCAGGTTCCTGATGTCAGTTTGTAGGGCTCCCTTAGGTCTATCAGGGCAGCACAAGTTTGAGGTGGGGACAACTTCGGTGTGGGGTCCATCCTTCGATATAAGGATTCTTTGCAGTCAGGGCCAGGGGCCCCTGGGCACGTCCTTTTTCCATTTTCCCTGGGAAAGAAAACTCAGCAGTCCAGGTTCCTGATGTCAGTCTGTAGGGCTCACTTGGGTCTATCAGGGCAGCACAAGTTTGAGGTGGGGACAACTTCGGTGTGGGGTCCATCCTTCGATATAAGGATTCTTTGCAGTGAGGCCCCAGCCCAGGGCCAGGGGCCCCTGGGCACATCCTTTTTCCATTTTCCCTGGGAAAGAAAACTCAGCAGTCCAGGTTCCTGATGTCAGTTTGTAGGGCTCCCTTGGGTCTATCAGGGCAGCACAAGTTTGAGGTGGGGACATCTTCGGTGTGGGGTCCATCCTTCGATATAAGGATTTTTTGCAGTCAGGGCCAGGGGCCCCTGGGCACATCCTTTTTCCATTTTCCCTGGGAAAGAAAACTCAGCAGTCCAGGTTCCTGATGTCAGTTTGTAGGGCTCCCTTGGGTCTATCAGGGCAGCACAAGTTTGAGGTGGGGACAACTTCAGTGTGGGGTCCATCCTTCGATATAAGGATTCT